>NW_020954563.1:13406705-13530812 GCF_900497805.2 Vombatus ursinus
AAAAGGTAAAGAAAACCTGATAGAAAACTCATCCAATATTTGAGCATAGTAGGTCAAGTGGATGGAATGTATGGAATGTGAAAGCTGCCAGAATCCCACTAGGGTACTTCCAATTGACAGACATGCTCCTTCAGACCTGTGGAGGTCCTATTTCTCCAACCGGCCTTCAACATGCAAATATAAGCACCAGCGTCCCTGAGCGTTACAGAAGGAACCTAGAGCAGTAATGTAGTTGGAGGCCAGAATGATTTTGTTTTCTCTATGTAAAGAAAACTTTGCTTCTGAAATAGCTTATCATTAAGTCTCTTTTCACCTAAGGTCTTGAAGATATGGGAATGCTGATTGGCCAGGGTACATGTGGCTATACTTATAGACAGTGTTTTCTGACTTTTCATGATTGATTTTTTTTTTTGCAAATTTAGCTTTGGCACACATTCAAGACCCTCAGTGGTTATTTATCTGAGGGGGAGTCAATGATGGTTATGTTTTCAAAATTAGGCTAAGGATAACACACAACCAGTGCTTGGGCAGCAGCTGTTATCTCCAGATAGGCAAACTGCCCAGTTCAGGTATTAGTAATTACTCTGAGAATGATATTGAAAGAAATCACATTTATCTTGGGTTTGGAGGTAGAAGCCTTTCACATAAGTTATGAGGAAATAAAAAAAAAACTGTCAAACTTCAAGCATGCAAATTATGAAATTACAAGCTACTACATTCCAAACAAAACTATTAACTCAACCTACAAGCAAAAAGGGAAGCCATAAGTCACACTAAAGGCCAATATTTCTTCTGCTTAGGAAGAGTCTTTTTAAATGAAGGTTGGATTCGCAGGTACAATAATTGCAGAATATGGTAACTAAGAGTGATAGTAGCTTGTTTTATCCTAGCTTCACTTTCTACAGGTACAAATACTGCTGTGACATCATCATCTCAGACTTCCAAGGATGTCACAGTAGAAATGAGGTACTGACTAATGAGGCCAGCCAGGACAGGCCTAAAAGATCCATAAATCCAATTTGAGCCCAAACAGGAATTCCCCTTATAATATTCCAGCTTCCATTAGAAGACTTTTAGTCATGAGAAACTCTCTACTGTCTAAGATAGTCTATTCCACTTGGAACAGTTCAAAAATGTTAGGAAATTTCTATTGATCTGCAATCTGCCTCCACGTCATTTCTATCCCTTATTTTTTCATGCTGCCCTGTGTGGCTAAGACGAACAAATGTCATCTGTATTCCATATAACATCCTTCAAAATACTCAAAAACATATATCCCCCATTATATTTTCCATAAATCTTGCCTTTTCCAGGCTAAACATTCCCTATTTATCCAACCAACCTTCCATTGGCATGGTCTGCACTCTATTCTTCATTTTTTTGGTCATTCTCCTTTGGACTTGTTACAGTTTTTCAGTGTCCTTCTTACTTAGATTTAACTGCAATATTCAACTCAATATTATCACCTTCTTCATTTTAGACACTAGATTTTTATTGATGAAGTCTAAGGTCATTTTAGCATTGATATACACCAAGAGTACTGTCTGCAAAAGTCTCTAGATATTTTTCACATGAATTTATTATCTATCTTTGTTTTTCTTGTGCTAAACCAATACAATTGATTTTTTTGGACTTGAGAGTAGGACCTTATATTTCTCTCTATTAATAATTTTCATCTTTATCAGCTCAGCCCATTGATCCAGCCTGCCCAGATCTTTTTGGATCCTTATCAACCATCCAAAATGTTGGCTTTCCCTACTAACTTGATTTCATCTGCAAATATGAAAAGCCATCATGCATATCACTGACAAAAACTGTTGAATATCACAAGGCTAAGGGAAGATCCTTGAGGCACTCTATGGAGTCATGGCTCATGTCTCTTCCCCCCCCCCAAGAAGTGTCGACTCCAAGCCCATTATGATTTCACAACACAAATACAGTATGCACGCAAGAACTAACACTGTGCGTAAAACTCCCACCAAAAGTATGAGGGTCATTTCATCATGCCTGCACAGGAATAATTTTTCCTAAAACACTGGTTTCATCAGTTGATTCCACTCAGACTCCTTTAATTTAAAGGATCTTGATGGTCAACAGCAAGGATTGCCAATCTTTCAGAAATCTAGTGCTTTGTTGAATCTTATTATGATGGTACTTGTGACAGGAGGCTGGGGGAACATGTATGGGAATAATCTTTAGAATTTCTTGCTCAAAAATATTTCTTCGTACTTTGTATCAATGAGAAAGTAGGGTTAAAAAGTTATTTTAAAATAACATTTTATTTTATTAAACTAGAATTTTTTTCCTTTTATTTGAAACCAGTCACACTGCAGCCATGTCAGTTTTGATGAGGGGTGTGTCTGGAGAAGTTTTGTTGGGACACTTTGGAAAGGGGATAGTATGAAGTTATGGATAGTCAGTCAGTAACATGATGTCAGTGGGTGCCTAGTGCAGAGAGGGGGTGGGGATAAAATGAGGAGGAAGCTGGACTTTAGTGGAAAGTAAAATTTTACTTTCTTTCCAAAGGGACAATGCTGCCCACATGGCACTGAAAGTTGTTTGACTCAAAGTGTACCTCTTTGGATTTTAACACTGCATGAATGTTAGAGATTATCTAGTCCAATTCCATCATTTTACAGATGTAGAAACTGAGGCCTGGAGAGGTTTCAGACTCCTCCATCTGACATTCAAGGCCACATGTAATTGGCATGCCACCACCTTACTTTTCCTACTCTTCCTTTTCATGCCCCTTATGCTTCTGACAAACTGGACAACTATTTAACCCTTGGACATGTACTTCACTCTCATACCTCCATTACTTTGCTTTGGCTGCTGTTCCCCATAACTAGACGGCTCTCTCTCTCTATTTTGCCTGTTAAATTTCTACCCACCCTTTAAGGCTCAGCTCAACAGCTACCTCCTCCAAGAAGCCTATTCTGATCCTTCTGGTACATAAGGTTTCCTCAAACCTTTCACATAGCACTTGGATTTTTAAAACTTTCTGGTCAATTCAACAAGTATTTATTAAGGACATACCCTATGTCTGGCACTGGGCCACAGGCTGTAGAGTGAAGACAAAACCCCTGCACTTGATAAGTAAATATGAAATATTAATAAGGAATTTATAACAAAATAAATAAGCAATGAAAGAACATTTATTACATGCTTATGCAAAGCTCTGTCTTGAAGGCATACAAATAGAAATGTGAAGACAGTCCCTGCTCTCAAGGAACTCACTCACATTCAGCTGTAGGGCAGCTGGGAAAGCCCATGGACCTTAGAGTGCAGTTGTAACCTTAACCTTACCAGTTTCTGACATTGATCTATTTGACAGTGGCCAGACCTTTCTTTTTGGCATCTTCATAGTTGTGACAGGGGATGCCCCCCTGACAATCAATGCTTTTGCAGACCCCCAGGAGATGTAAAGATAAATCGTAGGATCACAGGACCCCAGTAATTTGACCCATCCTGAGAACCCAACTGCCACTTACTTCCAGAAGTGCCTCTAATCTGAAAGACCATCCTAGTGTTCTCACCACACTCAGTGTCATGGTTATTTGTCTACTATTCGATGCAATTCAACATGCATTTATTAAACACAAAGAATGTGCTGGTTACTGTGCTAAGCTTTGGGGCTACAAAGACAAAACCCCCCCAAAACCCAAAACCCTATTCCTTTCCTCAAGAAGCTTACATTCTCTTGAGGGGATATAACACCAGTGAGGCTTAGCAGAAAGCTTGCTCTATCTGGAGTAGGGAATACCAATGATGATGATGATGATAACAACTAGGATTTATATAGCACTTTAAGATTTGTAAAATGCTTTATAAATATTATTTCATTTTATCTTCATGAGAGGTAGGTACTATATTATCCCCACTTTACAAATGGGGAAACTAAAGCAAACAAATTTTTTTTTTAAAGTGACTTGCCTGGGCTTACATAGCTAGTAAGTATCTGAGGTAGGATTTGAACTCAGGTTATCCAGTCCTGCACTTCATCCATTGCATCACATACACGAGTTTCAATCCCACTTCTGATACTCAACAGCTTGTGTAATCATGGGCAAGTCATTTAACCTTTCTGAGCCTCAGTTTCCTTATCAGTAAAATGAGAGATTTGTACTAGATAGCTTCTAAGGTACCTTCCTGCTCAAATTTATTTTATCCTTGCAACTTTGGATAGTTAAGTAAATTTTCAAAAATATACAAAAAATAAAGAATTGCCACATTTTGAGGGGATGGGGGAGATGAGACTTTCCCTACTTGAGCTGGGCCTTGAAGGGGTGTAGGGGTCCAGGGGGCAGAGGTGAGATGAGGAGGGCACGCCTTTGTGCCAAGGCATCCCCTGCGTCCCTGCACCCTCCCCCCCCCCACCTCCCAGAGGCTCCTGGGCCTCCCCCAGAACGACCTGCTAGCGCACAGCAGGGGGCCTGATGCCTACAGAGGTCTTCTCTGAGAGACATCTGACAGGACTATTTATCGAACCACCCGGGGCTGGTCTCGGACCCGCCCCTGGGTGGGCCCAGAGTCTGCAGCTAATCTTGCCCGCCCCAGGGTATCCTGCCGGTGTGTTTACTAGAGGAATGAAATGAGAGACCGGGGGGAGGATCCAGGGAGCGGCGCTGTCTCCGCCTGGGCTTCGGGCTCGCCCCCGCGCCTTGGGTCGGGGACGCGCCTACGCTGGTCTGGCCAGGCGCGCCCCCGCCGTGGCGCGCGCCCCGGCTCCGTCGCGTCGCCCGGCAGGAGGGCACTGTCACGCAGGCGCGTTCGCGCGGCGTGGGCGGCGGCGGAGGCGTCCGCGGCATCCTGGAGGGCCGGGGGAGACAGCGCGGCCGCCATTTTGTCCAGCGCTTGTAGCTGCGGCTCGGGAAGGGGAGGCGGAGGCTGGGTTGTGTCGCTCGTCCCGAGGACCCTTGGGTTGCACCGAGGTAACGCCCCGGGCGGGCGGCCGGGCAGGGGAGGGGCGTCTGGACGGGCGGCGGCCGGGTGCTCCAGGTCTCACCGCGGGGCCCCGGGGGCGGCCCGGGGTGCCGGAGGGCTCCGGGGCCGGAGCGGGGGGGCAGCGGACGGGGGCCTGCGGGGCAGCGCGGGGCCGCGGGACGGGGGCGGGGTGCAGGGGCGGCCGCCAGCCCTGGACGTGACAGCTGAGCCGGCCCGGGGCTGGCGGCGGTTGGGCCCCGGGGCTGCCGCTGAGACCCCAGAGCGGACGGGACCCCGGGCGGGCATGGGACCTTGGAGGTCATCGAGCCTCAGGCCCCTTCGTGGCACAAACGGGGACCTTGAGGCTCAGCAGGGATATGACTTAACCTAGAGAACACGGGTGCTAAGTGTCAAAGTCAGGATTCGAACCCACGTCCTTGGGCCCCGGGAAATAATGCCAGCGCCCCTGCCCCCGCGCCAGGCGCGGCCGCAGCCGGCTTGGAAGGCCCGCGGGCCGGAGTGCGGGGGGCGGTGAATGGGGAGGGGGACTATCAAAAGTAGCGCTCCCGCACTTGGCCTGCGCTGGGAGGGGCGGGGCGAGAGGAGATGCCCTTGCCGGGGTCCGTGGACTAGAGCGAGCTTGCGAGCTGGAAATTGCTGTGTAACCCCCAGCTCCCTCCTCCCCCAGCTCCCTCCTCCCCCACCCCGGGGTGTTTGTGTCTGTGTGTGTGCCCCAGGGGGTGGACGTGCTCCAGCTTTGTGCAAGCTGTCCAGTGAGCCGTATATTATTAAGGAAGCCTGACGCTGTTGATCCTGGAAAGTCACCCTTTTCCCCACGTTTGTTACGTCTTAAGCGTTAAAAAAAAAAAAAAAAAAAAAAAAGGCTTTCCTTGGAACCACAGGTTTTCCTCTATTGCTTTTTGTGAAAGAAAAAAAAAAGAGATTTCTGGTATTTCAGAAAGTATGTGAGGTAGAAGGTATGCTTTTGGTGGGGGGGGTGTTTGTAATTGAAGCCTTGTTTTCAGCCTTACCTGGCTCACCTGTAATCCAAAAATCACCCCAGGTCTCTTTGACTTAATAGAATTTAGTCTGCCTTTGCAGAGGTGATGATGAATTAACAAGGATCTGCTATTTGTATGATGACTTATTTAATTGTTAGGTAGAACGTGATATTGACAATGAACCAGACTTTCTCAGGGGCTGGAGCAATGACTTCTTAGTGACGGGACAAATATATTTCACAGATCATTATGATCATCTTAGAAGTCAGCTGATTCAGGCAATGCCTGACATCTAGTATTGTTTAACAATTTGCTGCTCTGCAGAAATAAACTCTTGCATATACATTTTTGTAATCCATTGGATGTAGCTTTCTAAGAGAGATACAGTCGGATCTGTTAAATTATATGCATAAGGGTGTTTAGGTTTACTTGATATGCCTGAAAATTTGAGAGTTATCTTACATTCTGTGATTTTAATTCTAAATAAAATCAAATAGCATAGTAATACCCAATCTGTCCTGGTGAAAGGCTTGAGGGCCTTAGTCCTTCAAATGAAAAAGGTCTGAATATTTGAAATAAAGCCTGAGCTTTATATTTATAATAAGTTAGGTAAATAAAGCTATACAATTTCATAAAGGAAGAGTCAGACTCTCTTTAGACTCTAGTCCAAACCAGTTGTGTTATGAATTTTGTTTTCTGCCTTCTCCACAATAGATTAGAAACAGCAAACTAGAAGGGGTTTGGGGTGGGAAGACTATTAGATAACAGGCAAGATGTGAACATTGCAAAGAAGGTTTTTGGTTTTTCTCTTTGGTGTTCAGAAAGTAGCTGTAGACCTGCAGTGTATTGAAACAGCACAAGCAATCCTTAGTCATCGAGAAAATAGTACAAACTTGACTATTTAAGAAGTCAAGGAAACATACAAGTTATTTTACAAAGAATTTCTGGCAAAAAATGATTTAAAATTAATGTTAACCATTTGTAGACTATTTGCAAAAAGAAGTTGATTGCTTTGATGATTGATAGCTGGCTTTTTTAAAACTCAAAATACACTTTGTGGTGTAACACTAATTGACTCATACACATAAATTATCACAAGTAGAACTGTAATTCATAAGTTTTTTTTTCCTAAACTTTTGGAATGTAATGGGAGAAGAGAGACAGCAGAGCTATGGCTCTACCTTACTATGGGATTTAGATCCGGAAGGTCCCTGTAGAGATCATCTAGTCCAGCCTCCTCATTACATATGAGGAAAGTAAGATTAGGAAAGTAAGATAAGGAAGAGATTTGCCTTGTCACCCAGGTTCTGAGTGTTAGAATAGGGATCAGATCCCAAGTCAAAATTGGGACTGTCTTAATTGAATGATTTTTTCTAATGTTTTTTGCTTGCTCTTTGGCTTTGGCTAGCTAAATTGATTTAGTTTGCATAATACCTTCCTAATTGGCTTCCTTCTCTATTTGTGAAATAGAGTGAAAGTTTTCTTTCCCCCTTTGTGCATCTTCTTATTTACAACTTAATGACCTTTGGCTTCTGAGCATACTGGCTCAGCCACATGGGAATTACAGTATTTGTATTTCACTCTCCTAGGTTAATTGCAGTGGAGAGGAGAAAGAGTTGGTTTGGACCTAAGGACTGAACTTGAAGGAAAATTCAGTTCAGTGGAAGATAGAAAAGGAATGAAACAAATATGGTAGTCAACAAGGGTTTATACTTAATGCTTACTATGTGTCACTTTGCTTGGCTTTAGAGTCAAAAATGAGAGTCCTTGCCCTCTGTGGGATTAGGACTATGTAAGTACAATCAAAATATATACAAAGTAAATACAAGGTAATGGGATAGGCAGACCCTGAAAGCTGGGGGATCAGAAAATGCCCCATATAGAATGAGTACTTGATCTGAGTTTTGAAGGATTCTGAGAGGTAGTAGCGAGGAAGGGGGTGCATTGCAAACAGGGGGAGACAATCTACACAAAGGCACGTAGATGTGATGAAAAATGTCGTATGAGTAATAATAGCAAGAAAAGCCAGTTTTACAGAAGAATTCTTGAAAGGGAATAATACATAAAGTTGGAAAGATATGTTGGAGTAAAGCTGTGAAGGACTTTAAATGCTAGAGGAGATGGCATTTGAATAGAGAGCCATTGTAATTTCCTGAGTAGGTGAATAAATATATGGTCAGTCTGGTGCTTTAAGAATATCAGTTTGACATCTTTTTGAGAATAATAAATTGGAGAGGGGAAATACTCAAGGTAGGAAAACTATATAGGTCATTGTGATAGTTCTGGGGGAGAAGTGATAAGGGTCTGACTAGGATATGGTGGCCTTTTGAGTAAATAGCAAACAGCTTGTAGAGGTGTGAAAGTGGAAACAAGAAGACTGGACACCCAGTTGGATGGTAGAATGTTTCATTTTGATAGAGATGGTGGGAGATTGGATATGTCCTGTTTGGTTGGATGTGGATAAGGAGATGTGGATGAGACCTCTTAAATGTGGCTTAAAAGCAGATAAAATGAGGGTGATTGTGTGTCAAATTACATTTTGCAAAATTCTTTGCAGAAAGATTTCTTCAATAGCTTTTTACTTTTTGGTCATTCTTATCTGTAATGCATATCCTCAGAGGATATTGAGGGCTTTAAACTCCCTGATATGTAGGAACGGAAAATAACTTCCTCATAATTTTTTTCTTGTTTAAATTATTTAATCTAGTAGTCCTTGGAAATAAAATTACATTACTTTAGGCTGAATAGCATTATGTAAATTATTGGAGGACAGAGGTAGCATTTGCTTGATACTGTTTGCCTTTTAACATTTGATTCATAGAAGTAAATAAAGCAAAAAGTGTTTATAATTATGAAGTGATAATACATATTCTCCTTTTTACTAAGTGTGATTATTTAAACCTAGAATATAACCTTTATCATTCCTCCTTTCCCCCTCTATGTATTTTGTTTACAGATGCGGCATTCAAAACGAACTCACTGTCCTGATTGGGATGGTAGAGAAAGCTGGGGTCACGAAAGCTACAGTAGCAGTCACAAACGCAAGAAGAGATCCCACAGTAGTACGCAAGAGAACAGGCACTGTAAACCACATCTACAGTTTAAAGAAGCAGATTGGTAAATGATTTGAATTAATAAAGTTGTGACACTTCTTAATGTAAATTGTAGTTTTTCAGCTTTTATCTTTTCAATTCAATGTCAAAAGTATTTATTGAGCATATATTGATCTGTGTAAGGTACCTGTGCCAAGTGCTGTGGAGTAATCCCAAGAAGCAAAATAAAATAAAGCATGCACAAAAAGATAGCTAATAGTGTAAAGCAGTATATCAGTGCTAAATGAGTAATACAAATAAGTACTTAGAGGAGGTGATAGAGTAGTAAGGAGAAGCTTTATGGAAGGAGATACAAATTGAATTGGACCTTGAAAGGGTAGAATGGAACGGAGAGAACGAATTCCATAATGTTTAGAATTATTGAAAGATCAGGATCCTTACGTTCTTTCAAGGTTTAACTTGCCCACTGAAGGCTGTGGGAAAGGTTTCCTAATCTTTCCAGCCATTTTGCTCAAATTACCCTGTATCATACCTATCTCTGTATATGCTTTATCTCCTACCCTCCTAGAATCTAAACTTGAGGGCAAGGATTGTTTTGTTTTGTTTTGGTCTCTAGTGCATTACGTGGTGCCTTTCACATATTTGTTGAATGGAAAGTATAGCAAACCACTCTAGTAATATGTAAGCCAGTGATTTAGGAAGAAAAAAAATAAACATGGCCTATAGTGGATTTAGAGCTGACCTCTAAATCAGGAAGACGTGGGTTCAAGCCCTGTTCTGATTTGTACTAGCTTTGAGACCCTGGGCAAGTCTTTTGACTCTTAAAGCTGGTGCTAATCTGCATTGATAAAGGAAGTTCTTCACTGGGAGCATTTCTTATTAAATGTGTGTGTGTGTGTATATTTACATGTAAAACATATACATGTAATATACCTTACACATATACATATATAAATATGAAAGCACTAGGCTAATCAAAATATGTATAAAGAAATCTTGGTTTTTACAAAATTTCAACAGTATTGAAACTTGTTTTATTTCATCCTTACTGGTATGTAGCGTTTGGGTAATGAGTTAACCAAAATGAGGTTTTCTGTAAACATTTTAAGGAGGATTGACTCTTTGAGAATTAAGCATCAGTTTTTCAAGAGTCGATGTTTAACTCTGCCTTCAGAGATTTCCTTTTCTCATATCTGTTTTGTTCTGTTTTGCTTTGATTGGGGAGAACCTTTGGGGAATTGTAGGTATTCTAAATTAGCCAGTAGGGGTTACTGTAGAGCAATATAATTTTTCCCCTCTTTCTCTTAAGTGGACTTGTTTTGTAAAACATTGAGCCTGTTCTTAGGCTTGTTCCAAGAAACTGTAAAATATGGTTCATAAGGCTTTCCTTTTGATAGAATTTTAAAATAGTAATGATAGCTCAAATTTATGTAGGCCTTAAAGGCTTACAAAATGCTTTCCTCAGAATTGTGTAGCGTCAAGTGTTATTCCCATTTTGCTGATGAGGAAATTGCGGCTCACAAAGATGAAGTGCCTTGTACACCCCTATTAAATGTCTAATCTCGGAATTGAACCCAAGTCTTAGGACTCATGTCCAGTCCTATTTTCCCTATACCACAATAACTTGTGACTATAACAATGATTATGTCAGATTCCAGTGCTAATACAGCTTTGGAGTTCCTCCATCAGACTAATGACTAATAAATGAAAAATAGTCTCTAGTGTAAAATTGAATAGTGAGAAAGTCTGTTGGGATTCTCAATTATTGTTGATTGCAGAGTTCTCCTGTATGCTCCACTGAACATGTTTATATTTGTATATATAAGAAGGAAAAGATTGAATAATGTTGGTTATGCATATTAGAAAATTATGTATTTCATATTTAGACTCCTTTACATCCAGCCCAGTAATTTTTTCACAGTGGCACTAAAGGAAAAGTTCTTTTGTGGTACTTGCTTTTCATGATGATGCCTTGTGCAGTTTTAAGTGTTTTTAAGTAACTTAGTTTATGTGCTTAATAGAAAAAAAAATCTAATCTTTCTCTTTAGTGAATGATTAATAATTCCACAGTTTAAAAAGGACTACTAGCTATAGAACAGTATACTCTTTTGTCTGCCTTAGCCATTTTTTCTCTTTTATCATGGGATCTGAAATATAGTATATAATATAGCTGTTCCGATTTTAAAATAAATTTGTTCCTTCTCTGTGAAATGTAAGACAATAAAAGATCCACAAGGACTTGTGAAATGCAAGCACATTTCTTCTTTTACTAGTCTGGCTGTGATTAAGAAAAATTCTTTTCTTTAGCAGTTACCTTTGGGAGAAATGTAAACTTAAATTAATTTGCTAGTTGTTCTTCCCTTGGCAAAATAGCTTTGTGACACCAGAAGCTCTTGGTATAACTTCTTATGTTAGAACTGCTATATCTGAAGCAAAAGAATGATTAGCGTGTACTTTAAATGTGTTTTCAGTCATTATTTGGAAGTAAGATCCTTAAATGAGAGAGATTATCGTGAGCGGAGATATGTTGATGAATACAGAAATGACTACTGTGAAGGATATGATCATAGACATTATCATAGAGACTATGAAAGCAGTTATCACAACCACTGCAGTAAATCTTCAGGCCGAAGCAGGAGAAGTAGTCCAAAAAGGAAGCGTAATAGACATTGTTCAAGCCATCAATCACATTCGGTATGATTGATTTTTTTTTATTTTGGCTAGATTCTTGTAAGAGCTCTTTATGAGCACAAGAGTTTGGGAAAGCTTCATTATATATGTAATTTTAATTGAAAATATGTTACAGCTGTATTTATACATTGTATGGATCCCTAAATGAAATTTTCTGTTTTGATTTCCATAAGTAATCCCTATCAACTAACACTCATTTATCTATACTTGTTCATTTTCAACAGGCCAAATCTTAGGTTTGATATAATTGATTTTCCACTTATTTTCAACTAATGCCAGAAGATATTTTGGTTTTGTGTTTATCATGTAAACATCAGCATAAACTATATTATAATAAAGTAAAGCACCCTTCTTTCCTATACATCCGAAACCTTCATAGAACTGAAAAGTTAAAGACATGCATCCTTTTCCTGAAATTTCAGAAAGCAATACAAAAAACTGCACTGGTGGTTAACTAAAACCTGTTAATGTGGAGATATGTAGTTCCACGGAACAGTGCTTCAGTGTCTGCAGCCGGCCTAATTGAGTTTCTGAGCATGGGTGCTGAATGTGTAATTTGTGATCTGAAAGTGTTGCCTACTTTTAAACATCTTCAGCTATTTCATGTGTCAATTTTAAATTTATTTTTTTCCCCAAGTGGTATTTGGTAGCACAGCATTTATTAGGTTGAACGTTGCAATTAAATAGCTTTTATTTTTCCCCTTTCATTTTATTGATGTATGTTTTAAAATATTGCTTGATAAGAGCTACTTTCAAATAATCTTGGCATTTTTAAACTTTTTGACAACTAAAGAACTCAACTCTCAACGCATAAGCTTTTAAATAAACCTGGTAGCAAGAGATTAGTAAATCATGACATTGCATTCTTTAAATTTCAGACTTCAGTTATATCAGTGTTTAAAGAAACAATTGTGTTGTTTTTTCTATTGCAACTTTAAGTATCTTATCTGAAAATCTGTTCCTTGCCATGTTTTTCTTCTGTAACATAAACTGTGCCCTGTGAATTTCTGGGGACTGAATTTGAAATTGCTCCTGCCAACTGTTCGTGGCCTGGTGCGTATCTGAATGCCTGAATATCTCCCCGCTGAATGAATTGCGTATTCTGCCCTGAATTCACTCTGATATATTGATTGGCTGGACGATCTTGGTGCTGCCCACTTGCCGTTCCAGAAGAGTCACCGAAGGAAAAGATCCAGGAGTATAGAGGATGATGAGGAGGGTCACCTGATCTGTCAAAGTGGAGACGTACTAAGAGCAAGATGTATAGAATATTTTTCAACACTTTTTTAACTTTGCAGACAGAATAATCTGTTAAGAATAGTATGTCAGCGGGGGGCTAAAAAAAACTCTTCATTGCTTTTTTGTTTTGTTTTTTGTGGGTTTGTTTGTTTTGCATTTCTTCTTTTTTGTAGAATTTAAATATTCCTATTCTAAAGTTTCAAAATAGATGATGGAATTTGAGCTTAGAGCAAGAAAGATAGTTGTATCTAATTGTTTTTGTAGCAGCTGACGATAAAATAACTTATTTGAGTGCTGAGACCTTAGTTATACATTAATAGTGACATTTGAAAATAATCTATATTGATAGCATTTTATTGTTTGAATAAGTTGATAATCAGTTGCTCTGAACTTAAAGTCTTTTTTTTCTTTACTTTAGATGAAATTGTTGCTACCTTGGGTGAAGGAGCTTTTGGCAAAGTAGTAGAATGCATTGATCATGACATGTAAGTTTTTCATTTGTTTTTGAATATTCATATGAAAACTGTGGGCTGTGTTATTTTGAATGGGAATGACTATTTACTTGTGAGAGTGATAATTGGGGTGTTGCTCTTTTTGTTTCCTGGAGAATAGACCAAATGAAAGACCAATTTGTTAATTGTGTTGGATGGATCAGATTGTGACTAGATATACTGAATCAGGTGGGAGTCTATGAAATTAAAGAGGTGTTCAAATCAGTGGCAGGTTAGGGACTAATGTTTCCTTGTCTTTAGTACCCTTACTCTAGGGGAGAGAGGTGTAGAGCTGCTCCACTGTCTGTTCTTGGATCCATTTGGCAGGGAGGTGAGAGGTATTGAGTGACCAAATATGTTTTGGGGGAGGAGGCAGTGAAAGATATTTATGTAGATTGCTCATAGTGATAGCAAACACCGTGCCCAGGCTAAATTTTTAGTCTCTCTTTTTTGGTTTTTATCATCACTGTAGGAAATCAAAGTATTTACTTCTGAAAACTGCTAAGTATGAAATGCAGTAAATATCAAAATGACTCATTTAAGGCAGCTAGCTAGAAGCCTTTTGGAGAGTGAATTTGTGTAGTATTTTACTTCAGACCTCAAGCACCTATGATTTTGTTGGTGTGGGGTGCTCCTTCCTTAAATGCAAATTGCAACACCTAGTTTGGTGGTCTGTATGCCTCATGCTTTTCCCACTCTCTCCCTGCAAAAGTTTTAGTCACCATACAACCAACCTAGTGATGAGTTTCAACAGATTTAGGTAGTTTGTTTCTTGGTTGAGGTCTTTCCACCTTAATTTAGGCCTTGCCAAAACTTGTATTCTACTGATATAATGAGTGATCTCCATGCCATAATGAGGCATTGGAGTAGATTTCAATGGAGAAATACTTTTAAGTGAGGGGAATGTGTGTAATCCTGCAAAATGTGCTATGAAAACTTACTTTAGCGAATATATGTCAGGGTTTAAAATAACCTATCTGCCAGTTTTCTTTTTTTAAGTAAACATATCAACATAAATTTCCCTTATATCTTGTGTTATTAAATAACATAGTTTTAAGCAAAGCTTTGGGTTGCTATGTTATGGTGGTCATAGCATTTTTGTTAAATAGAATTTGATAAATAAATGAATACTTGATTTTTGTTTTTAAGGGATGATACACATGTTGCAGTGAAAATTGTAAAAAATGTTGGTAGATACCGTGAAGCTGCTCGTTCAGAAATCCAAGTATTGGAGCACTTAAACAGTACTGATCCCAATAGTGTATTGTAAGTATGAATTTGGACTATGAATTGTCATGCTTTATGTAGGAAGCAGTATATCTATCCTGTGATCTAAAAATTCTTTTTATTTTGCTATGTATTTTCAGCCGATGTGTCCAAATGCTGGAATGGTTTGATCATCATGGTCATGTTTGCATTGTGTTTGAACTGTTGGGACTCAGTACTTATGATTTTATTAAAGAAAATAGTTTTTTGCCCTTTCAACTTGACCATATCAGGCAGATGGCATATCAGATCTGTCAGTCCATAAATTGTAAGTATGTTTAATATTAATTTCTTAGAATTTTAAGATAAAATTCAGGAATAAAAACTAACGAACATCTTTCTGTTTCTTGTAGTTTTGCATCATAATAAGTTGACCCATACAGATCTGAAACCTGAAAATATTTTGTTTGTTAAGTCTGACTATGTAGTCAAGTACAACTCTAAAATGGTATGTTGGCTTATAATAATTATGGTGTGATGTCTTTAACTCATCTTAACTTCTTTCATGTATGGTTAACTTGTAGTCTCTTTCAGAAACGTGATGAACGCACACTAAAAAATACCGATATTAAAGTTGTTGACTTTGGAAGTGCAACATATGATGATGAACATCACAGTACTTTAGTATCTACACGACACTACAGAGCTCCAGAAGTCATTTTAGGTTAGTAGACATTGAGATTGTTAATTTCATTATAGTTCATCAGTTTTCTGTTACATGTAGCTATAAGGAAAATCCTTGAGTACTTGTATAAACTGAGCAGTATGTTGACATTTGGTATACGTACCCATCTTTAGGGTGATTGTGTGAAGTGAAGTATGATCCCTGTAACATAATAAGTAGCAGATGGTTATATTTCAAGAATGTATACAAATCTAGATTATGGGCTCATTAGAATTGTACTCTTTTTGGCCAGTGAGTGACATTAACACGTATTAAGTTGTCAGAAAATCCTGGTGTTGAGAAGTATTTCTTTCTATAACGTTATTGGAACATAAGATTGCCACTTTCATAAGATGCTTTGCTGGGTGCTTTAAGGCTCCTCTTTTGGTAAATTGTGAAGCTTGATTTCATTGATTACAGAGTGTCAGCCCATGCCATCTGTTCTTTTTTTCCTTTCTCACACCTTCAGGTACAGTTATTAAAAAAAGTTGGGGATTCATGGATTACATGAAGTCACCTTTTTAACTTTCAGTGTTTTCCCCAGTTTTCATGTTTGCCTCTGCTCTTCTATCAGAGCTACTTTTTTCCTGGATAGTCTTTTGCAGTGGGTCTGCTTTCAAGGGGTAGTAGAAGGAAAGAGTACTCAATTGTCTATCAAGAAACCAGAGCCCTAGTTCTAACTCACTGTAACTTTGGTCAAATCACTCAGCCATTTTGTACGTGTTTCATCCTCTATAAAAAGAGAAAGTTTGAACTAAATGAAGTCTTAAGGTCCTTTCTAGCTCTGAAATTTTGATCTTACTAAGCCATATCTTTTAAGTTCTATAATCATAGATTCTTTTTCTTCATAAACATATTCATGTTGTTGATAGTCATTTTAATTTGTCTTTAAAATCTTTATTTTTAAAAGAAGCAGCTTCTCTTTAAGGATCAAAATAAGTTGTAGTTAGCTAAATTTCATTATTCTATCAAAAGTATAGATTTGGGAAATCTAGGTTGTGGTTATTCTATTGGAATTGTCACTGACATTGCTAGTTGTTAATGAATCTATACATATGTTCACACATGTATACATTTAATTATGCAACAGATGAACCTGAATAGTAAATGTTGGTTTTGAAAAAATGTTTAAAAGATAAAGTAACTTCTTCTTTTTTACACTAGCACTGGGATGGTCTCAGCCCTGTGATGTTTGGAGCATAGGCTGCATTCTTATTGAATATTATCTTGGTTTCACAGTATTTCAGGTAAGTACCTAATACCGAGAATATAATTTATTAAATAAATATGAGGACAAAAAGGTAAAAGTCATAATAACTGACATTTCAAAGCACTTTGTGATTTGCAAAGCACTCTTTGTACACACTCATTTCATCCCACAACAGATCTATGGAGTAAGAACATGAAATTAAAGTATTACATATTGGATTAGTAGTTAGTAATTTCATATAGTTTTTTGCTTGATCCTTTGGGGAGAGGGAAGACCTGTGTTTTCTTTCAGAAAGGGAACTTTTGTCTATCAGTGCAAGTTGGCAGCTGGTCAGTACTTTATATCTTACAGTTATATAGGGAATAGAGAGTTAAATGGCTTGCCCATAACCACATGGTAGTCTGTATCAGCAGTAATGCTCAAACCCAAACTCCAGAGCTGACCAAATTGCCTTTTTTATTTTTATACACACAAAATGGTCATCATCTACTTCTCATAGCACAATAGTTGCACAATTATGTGTTATGTTTAAAGTTGAAAAAATTAATTTACTTAGACTTTCAGTTAAAAAAAATCTTCTGAATTTATAGAGACCTTAACCTAGTTAGAATGTTAGAATTGAGTCTAGTCTTGACTGTGTATGACTATCAGACTGGCCTTGAACAAGTTACTTACTTAACCTCAGTTAAAGGAAGGGTGATTGTTAGTAGCTAATACATGAGTACTTACTGGATATTGGTCAAGGTCTTCCTCCAACTTGCTTCTTCATAGGTGCCACATACCAGAATATTGGTAAGAGTTTTTTGAGTGTATAGGGGGAAAATGGTTCAAGGTGAAAATATATTCAAAGCTGAATCTACTTAATCGTGGTTCTTTTTTAAACCAGTTTTAGAAATTTTGGAAGGATGAATATATAAATGAAGTAGTACCTATGATTTTAGGTATTGTGTTGACAGTCAAAGAATTAAGAGATTAGTAATATTTAGATTTAGTAGTTGAAGTTTGAATAAGATGCCTGCTTCTACTTTTAGTTTTGTTTTACTCCCAGCATATGGTTCCTGTATGAAAATTTTAGGTTTAGTGGTTATAAAGTGAGCTTTGATGTATTTTGTACAGTGAAGATTATTAGCTTGGATTATAAATCTGGTCTGAATTTTGTTTTAATCCTAACTTCTGAAATAATTCTTGAACCAAGTAACTTCATAAACACTTGATTTAGCATATAAACATGGTATTAGTAAAAAAAAAAAAAAGTTCTATATATGTACGATATGTAATATTTAAATGTTAACGTTTTACATATGTAATAATTACACACACACACACAATCCTTTATCGAATTAGCAGAATAATTGGATCATCCTACATTGTGTCCATATATATTGTGTGCATTTGTGTGCAATATTGACTTACCAACCAAAACTCTTTTAGTTGTGATATCAGCAATCAACAAATATTCATTAAGCACTTTTTACTGTTTGGAATAAAAATACAAAAGATGGAAATCCTTGCCTTTGAGCAGTTTACGTTCTACTGTACAAAATACAAAATGTTCACAGGTAAGTACATAAATAAAGGATATGTAAAAAGTTAAAATGATTGGCATGATGCAGGAGACAAGAGTAACAACTGTGGGGAAATTAGAAAAGGCCTCTTGAAAAGGCACATGAGATGATCCTTGAAGGGACAGGCAGTGAGGAACTAGAGTTTTGGAGGAGAGGATTCTATAGATATGGTAGTCCATGCAAATACATAGAGGCAGGAGATGGAATGTCATGTATGAAGAACAAGTAAGCCAGTTTGAGTGGATAGAAGAGTGCAGAGGGTGAGTAATATGTAGTCAGCCTGGAAAGTTAGGGTGGAGCCAGATTGTTAGGGGTTTTAAATGCTAATCAGAGAAGGTCGAATTTTATCCTTGAGGCATTAAAGAACTATGTTCCTTGAGCCAGGTAAGGAACATGGTCAGACCTGGATTTTAGGAATATTGGTCTGATAGCTTTGTTGTGGATGGATTGGAGAGGGGCAAAATTGAAGGCAGGCAGACCAATCAGAATGATATTGCAGTAGTTCAGGCAAGCAAAATGAGGGCCTGGTTGCTAGCATTCTGGGTGATTAGAAATGGTTATCTACACATTATCTCTGATTCTAGAAATTTTAAAAAGTAAAATTCTGCTGTGAATGGTTTTTAACTTGTGACAGTATAATTGGTGTTAATATCTTCATTGTTGAGGGCTAGTTGATTCTATGGACAATTTATAGAACTACATAAGTTTTAACAATTATTGCATGTTAAATCAATTTTAAGAAATACAGTAGCCATGGTTTTCAAGTTGTCAGGAGCCAGGATCAAGCAAAAATTATTTTAAGGACATGACTGTTAGGTTGTTTTTCAAGGATTGTGGTAAGTTGTTGAGTTTACATTGAACTAGCCACAGATTTCACACAGTTAATGGCCTCGCAGCTGAAAAAGAGAATAGTACAAGGAATATAATGAAGAAATCCTGTAGAGATTAATTTTCAGTTCAGGCTATAGGTTGATAAATGATTTCTAGGTAATTTCAGTATCTACATTAAACTTGTTCCTTTTTTAAAATCTGTACCTTCTATTGCGCCTGGGCCTCAATTCTCTACTTCAGAATTACTAAATCATAAAAGAGAGTTAAGACCCTTTTTGGGGGTGCGGGCTGGTATGGGCCAAACAACATGGCTCATAGAAAGGAACTACACAGTTTTGAATTTTTGGTTTGCAGCTAACTCAGCCCATTATCTAACATCTGATGTTTTCAAAACATTCTGTAAATTTATGATGGCTGTTTTAATGCATATATACAGCAAGGTAGGATAATTTTGATTTTGATTTTTGGCTTTCCTTTTTATAGACACATGATAGTAAAGAACACTTAGCAATGATGGAACGGATATTAGGACCTATACCAACACACATGATCCAGAAAACAAGGTAAGTATGATTCAAGACCAGCACTCTTAGTGGGTACATATAGTGGATTTAGAAGTAAGACTCAGTTTTGTTAAGAGTAGGATTCAGTGTCAAATTGAGGGCCCTTTTTAATGTGGTCTATCGTGCCAAGCATTGGAGACGGGTGACGGGGGAGTAGTGTGCCTGCAGACGCACAGGAGTTGGAGATAGAAGGCCATCTGTGGGAAATGGCAGGCCCATTTGATGTAAAGCAGTCTCTGCTCCATTCCAAAGAAAGTAATGGCCCCAGGTAGAAATACTTTGCTTTGTTTCTTTATCCCTGATGAGCTTTGGTACTGGCAATAGGACCTTGTTCTAGTAGTAGACTCTTTGAAAATTGCTATGACCAAAAATTAGTCAATTATCCTGGGCCAGCCTGGTGATATTTCACTCTAGTGAGGCTAGGAGATGTATGGTTTGGTGCCTGACCTGTCTGAAAACCTCTCCATCTTGATGTAGGACCTGTTAGAGCATGTGTTATGCTGTCATAGGCTTTTGTGTTCCCGTGGTTATTTACTTATATAATAGAATATTGGTGCAATAAGACTTTTACTTAGAAATAGAGCCTGAGTACCTTTAGCAATTAAGTTTCTTGACCACTAGAGCTATTAGTTTGAAAGTAGCTCAGGCTGATGTTTGGTTCCAAATTCTCAAGAGATCTGTCTTTATTTTCTTTAGCTATAGTGTGGGGAGTGTGCTTTCCTTAAGTACTTTAGGCTCCTGCAGAGAAGTAATTAGTCTAGAGGGTTAGAAGACACAGGCCTATTTCTTTTGTGGAGTATTTTGAATGATGATGTAGATTGATTAAAAATTTTGGATTTTTATGCTAGATCTTGTGGAACTTACAAATAACTTGGATTTTGATATAACTTATTTTGCTAATTAATGGTCAAACCTATACCCCAGAGCAATGGGTTACTAAGTGTGTGGTAGGCAGCAGGCTCATTTTCCACAGCTGTATTCTGAAAATTTTCATTGATTATTTGCATAATGGTACACAACACGTCCCCTTTGTGTTTTAATCTGACCGAAACAAAGTGAATTGAGGAAAAATATATGTGCAAAAACCTAACCGTTGACTATTTTTGTTTCTTGCATAGATTTGTATGATTGTAAAAGCAGGAGGCTAAGGCTGGAAGTTGGAGAAATATCTGTGAAAAAGAGTAAAGATAGCCACCAGAGAGGGGAAATTGAGCAGTCAGAAAGATGATTTTTTTCTGTGTAGATTGAGCTACAGTGCAAGAAAGCTATTATTAGTAACATAATAGTGCAGATGCACGCAAAAGATGGGTATGTTAAATTCACTTAAGCATTTTAAATTGCCTACTCTTTGCCAAGCACTGTGCTGAAGTTTAAAGACCTAGGCCCTATCTCAGATTCAAATTTGGGAGAATATAATGCTGACACAAATACCAGTTATACATTAGAGAGGTGCAAAAGAAAGTGCTTGCTTATGTGAGATTGGAAATGGGGAAAATTACTACTGACAGAATAGTGATGAAGAAAGATTGGATGGAGGAGGGTGGCCTTTGACTTAGATTTTTGGGAAAATGCCTTTAATACATAAAGAACCTTTACTTTATTAGCAGTTCTCATTATTCCCACCCTGGACTGTTGGAATAACTTTCTAACTGGTCTTCATATCTCCCATTATACCATTGCCAGACCAAACTTACCCATGCAACTTTTATGTCATTCCTGCTCAGAAAATCCTCGTTGTCTACACAGTAAAGTTCAAACTCCTTTGCTAGACATTTAAGATTCTTCATTAAGATGCCACTTTACTTTTCAGCCTCGCTTAGTTTGAGGTGCTTGTGGATAGGTACATGACACAACCTATGGGAAGATATTTGGTTCTGGAGCCGAGAAGTCAGGACTGAAGGTCTAGAGTTGGGAGTTACCTACACAGAGATTGAATTTAGAGCAGTGGGTGAAATTTCCTGGGGAGAAAATATATGTAGAAAAGAGGGCCAAAAGTATTCATTTTAATTGAGGGGAAGAAGATGAGACAGGAGTGGTTAGGAGAACCAGGGAAAAGTGGTATCTGAAGCCAAGAGAAGAGAGCACATACAAAGAGAGAAGAATGTTAAATGATCAACAGTGTTAAATGCAACAGAGTTGGAATGAAGAACCAGAACCTGTAGAACAGTTTATATAATGTTAATGTGTTGTAAGGACAATCAACTCTGAAAGACTTAGCAACCCTGATCAACATGATAACCAACTATAATTCCAAAGGCCTTATGAAGAAACATACTACCCAACCCCAGATACAGAGCTAATGGTCCAGAGTTCAGATTGAAGCACGTCTTCTTTTGCAAGGGGAAGGGAGTACTGGGACCATAGCTAATATGGGAATTTATTTTATATGACTATACATATTTATAGTGTGCTTTGTTTTTCTTATCTTTTCAATAAGTGGGGGAGTGAGAGGGAGAGAATTTGGAATTGAAACTAAAATTGGGGGGACATGCTGCAGAGGCGTTAAGGAAAATGAGGGCTGGGGTAGGGAAGAGGCTATTGGAATTCACTTCTTTTAGCTTCAGTTCTTCATCCTCCAAAAGTTCTTTTCAACTGTTATCCTGTGATTATCCTATGATTCTAAGAATGCTCATTGAGAAAAGTTCAGTAGAGCGATGGAAGCAAAAACTAGACGTTAGTGGTTTGAATGAGTGGGTAATAGGGAAGTAGGAGGCATCAGGTGTAGATTGTCTTTGAAATGTCGAGAACTTAAGGGGAAAGGGAGAGATGGTACAGGTAGCAAAAAAGATGAAGAATGATATTTTAGAATTTGAGAGACTTAAGTATATTTGAAAGCTAATAGGAATGAACCTTGGTAGATTGAAGATCCATGGTGGGTCAGGGAGTGATTGTGGTGTTCAGTGATTCTTAAAGTAAGGTCTTATGCTAAAGAGGAAATAGGATCAAGGGTACAGGTATTATAGTCTTAGTGAGTAGCAGGTATACCTTGTTATTCTTCTTTGACTTGAAAGAAAGGGTAGGTAGTGATACTTCAATGTTCAGAGTCACAAGGATGGCTATTGTGAAACTGCAGTGCTGAATCTTCCATACAGTTGACACTTAATGGTCTAGACCTAACGTCTTTGGTCCAAGAATTGCAGATACTTGATTTCTTATACTAGTGATGGATTGCAACTGCATCTTGGAGAGTGATATGTGTATTGGTGTTTGTGTATCCATATCCATACTACTGAAGTTAAAACTTAAAATTAGGTTTACTTACAGTGCTAAGGTGTAGTGAACTGAAAATGTTTTTTGTAACTGGAGTGAGCTTTTTATAAAAGTATTTTCTTATATAGCTGTCAGAATGTTTAATGAGAATTTTTATTGGTTTTTTTATGATCCATAATTTACGTTTGGTAAAAATTCGAACTTTTTCTTTTAGAAAACGCAAATATTTTCACCACAATCAGTTGGATTGGGATGAACATAGTTCTGCTGGTAGATATGTTAGGAGACGTTGCAAACCATTAAAGGTAAAATAAGTAGAGATACATTTTTCACTATTTGAATTCTTAAGCCCATCGCTTTCTTAAATACTTATTTTTTTTTTCTTTCAGGAATTCATGCTTTGTCATGATGCAGAACATGAGAATCTATTTGACCTAGTTCGAAGGATGTTAGAGTATGATCCAGCTAAAAGAATTACCTTGGATGAAGCATTACAACATCCTTTCTTTGACTTATTAAAAAAGAAATGAAATGTACAATCAGTGGTCTCACTATATAACTTCTCTAGCGGAGATTACATAAGACTGTGTCAGTCAACTAAGCATTCTAATATTTTTGTAAACATTAAATTATTTTGTACAGTTTAAAGATGTAAATACTGTATGTTTTGTATCAATGCCATATTTATCTTGTTAAGCAAGTATGGTCTTGATAATGAATGTTAATGTAAAAAATTAAAGTTAATTTTCATTTTTTAAAGAATTAGTTACCATTTTTAGAGATCTTTGGCATGGTAACATTTGTCCAGTGTAAATGTTGATCTAGTTTTCTTTGTAAATAGAGATTGATGCTTTCAAGTGATCTTTATGAGCAAGGGTGACCTTGACTACTTTATTTTTAAAATGAATATTCTTTATCAAAAACTTGGAATGTGAACTTTTTTTTTAAACCTTTAAAACTTCCTGTAATTGTTAAGCAGATAAGTATTGCTTTGATGTAGCTAAGTAGATTTTTGCAATTTAATATGCCAATGGTTTCTGATTCTTAGGGAATATTTTCCCTTATATAGCTAGGACATGTTTACAGTTGACATTTTATTAAATTGTAATTTTTTTATTTAGTGACATTGGCCATGGTGAAATTTTGCAGGAAGTAGGAAAGGCTTCTATTTTGTTCAGTATTCATTTTAAACGAGAGAGAGAGAGAGAGTGTGTGTGTGTGTGTGTGTGTGTGTGTGCGTGTGCGCGCGTGCGCGCGACCTCACGGTAGTTTAATTACCCTCTTATTAGGGTACAAAAGTGGAAGTGAAAGAAAAAGTAAATATTTTTAGTACTTTTCAGTTGGGCTTCCAGAAGAAATCTTAATGATTAAAACATTGAAACATACTTGCGCTAACAGAGAAAGAATTTCCATTAGAAATTATGGTATGTAAGACATAATGCGTGGAGATGGGAACTCTGGTACCCAACTAAGGAAATAGTACTAATTCCTTTGTAGTTTTTAACTTGTAGATATTTTACTTGTGTCCATCTTCATGTCTGTAAAATGAAAGACCATAAATACCTCAAGAACATATTGTTGACCCAGGGTATTAAGCAGCTAATATTATTTAATAGGATACACTAAAAATTTCTGAGAAGTAAAAGGCTTAATTAGAAAACTTGTTTAACAAGATACTAAGGCACCCCAGTAAAATTCAGAGCTTAAGTGATTGGTAGATAAATCTTATTAAAAATAAAATTTGAATATGTTTAAGGGCCACTAAAATATTAATTAGTTGATCAAATATATTCTATTAAAATTTTTCCAATTACCAGAAAGGGATTTATTTTACTACAGCATTCGTAAAAAACTTCATAACTGATTGCCATTTTAGAAACGAGGGTTTTTTTGGTTTTGGGTTTTTTCCCCCCCCGCAACTTATACTCAAATAGCTTTGCTAAATTATGGAAGTTCGACATTGACATTAAAACTGAATTTTTTTCATACCTGCTTATATATTTCCAATAAACTTTAGATGTATACTTCATGAAGTTTTTTAGAATGGTAAGAAATAGTAAAATCTAGATAATTTAATTTTCCAGTATTGCAACTTTCTGTTTCTTAAAACCTAACCATTTTTCTTTTTTTATGTAGAGCAGCTTACTACTTCTATAAATTGCACCAAAGTGCCAAACAGAATTTGGCTGTTCTATAAAAATGTCTTAAACAAAAAAAATTTTAATTATTAATCAAAGCTCTTTACTTTTTTTCTGCCTATCTCAGTTTTTGAAACTAAGCAATTAGTTTTTATCCTCTCAACAGTTATAGGAAAATTTTTAGTGTATGTGCTGGGGCGGGGGGGACAGGGGGCAGGGAATAATAAAATTATTGGCTAGAATGAGCAGGCTGTACTATCTGGATTTCATTAGCATCCTAACTCCTGGAATAGAAATTCTGTAAAATATAGACTTAAAACATCTATCCATAAACCAGATTTCACTTAAATCTATTAAAAATCACAGAATTTCTCCATAGGAAACCATATTAGCTGCCTTTTTGTTTCAGGATGCAGATTGAAAACACAAACAAGTTATAATTATCTCCTGGAAGTATACCAAAGCTAGTGACAATTAAACTTCTCCAGAGTTATTGAAGAAACTGTCAAATACGAAACTCGAGTTGAAACACCCACCTTTACATTAGAGTAGCTAATTGAAAATTGACTATTTACTTGGGTATGCCAAGGTAGCATGGTGAAGGAGAAAGGGTACTGGAAGTGGGAGTCTGGAAACCTGGGTTTAAGTCCATTTTCTGCCATTTATTAGTTTTATGACTTGGGGAAAGCACATATTCTCTGGGAGGTTCCTTTTCCTCATCTAAAAAATAATTGTATTTGGGATAATATTTGTAACACCTGTTTCACCTGGTGGTTATAGGGAGGGTGCTTTCTAGACTGGTAAAGCTGCCATATGAATATTCAGCAATGGTTCAATAGGTGTACTGGGACCTATATTTGTCTTTACTGAGTTCGGGGTGAGGGAAAAATTTTTGGCATTCTGATCGTTGTTCTACTCAACTTAGAGGCAGATGTGCTTAAGTGCTCAAGCTGTAATTGAACTTTTTTTCATTTAATTATAAGAGAATATCATAGATGGTTTTAACCAAAAAGTTGATACTAGGATTTCGCAGCTTTGTATTAATGTGTTTTTAGTCTATTTTTATAGTAGGTAACAGTTTAAAAGTGATATGAGCCAGAAGTCAGGAAACCTGAGTAATACATAGATAGTAATTGGAGTCACTCCTTTTTTTAAATGGTCTTAAATTTTTAAAGCAATTCCTCATTTGCTAATTTACCCTTTTGTTTTTATTTTCTCTCAGTACATGATACACTTGCCCACCAATAGAAGTAAATTTGATTACTCATCTACAACATTCTATTCTTTAGGAAATGACATTAAACATTCTTTTGCTAGAGTATATGAAATTACTGAGAACTGAATTTTTTAAATCTAAATTCAAAATAGGACTCTTTCTTGTTATTGATGTTGGGAAAGAAATGAATTTTCTATAGAAATTTGTTCAGTTTTGACAGTCAAAATAATGTGTATAGATATTTTTATTTGTTTTCCTAACATTCATTCCC
Source organism: Vombatus ursinus (assembly GCF_900497805.2). NCBI lineage: Eukaryota > Metazoa > Chordata > Mammalia > Diprotodontia > Vombatidae > Vombatus > Vombatus ursinus. Next base: position 13,433,038 of record NW_020954563.1, read on the forward strand.
TTTCCTGGGTTTTTTGTTTGGTTTTAAATGTTGCAATTATGGAAAAAATCATAGATAATTAAAGGGCTGAAAACTAGGTTTAAAAATCATGGCTAACTTTAAACCCACAAAACTTCGAACACTGAAGTTGAAGCCCTGTGGGCCTAGTCATTTCAGATGTAATTAACAGCACTTGGCGTGGAGTAATATTTAAGTACAGTGAGTGGAATTAAAGACCATATGTAGATGGTAGGGTTTTGCTTGAATTTTTTCAGGTCAATTTAATTAAGAATTTTACCATTTACAAATAACGAGATTTGAGGTTTTCTTAACTTTATATGGGTACTTTTAAACTTTGGGATTTGTACGTGGCAGAGAGAAGTCATCTTTTTCATAAATAGAATGAATCAGAAGGGTTTTAAGGAATAATGGTAAGAGTTAGCCTATAAAAAATATTCAACATACCATCATTACCCAGTTCACTCTTATGCTTGCTTGTATGGCAAAGAGGAGGACACTTTCATAGTGTTCCTGTGTAGACTGATAATCTGTTTTGATGTTTGCTTTCTGTAGTTTTTTTGCCTCTTTATTGTCAGATGTCACTTTTTGCTCTGTGTCCCTTTAACCACCACACCATTACTCCCAGACCTGACCTCTCTCCCATGGCTCCAATTAGCTGTTTCCAATTTGCTATAGACTGGAAAACAACATGTGTAAGGGAAGAGCAAATAGACTGAAAGGCATTTTATGTGGGTTTTAGTAAACTGTAAGGATTATTTTGGCTGTTCAGGTCTTTTGTTTCCTTTCTGGTTCTGAGCACAGATAAGCTTGACTTCCCTGCCCTTTTAACAAAACATGCCAGTTGTTTTCTTTTTTTCCAAACATAAAATTTGCTTTTTTCATGAACAGTCATCAGTCCTGTCAGTAGACCTGTCAGCTTTGCCTGCCAAGCATCTTGTTCAGGGTAGCTGGTTTAACTTCTTATTGCAAACCTTAGTAATTTGGAGGTAGGGAGGTGTGTAGGTCTGTCTCAAGAAAGTTTCCAAGTTAAAAAAAAAAAGTTAATACTAATTTAGACATTTTCAGTTGGAGCAGTAGAGATGTATAGAGAAAATTGAGTAAGACTACTGGGATTGAGTCTCAAAGGAAAAATCCTAGCGATCATGTGAGAAGAATCATTGGGGAACTCAGTCTCAGCTCTGAAAACATTGCATATATCCACAAGTAGATGATTTGAGGGGTAAGTTTCCATGATGAGCCTTGATTAGAAGACCATAGGTTGAAGTATAGTTATTAACAACCAGTAACAGAATTTTTAAAATCAATCATTTCAAGATGAACCTGAATAAGATAACATGAATACAGAATGGTAGCCTAGGTTTTTTTTATGAAAATTTCTTTAATTATTGGCAATGCTTTGTAAACCTGAATATTGTTTCCTTATGGTTGCAGAATTACTCATGGACTCTAGCTTGATAATTTATTTGCTATTGAATCTGTATTACAATTTAGTATTAGAGTTCTTAGCATATGGAATATATAATTTTTTATTACTCTTCTCCCATCCCATAATTGAGTATGGGATAGGTTGTAGGATATGATAGTTAAAACTATCAAGTCAATAGAAACAAAACAATACTTCTTAAAAAGACTGAAAGAAATTTTTTGTCGGTATTAAAGTTTTTCATAGCATTTAGTGAAAGTCTTATAAGAAATCCACAATATTTATGCAAAGGGTTATAGATGGATCTTATAAATAAAATGTTCAGTGGTGATTATAATATGAGGAAATGGTATAATAAAGGGGAAAATACATTTTTCTTACAAATTTTTGGATAAATGGTTTTTAAATTTGTAAGCATTAAGGTATTTTAAAATTGTTGCTCAGGTCTTAAAAGTGAAAATTAGAATCTTTCAGGTAATTTGATTTGTAATATGACAGCCATTCCCCTTCAGGCACCAGGCTCTGCAATTTTAAATAGTTCTTCTGAGCTGACATAGTTACCTAACTGGTAGGTCCAATCTCATTGTCTGTTGTGTGGCAGTTCTTCCATCCGCTTCCCCAATGATACCGTAAACAAAATGTCTCCTTGACATTTTCACTCAGGCCACCAAGACATAGTTTTTACTCCTTGTGTCAAAGGGTTATTTTCAGCAAAGGGAGGATAGGTGAGAGTTTGATATGCCCAGAGTCACCTCAAGTTCTACAGGATTGCCTTCCTGTCCCCTCTAAATGCTGAGGCCCTATTTGAGTATTTACTACCATGAAGTTGGACAACCCTTGGATAAAACAATTGCAAAATCAAGAAGATACCTAATAGGTTTGTGAATAGAATATAATCAAATTAGACAGCCATTTTAGGTATGAAATACTCTAGACAAATGATTCTTTAGTACTTTGAAGAGTATTTCAGTTAATGGAAGAGTTTTTATGGGATAAAATAGCCTTGTGCTCCATCCTTTCTTTTTGCTGCTTAAATGAAACTTTATCTTTGGGTTTGAGTCATCTTGATTTAACTGCTTAGCCTATTCAGTGAAGACAAAAAATGAACTCACATCTTCTCTTGACTATCTTTAAATAACATTAAGGAATGCTGAAGATCTAATTTTACTGCTGATTACTTTTTTTCTTTTTAACTTGATACACTAGGGAGCATGTTCTATGAACCCTGACTAGCTTCACGTACGAGACAGTCATATCCTAAATACCATTGCCTGGTTTTTAAGGCTATGTGTATAGCTATCTTGATTTACTACCCACTTCTTGATGACCTAAATAGTCCATGCCCATTTATGTGGAGCCCACCTAGATTTCCCTCTTAGCTGAGTCATTTCAACATTCAATATCTCCTTCATGAACTCTTTCCTAACTACTATAGATAACCCTAGTTAATCTCCCCCTTTTTTTTCTGAACTACATGAAGCTGCCTTCATATCTCTGTCTTGGTCCCCAACTATTAAAGTGCAATTTTGTGTACCTCACAACCATACCACTCAGAATCTCATAGTCATTCTTCAAATAAAAGAAATTTTGATACCAATAAAGTTTGTTTCCTACCATTAAACAAACCTCTACAAAGTAAATATTGCCTGCAGGAACCTGCTACAGGTGCTTGATGACTGAAACTGAGGGATCCAGTCCCGGCTTTGGAGGCTCCCTTATGGGGAACTAATTGTCCTCAGGCAGCTACTCTGCCCTAAGACCTAACACAAGGTTGCAGCTCTTTCTCATCACTTTCTTAGGACTAGATGTGGCAGCCCGAGGACTGTTTGTCACTGTGTACAGTCCCTACCTACTTTGCTCTGCCTCACCGAATCATACAAGAAAGCCAACTGTAGGACCCAGGCACTAGGCTTCTTACTGATAATGACCTCCTCAAGAAATAGCCTCATGCTAGACAAGATTAGGAACCAAGTGTGGGCTCCATGTGCAGGATGTTCTGACTGCAGTATTTCAGCTTGGAATGAGGCAAAGGAGCTAGTGAACTCAATTCAGCAAGGCTGATGAGGATTCTTGGTATTTCCTAGGTGCCTTGCCCATTGTCCCTTTCTTGCTGTTTGAGAGCAAATAAACTCATCATCACAGGACTGAAGAGTGGAAGCCCCAGTCAAAAAATACTTCCTTGTTCTAGTAAAGTCCCTAAACCCCTTATTCCCATGCGTCCTGATTACTTAGATTCCCTTTTCCTGATATCTCCTCTCTCTCATCCCAGTTCACTTCAGCTCTACTCATTCCAAGTCTCTATCCTATTCTGTCCTCTTCTTCCATTGTGCCTTCTGGAAACCTGTTTCTAAAGTTAACATGCTCCCTACGTTTGTTGTTGTTCAGTTGTATCTGACTTTTCATGACCCCATTTGGGGTTTTCGTGGTAGAGATACTGGAGTGGTTTGCCATTTCCTTCTCCAGGTCATTTTACAGATGACGAAACCATCAGGGTTAAGTTACTTGCCCAGGGTCACACAGCTAGTAATCGTCTGAGGCAGGATTTGAACTCAGGGAAATGAGTCTTCTTGACTCCAGCCTGAGGTTCTATCCACTGTGCCACCTAGCTGTTGTAACCTAGGGCAAATCACTGCTTTAATCTTTAAGCTTTGGTTTTCTAAATTGTTAAATATTGCTTGTACTACATATTTCACAGTTGCTATAAAATTGTAGTTTTTAAAAGCTTAAAGTATTACATAAATGTCAGCCAAGTATATATTTATTAAACATGCAGGCTACTCAATAATTCAAGTTGGCTGGTCTCTGAGTTACATGAAAGAGATGAAATTTGGAATAATTTTAAGTTAACAATTTTAGAAATTTGGAACCAAATGGAAGGAATGCAGGAAATCAGAGGAACTAGGTACTTAATCCAGTCAACCTGATCTTTGGTAAGTCATAGTAAATCACTTCCCCTCTCTGGGCCTCAATTCTGTAAAATGAGTAGGTTGAACAGATGGATCTCAAGGTACCTTCCAGTTCTGAGATCTTAGAATATTTATTGCAACATTACATATTGGGCCTATTTAATGATTAGATTATTATCAGTTGCGTTAAAAAAAAACTGGGTCTTGATTTGAGGCGTAAATTCTTACCCAAAAGAGCTGTAGTTAACTAGCTACCCTTGTGGTGTGATTCAGGGAGGAGGGACAAGTTCAATTACTCAGGAATTCTGTAACTAGTCATTTAGAATCTTTGACCCCTTTTCCTCACGTGTAAAATTGTGACACTTGCACTACTTGCTTCATGAAGATCGTTGTGAGGACCAAAGATGATAACGTTCTCAAGCCGCTTTGTAAAGACAAAGCGTTACGTAAGGGTCATCTGGATTACCTTCTTACCAGAGAGGTCTTACTTCGTAGCGTTGTCGCTTTTGGTCTTATCTTCTGGGCCACATTTCCATCACCACAAGGGGACGCTACAGTCCTCTATCCACTGTATTTCGAATAGAGTTTGAGGGAAGAAGGTGATTGCGAACAATTTTGCATCAGCAAAGAAAGTTTAACCAGCCAGCTTGAAGAGAGACAGAGGAGGAGCCCGGTGAATGACAGACCTGATTTGACTTTACACTCGTGTCTGTAGTGGGCTGAATACACCCGCAGTTTCTTCTACGGGGTTCGAGGTTGGGGGGTGGGGGGGAACTCACTGCTTATCTACCCGGTATTTTCGCAGTCACCGAAGCCCGGCGCAATCCCCAAGCCTTTTCCTCCAGCTCAGAAGCCGAAGTCCTCACGCTCTTAGCTTTCGGGTCCAGGCACCCAGGCGGGGGAGAGCAGGGGGATGGGGAGAGAAACAGAAGGGAGGGGAGCAGAGGGGAGCAAATGGGGGGGTAACGCGCTCTGAGCCAGCCCAGCCTTCCCGCAGCGGCCCGGCCCCGGCCCCGGCCGCTCCTCCCCTGGGTGGTTCCGGGCTCCTTTTCGGGCAGGGTTTATTTGCATAGAGGAAACTGCCGAAAGTGGCCGCTGAGTAGTTGGGTGGGAGGGCGTAGCGAGTCCCCTTGTAAAGCCCAGTGACTCTCCACTGCGATAGCGGATGGGCCCCAGCTCTTTCCTCGGCTCCCGGAGGTCCGAGCAGTGAGGGCAGAAAACCCGGGCGCTTGGGGAATCTTGCAAGGCTAACCCTCAGCCCCTAGTCCCATCTCCATCGCCTTGGGTGCCCCCTCAGCGAGCCCCACCGGAGCAGAGCCTACACTAAGTGACTCTGCCCCCGCCCTCCCGCCTGCCCGCCTCCGAGTCCCGTCCCCTCGGTCCCCGCAGCTCGATGGGCGCGTGGGAGCCAGGCGCCCGGAGAGGCAGCCCCGCGGGGACTCCCGCGTGTCCCGCGTGGGGTGGCGGCGCAGCGGCGCTGGCGCTGAGCGCGCTCTGCCTGCTGCTGTCCCTGGGCTCGGTGGCCGCCTGCTTGCTGCTGAGCGCCCGGGCGTCCGAACTGCAGGGCAGGGTGTCCGCGCTCGAAGAGGAGCAGCAGCGGCAGCGGCGTGCGGGCTGGGTGACCCCCGAGGCGCCCGGCGCGCTCATCTCCTGGGCCGAGCCCCACCTGGAGCGGCTCCTGAAGGAGGTGAGTCCGGCTTGGCCCGGGGAGGACCAGGAGCTTCCTCGCTGGGGGAGGGAGTGGGACGCGGGCTTCCAGCAGCGAAGTGATTGCTGGGGGCAGGAGAGAGCGTCTAGTGTCCTGTGGCTGCCCTGGGGCCGGGGTCTAGACCCTATCAGCCAGGGTATCTTAGAGCTGGATGGGATCTTGGCCGTCGTCTGGTGGGGCATTTTGTAAATGGGGAAACTGACTTCCCCACGGGCATACAGGGAACCGAGACTAGAACCTAGGTCTTCCAGCTGTGCTCTCTGTCAGCCCCCTCACTGCAGGGACAGGTTCCATGGACTCCCGAGGGGCAGTGGGGAGGTGAGACGCCTGGGTTCTGGCTCGGGCTCTATCCCCACTCACGGTGAGAATGAAGCGAGCATTTCTGTCGTCCGGCGCCCCCTCCTTGGCCCCAATTGTAGAAGGAGTAGAAAGAGCACTGACCTCTCCCAGGAGCAGCAGCACCTTCTCTGGGGAAGGAGGAAAAAACCTTCACGTGTGTGAAGAGCTGGGCACTATTAGGAGAGAAGTGCTGGGGAATTCAAGACCTACCCTAAAGAAGACACAGTGCTAGGCTTCGAGAGAGATGTTTTAAAAAGGTATAACAAGCAAGTACTGAGCACCTGCTGTGTGCAGAGCACTGGGCAAGGCCAGCGCTAGAATTTTAGAGTTTAGGTAGTGTTCGGGTGAAAGGGTTCTTGCCAACCTGGATCTTTCAGTTTATTAGGGGAATTAAGACTCAGACACAGGTAGCTCTATGTAAGGTATTTCATGGTCAGCACATTAGGAAGATGTAAAACAAAGTGCTATGTTTAAAAAAAAAAAAAAGACCCAACGTTATTTCCCTGGAAATTAAGGAAGATTTCCTAAAAGAGGCTGTATTTTAATTGGGCTTTAAAGGATGCATAAGAATTCAGTTGGCAAAGAAGGATAGAAAGGACATTCTAGACACAGAAAACATCTAGAACAAGGGTGCAAAGCCAAGAAAATTCCAGGTGTGTAGGGGCAAAGAATTATTAGGTTTGTCTACACCAGGGTCCTTGAGTGCAGCCTTTTGACTGAATCCAAGCTTTACAGAACAAATTCTTTTATTAAGGGGATGTGTTCTATGAAGTTTGGACTCAGTCAAAGAGCCACACTTGAGGACCTAGAGGGCCACATGTGGCCTCCAGGCTACAGGTTCCCCACCCCTGGTCTAGACTCTAGAGGCAGTGCTTAAGGCTAAAGCTGGACAGGTAGGATCAAAGAGTGCTTCCTGGAGGACATGACAACTGAACTAGGGAAAGCTGGAAGAACAGAAAACTTTCAGTAGCTGGTCATGTGGAAGAAGTGAACTCTCTGTTGGGGAGAAGGTAGGATAAGAGTCTGTGTTAGGTGGGACCATAGAAAAAGTGAGAGAGTTCATTGTGAAATAAGGCTGGAAAGTGGGCAGCTAGGTGGCCCAGTGGATAGAGTATAGGGCCTGGAGTGGAGAAGACTTATCTTTCTGAGTTCAAATATGTCCTCAGACATTTACTCGCTGTGTGACCCTGGGCAAGTCATTTAACCCTGTTTGCCTCAGTTTCTTCATCTGTAAAATGTGCTAGAGAAGGAAATGGGAAACCACTCCAGTATCTTTGCCAAGAAAACCCCAAATGGAGTCATGAACCCAACAACAAAGACTGGAAAGGCAGGTTGAATCCAGTGTAGAAGGACTTAAATGCTAGGCTGATAATTTTACTCTTTTATCTTATGGGGAGTAGAGAGATCCTGAAGGTCTTTGTACAGAGAGGTAAAATGAGTATAGTCAGAGCTGTTCATTGTGAAAATTATTTAGGTAGTTGTATGAAGGTTGGGATCCTATGAATATTGGATTTTATATATTGGGACCTTAGAGGCCATTTGGTCTCATTTTACAGATGAGGAAACCAAAGCCCAGGGAAGTTAAGTAACTTTCCCAAGGTCCTATGGTAAGAGTCAGAGGTAGGTTTAGAACCTGGAGCCTTTGACTCCAAATCCATTACTCATCCCACTGTAGTAATACTACTTTTTATGGATTAATTTTTTTTAACCCAAGTGTATTTGTAGACAGAAAGGAAAGAACCAGTAGAGAACAGAGAAATTGGGGATGAGAGGTCTTGGAGTCAAGAGAAGGCATGGGATCAAAGGCATAATTTGGGGAGATGATGTGTATCTTTGGGAAGGAGAGTACAGCTGGGAACTTGAGGAAGGAGGAAATAGTTTGGAACAGCTGCTGGAGTGAGTGTCCTGGGGTGTCAATCAGAGATGGATTGCAATGTAGCCGTGAGGACCCAGCTCAAATTAGATGACATGAACTTGCCTGGACCTGGTCAAATCAATTTTGTGACTTCTTTTAGCAGAATGTGGCAGCCTGGAAAAAGAAATGGAGAAGGCAGATGGTGGGAGTTACCCAGGGTTGGGGATTAACAAGGGAGGGCTCTTAGAAGGACAGGGCAGGAAGGGGTTCAAGGCTAGAAGATGCTGCCTTATTCTTTTATAAGGTCAACATGGAAAGCTAGAACAAGATGAAGTGGAAGAACAGGAAAGAATGAGTGAAAAGTCCAAAGCATAGGCTCATAAGGGAAGTACTGGGAGAAGGGGATGGAGAAGAGCTTAGAATGATAGAGGGGAATCTGCCAAGATCAGGATCAGGCACTGGGGATGCAAATAAAAATGAGGAGTCCAACGGTTTCAGGTCTGAGAGTGACCATCCTTGGGGATGTTGAACTGAGAAGTAGAGGTCATAGGCCAGAGCTCTTCCTTCCTGACTGCTCAGGTTTCTGGAGGTATGAGTAGCAATAACTGGGGAAGGGTGACATTTATCTATCTTTTAAACTTGTTGAAATTTTTATCAATATATATTGTTTATATATCACCTCCATTTCCAATTATATCCTTTTTCCTTGCCATTCCTTGTAACAGAATAAAAAAGAAAGCGGGGGGGGGGGGGGGTCAGCAGAACTAATCAACATATCAACAGAGTCTGACAGTATATGCGATTTTCTATACCCCTAACCCCCCACCTCTGCAAAGTAGGGAGAGAAGTATGTTTTCATGTCTCCTTTCAAATTCCAACTTTGGCCATTAAAATTAAGTAGCGTTCAGGTTTGGTGTGTGTTTTTTTAATGGTTATTCTTTCTATTAGCATTATTATAGTCATTCTGTACGTTGTTTTCTTGTTTCTGCTTTCTTCATTTTGCATGCAGTTATATGTGATCTTATGCATTTCCAAGTTCTTCATATTCACAATTTCTTATGGTACAGTAATATTCTATTTACATTCATGTGTCATAATTAGCTTATGCCAGGGTGGGGAACCTATGGCCTTGAGGCCACATGTGACCCTCTAGGTCCTCAAATGCGGCCTGTTGATTGAGTCCAAGTTTTACAGGAGAAATCCTTTTATTAAGGGGGATTTGTTTTGTGAAGTTTGGATTCAGTCCAAGGGCCACACTTGAGGACCTAGAGGCCCACATGTGGCCTGGAGGCCAAAGGTTCCCCACTCCTGGATTCATTCCCCTAGCTGATGGCTACCTATATTGTTTCTTGCTCTTTCCTACCACAAACGTGCTGTTTTGCATATTTTTTGAGTAGATGAACCCTTTCTTACTGTCTTTGACTTCCTTGGGGTATGTGACTAGCAGTGGAATCTCTGGGTCAAAAGGTCTGGGCATTTGAGGGGTGATGTTTATCCTGAGTGGAGATCACCGGTATCTCTGAGAAGCCAGCCAGGAATTATGGATGGAGACACCTCTGGGTTGAACCAGACCTGCGTAAAGATAGAGAAAACATTGACTCCCAAGACCTTGTCTTGGAGAAATTTCTAATCTCATAAGCCTGTCACAGACATGGAGCCAAGAGTTTTTACAGAGAACTTCCATCTACTGGGATGTTAGCTCCTTGAGGGAAAGGATTGCCTTACTTTTTATATCTCTATCCTCAGTGCGTGGCACCTAGGCACTTAATAAATACTAATTGATTGGCTGAACTTTATTCAAGCCCTCTTATTTAATAGATGAGTAAACTGAGGCCCTGAGAGATGTGACTTACCAGAGGCTGCAAAATGAATTAATAGCAGAAACAGGCCCCTCAGTCAACATTAGTACCCTTCTGTATTTCTTCCCCCCTTAAATTCATACATCTGGACTAGGCAGAGTTTGAACCCAGATCTTCTGATTCTCTTAGTTAGAAACATACGTTTTAATAATGTAATGTTACGTTAATGTAACAACAGGGTGATAAAAATCCAAGAAGATACATGAATTAAGGTTGAATACTTTATCCAAGATGGGTCCATTTTTCAGAGCTCCTGCCTAGTCTGCTCAGCTCCTGGACACATGCTCTGCCATGGGCCATATGCAGTCACATGTTATTTTCCCAAGCATTTTGGAGACAACTGTGGAAGCCATGTAAGAGGCACAGTGTGGTATAATGGAAGGAGTTGGAGATTGTGGACTCTAATCCAAGCTCATACACTAACTAGTGGACCCTGGAGCAAGTACTTAGCTCACCTTTTCGATCTCACTTTCCTCATCTGTGATTTAGGGTTTATAATACTTGCCCTACCTACCTCATAGGGGAGTTATAAGAACACTTGGTAAACCCTAAGGCCCTAGAGACATGGGAAACAATTAGTAGTATTATTTTAAACTGATTTCAAACATTGGTTTCCAAGATGACTTCTAAAAAGTAGGTATTCTTAGTCTGTAAGAGAGACTGTGAATCAAACAAGAGGAGGAAAGCTCAGGGCTGCTGAAACTAAGACCAGTTAGAGGAAACACCAAATATGAGAGTGGGAAAGGACCTTCGTCTTTTAGTCCATCTGCTCCAACTCATCCCTGGGAACACAAGGTGCTGTCTTTACATTACTCCTGGGAGGTTAATCAACCTTTATTAAACACTTCCTGTGTGCCAGGTTCTGTGCTAAGTACTAGAGATTCAAAAAGAGGCAAAAGTCAGTCCTTACCCTCAAGGAGCTGGCATTCTGATGAGGGAGACAATGTGCAAACAGATATATACAGAGCAAGCTATATACAGGGTAAGCAGGAATAATTAACAGAGGGAAGGCACTAGAATTAAGAGAGGATGGGGAGGTATAATCCCTCCTTCACATGGCAGTCCTTAGAATTCTTGAAGACTCCAAAGAATTATAAAACTGCATATTCTTTGGCCAGCAATACCATTACTAGGTCTGTTTCCCAAGGTAATTGAGGAAAAAGGAAAAGAGCATATATGTTCTAAAATATTTACTGCAGCTCTCTTTGTGGGGTGGCAAGGAACTGGAAACTGAAGGGATACCCATCAGTTGGGGAATGGCTAAACAAGTTGTGGTACATGATTGTGATGGAATACTACTGTGCTGTAAGAAATGATGATCTTAGAAAAAACATGGAGATACTTGCATGAAATAATGAAGAGTGAAATAAACAGAACCAAGAGAACGTTGGATACAGTAACAGCAATATTGTTTGAAGAGTAATTGACTAAGCTATTCTGAGTAATATGAATATTCAAATCAACTACAAAGGACTTATGAGGGAAGATGCTGTCCAGTTCCAGAGAAAGAATTGATATGTAGAAGTATGTATTACATGGTTCCACATATATATCTTTATCAGATATCTTTATCTTTATCAAACCCAAGGTCCTTCACCATGCTGATTACCCCTCTCTGGACCCTCTTCAGCTTATGCTAACCCTTCTTAAACTGTGGCTCCCACAATTGAACCCAATATTCCAGATAAAATCAGGTGGAATGTGGTGGGACCATCACTTCCCTATTCCTGGAAGTTATGCCTTTCTTATGGGTTGGACTGGATGGCTGCTGACTTCCAACTTGACGATTTCATGATTTTGTGCAGATTGAGTTTGCTTTTTTGCTTGCTGCATCACACTGATGATGACTCGTGACCAGGAAAGTTGGGGCTAGTCACCATCATTTAATGGATCGCTGAATGTGGCTTGGTCATTGCCAGTCTTAGTTTGAAGAGAGAAGGGAAACCATCTCTCCACTTGCTTTTTATGTCTAAACTAACATTCCATTGTGTTCAAGCCTGTTTTTGACCACTGTTACTGCATTCCCTCTGAATTAATTTCCTCTGGTCCCTGTGTATTACGGCTTCAAGAATTGTTGTTAAATTTTGAGTTTCTAGTTATCTCTCCCCCTTCTTTTCAACCCCACATTAGAGAAGGCCAACATTTGATATAGCTATATATGTGTGGAACCTTACAATACATACTTCTATATATCAGTTCTTTCTCTGGAGACAGACAGCATCTTCCTTCATAAATCCTTCATAGTTGATTTGAATATTCATGTTACTCAGAATAGCTTAGTCATTCACAGTTACTCTTCGAGCAGTATTGCTGTTACTGTATCCAATGTTCTCTTGGTTCTGTTCGTTTCACTCTTCATTATTTCATGCAAGTCTTTCCATGTTTTTCTAAAGCCAACCAGCTCATCATTTCTTAGAGCACAATAGCTATTTAGCTTCATTTTTTGCTTCTGTTGCAAATGGTCTACCTGAAGATTTTTTAATTGCTTGGCATTGTCTCTTTACCCAGCAGCACAGGGTTCAGAACTGATCAAAAGCTTCTAGAGGCCTTTTGAACTATTGATTCAATTCTCTCATTCATTCATCTGTCCATTCATTCAAAAATCACTTCTCAATTCTCTGATAGCCGAAGGGCAGTATAGTGTAGTGTAAAGCATGGTCTTAGAGTGAGAAGTCTCAGTTCCAGTAACCCCTGGAGGGAGGACACACATCAATGAGCTCATAGAGCCATTGATTGGATTACCAATGCAACCCTGAACAAGTCACTTAATCTCCCCCTAGCCTCAGTTTCCTCATCTATAAAATGGGGTTAATAATACTGACCTCCTGGGAGTATCTTGAGAACAACATTTTATATTTCTAAAAGCACTATACAAATGTAAAAAACAATAATTATGATGATGGTAATTGGTCTTTCCTTAAGTGTAAGTCTGTTTAAAGTCTGTCTCTAGCTATTATAATCTCTAATCTGGTCTCCCTTTTATTGAAAAAGAGTAACAATTAGCTTTTGAATAATGTGAGTTAAAAAGCCACAATTTTGTTTAAGAGACATTCTAAAGTCTGAATTCTATTGGAGGTAGAAGCCAGAAATGGTGTTTGGGCAGTGAAAGGGCCTCTAGCAAATACATCTCCGATACTCTTCCTTCTGAGGCTGAAGAGTCTATTGCTTGGGCTGGAAAGACTTCCTGGTTGTTCTTCCACACCCTCCCCTAAGCACTGCGCTTGCTGGGGACACTTCTAGAGCTTCTCAGCCCAGAGAGTTGTTAGTACTTTTAACTGGAGGTAGATTTTTCAAAGAACAATAGAAATATAGAATGCCAGAGCTGGAAGGGCCCTTATAACCATCTGGATCAACCTCATTTTACAGAAAAGGAAACTGAGGCCCAAAGAAAAGGAAGAATTCATACAGCTGGAAAGTGAACTAGTCAGAATTTGAACTCAGGTTTTCTGAATTAGAAGCCCCAATATTTGGGCTATACTGTTTTCCCGAAAGGAAAGGAAAAGGTTGTTAGGGATGCACATTTGATTATTTTTTAGTTTCATTTATGTATCAGTTTCATGATTAACCCTGCTCTCCCCTTGTCACAAGTAATAACAATAGTAGCTGGATAGTTAAAGGATTGCAAAGCATTTGACATCATCTGAGTCTCACAACAGTCCCGGAAGCTTGGTGCTGTACCCATTTTACTATAGCCAGATTCTAGATGAGATCACATAACTAGAAAATGTCAGGGGTAGCATCTGAACCCTGCTCTCCCTGACTCCAAGTCTGGCATTCCATCTCAGGTAAGAAAAACCAGCCAACACAGCCAGCCACTGGAGAGCTCAGTCGTGACCCTTCCTCACATTCTGAGGTCAGAAGGTCAGAGATTTAGAACTGGACAGCATCTCAGAGGCCACCTAGGTCAACTCCTTCTTCTTATAGATGAGGAAAGTGAGGCCCAGGCTGGTGAAATAACTGCCCAAAGCCACACAAGGAGCAGGCACCAGAGGAAGATTGGGGTCCAGCGCTTCTGACTCTCACTCAAATCAGTGTTCTTTTATCTATATCTGTTTGTCCAATGGTCTAGCAGAATGTAAGGTCCTCCAGGACAGGAATTGTATCCTTTTTCTGGTCTTTGTTTCACCAGCCCCTAACCTAGGGCTTTGTGAACCACAGATACATATTAAATGCCAGCTGAATTGAATTCAATGTTGTGGCCAAAGCTTTGGCAGTCAGACCCTAATAATAGTAATTGTAGTAGTAGTAATAATAGAATTAATAATAATAATAATAATAATAGAGGCAGCTAAGTGGCTCAATGCATAGAATGCTGGGCTTGGGGTCAGGAAATCCTGAATTCAAATGTGGCCTCAGGTACTTACTAGCTGTGTGATTCTGGGCAAGTCACTTAACCTTTTTTTGCTTCCATTTCCTTATCTGTAAAATGAGCTGGAGAAGGAAATGGCAAGCCATTCTAGTATTTTTGCCAAGAAAACCCCAAATGGGGCCAACAGAGAGTTGGACATGACTGAAATGAATCAACAACAAAAAATAATAGCATTAAAAAAATTTCATACCTGCAAAATACTGACAAGACATGACCTAGAGGCTAGATTCATACATCAGAAACTGGACGTCTTTCATGGAATGACAGCCATTAAATCCCTACCCTACAACTACAGCTCAAAATACCCCAGACATCTCAACCCTTCAACTGTCCTGGCACCAGAGCATTAACAAAGCCTGAACTGTTGTTACCCACAATCTTCCAGATAAAACGTTGATTGATAAAAACTTATGAACAGCATTTTTAATGACTGTCACCCTAGCAAATATTTGCCAACTCTGAAATGCATAGAATGAAAAACTCTCAAAATATAGAGACTCAGTCAAAGAAATCAAAATCGTATACGAATGGGATGAGGAAAAGAGGAATCATTCTCATCATACTCTCTGTTACTAGAGTTGTGCTGAGTATGCTTTCAATGATCCCACAGAAGATGAGCTGACAGTTTAATGCTTTTAGTCAATCAATTAAACATCAGGCATTTATTAAGCACCTACTGTGTGCCAGGCACAAGGCTAGGTGCTGGAGATACAAGCACAAAACAAAACAGTCCCTTCTCTCAAGTTTACCTTCTATCATTAAACTGTCAAACAAACAAACCCACTTGTGCCATAGAACATAGTGTCCATAGAACACTAATTGTAAAAGACTGAGACAGTGAACTGTTCCAGGATTGTTTCTGTTGAATAAAGTGAGAAAACTAATGGTAATAATAGTGGGACATTTATACTGCAAGTTAGCAACATACCTTATATACATCATTTTGTTTGATTCTCCACAAGAACCCTAAGAAAGAGGTGTTATTAACCTTTAAAACAGGATGGTCCTGGGGGCCTCCAGGCTGGATACTTGAGGAAAAGATGGCGCTTCTGGTTGAATGGCTCGCTTTTTGGGTATCTCCCAATGGGCAGGAAACCAGTTCCTCAGAATGGCAGTTAGTTCTCTTACTGTCTATTCTTTAGTGAATGCCTTTTGTTGGGAAATGTACACAGTCCTCCAACTGAAGCTGAAAAGCCCCGTGCTGGGGTTAGTGGAGTGTGGGAAGTTGCTATTGTGACTGTTCAGATGTTGACTGGAGGAAGCTGCCAATACAGCAAGATGAGACGGAGTAATTGAGTTCCAAACAGAAGGAAAGACTTGTCGAAGCATTTAATATGAATGGGTGTCAAGGGCTGTACCTTTAAACTTTGTGAAACAGAGGACAGAGGAATCTGGATAACATAAAGTTTGTCAGTTCTCATTTTTGTTTATAGCACTGGTTTATAATGAAGGTGGAATTCTAGAAACTGTGTCTAACCAGCATAAGCACAAACTCTGATTTTGCTAGATAGACAAGTTATCCCAATGTACATACCCTTGTTGCCCTCCAAATGGAAGGTGATGCTTGTGGTTATTATTTCTGTGAGACTTATTAGGAGTCTATGTTTTTAAAAAAATTCCTTGTCTATCATCACCTCAATTTAGTGAAGTTTTAGTTATAGAACCAGAGATTTAGAGATGGAAGGGCTTAGAGGTCATCTAGTATAATCTGCTCACTTTAAAATTAAAATTTAATTGATCTTTTGTTTTTATATCACCTCCTTTTCCAAATATATCTCTCCCTTTCTCAAAGAGACTTTTTTTGGTAACAAAAAGTAAAAAAGAAAAAAAAAAGAAGGGAGTTGGAAACAGCAGTTCAGCAAAACTACCAATATGTCAATCAATTCTGATAGTATATTAAATATTCCGTACCCATAGTCCTCCACTTTTAAAAAAGGAGAGAGAGGTGCATTTTCTCATCTGCCTTTGGGGGGCCAAGCTGATTTAATTATGTAGTATTAAGACTTTATTGTTATTCTTTCCATTTACATTGTTGTGATCATTAGGTATATTACTTTCCTGATTCTGCTTACTTCAGTTTGCATTGGTTCAAATATTTTCCAGTGTTTCTCTTTGTTCTTTATATTCATCATTTCTTACATTGTAGTAACACTATTCCATTCCATTCCATTCCTCTACCACACTTTCTACCCCTTCTCCCATTTCACAGGTAAGGAAACTGAGACTCTGGCAGGTTAAATGATTTGCCCAAGGTCACACAGAGGGTGTGTCAGTAGCCAATGTTAACATAAGTCCTCCGCCTCCCTTATTATCTCTTGGTGAAAGTATGCTACTTGTATTAATTTCTGTAGAAGCTGGAAGGGACCTGAGAGCTCAATTAGACAAAACTCATTTTACCGAGACTATGAGAAGTTAAGTGACTTTCCTAAGGTCACACAGTGGTAGAGCTGGCACATTGTAGGAGCTTAATAAATACTTATTGAATTAAATTGTCTCAGTGGTCTTTCAAAAGAGGCAGCTAGGTCACACAGTGAATAGAGTGCTGGGCGTGGAGTCAGGAAGACCTGAGTTCAAATGTGACCTCAGACACTCACTAGCTGTGTAACCCTGTTTGCCTCAATTTCTTCATCTGTAAAATGAGCTGGAGAAGGAAATGGCAAACCACTCCAGTGCCATTGACAAGAAAACCCCAAATGGGATCACGAGAATCGGACTGAAAATGACTAAACAACAACAACAAAAGCTGTGTTTCTGCTACACTGCAATGTTCCTCGTACTGTATGGTCCAGCCTAGGCACCCTTTTCAATGTGCTTTCCCTAACCAGGCTTTAAGGTTCTCAGAGTGGGTCCATTGGGTATTTTCCACAGAAATCTACCATAGCACAGCTGAGGATTCAACCAACAGAAAACTTTAATTCCCATTCCAGCTCTTCAACATAATGACCTGTTTAACCACAGCAGGAAACTTCACATGTCTGGGCCTCAATTTCCTCCTCTGTAAAATGAGGGATGGGGTGGTTGGATCTTTAATATCTCTTCCAGCTCTTAAATCCTATCTATACTCTTATGATCCTTTAAGAACTGCCTGAGAACTTGGGTTACCATTAATTACCCAGTCTCTTATGGGCTGTAGGAAGATGGACAAATCTAAACAGTCAGTCAGTCAATAAATATTTACTAAATGCCTACTCTGACCTGGGCACTGTGCTAAAACACTGGATAAAAATGAGCCATCTGAGTGTGATGATGAACACAAACTAAACGTGAGGTAGCATCTCATGGCTGCTAGAGAGTCAGACTCAGAGTTAGGAAGGCCTGGATTCAAATCCTGCCTCTGACACATACTGGCTGTGTGACTCTAGGCAAGTCATTTAAGCTTAGGCAACTCTAAAACTATGTATAAATGACTATCTGCATTGCCAGGAAGAAGCCCTTTGCCTTAAAGGCATCACAGATCTGCACCAAAAATAAACAAAAGCAAAACCCTCCCGGGACTGGGTTAAAAAATGGAAACCACAAGCGAGGCTCCGCTGCTGTCTGGCCCTGGCTGCCCTCCCCTGGCAGGCATTGCTGCGCTAGTACCTGGAGGGAGGCGAGCCGGGAACAAAGCCGGCACTCCTCAGCGGCAGCCGTGGCGCGTCATTTTCATACTGTAGTAAAAATTTTAATGCGCGGATTAAAGCAATATTTAGTTGTTGCATACAGAGCTGGACATTCTCCCCTTGACAATGGATCGATTGTTGCCTCTTGGCCTTTCATTGTCCAGACTAATCAGTCTGAGGAGCAGAAAACGCTCTTTGGGAGAGGAGGGTGAAATACAGATGTCTCCCTTCTCCACCCCCTGCCTATAGATGTTAAAACAAAGTATAACTTTGAGCTGAGTGTAACTGGGCTCCCCACCCCCAGCAGTTTGTCATCTGTCAGAACTACTCTACTGTATACATTTTAATAAAGACGTCTATTTCTGAAGCCCAAGCCACAGCGTGAGCTGAAGTATAAATAATAGCGGCGTTCCCCCTTCCCCTTCGTCTTTCTCCCCCCTCTCCACACCCCCTAACTTCCTGGCTCTAAATCCAAAAAAAATTTCCTTCCAATTACTCCTTGGCACACTCTCTTTTCTCTCCTCTCTCCTTAGCTTCCAAAATTCAACAAAGAGAAGGAAGGAAAAAAAAAAGTTTTCTTATGACTTTTTAGAAAGTCTCGACCACTTACTGGGGTGTTCCTTTCTCAAACATATTTGGATTCTTTCACTTTGGCGTGGGGGTGGAAGGTGGGCAATGACTTGGGGGGGGTAGTTGAAGGCAAAGGAGCTATAGGCTTTGAATGAAATCAGATTGCCCCAGTAAGAAAGCTGACCAGCAGAAACCCGCTGGTGGCCTGCCCAAGACTCAGGGGAGCTGGGTTCCACATTCCTACCTTCTTCCTATACCTCAAGATCCCTGGAAAATATTTATTCCCCTGTAGCAGCTGTAAGGCCAGTAAGATGTGGAACCTTTAATCACTGGTAAGCCCTGCCATCATTAAAAGTGCATAGAATGGTGAAGCAGTTTCCACAGTGCAAGAAAATTATTAAACAAGGAAAATATTTCTATTTGTGAATGTGATTCAGTTGAATTCCACAATTCCTGATTCAGCCCCCACTGTTAGGTAGTAAGTAACAGAACCAGGCTTCCAACCTGGGTCTTTTGACTCTACATCTACCCATCTCATTCCACTTCATCCCTGGCTGTGTGATCAAGTAATTTGGTTTTTCCAAACCTTGCATGCCTCATAGCATTACGTAAGGAAAATGCTTTTAGAAAGCAATGGGAAAATGACACAGATTATTTTTACTGAAACAGCATCACACTCAACCTTCCTAGGGAAAGCATTAGGGTTCAGGAAAACCCTTAGGAAAGTGGTAATGTAGATAATTGGAGTCAGACCCTTCAGGTCTCTTCTCAGGTGATCTCTTCCCCTGCCTCTGAAGTGGAGTGCTGTTTCTGCCCTCTCCCTCAGTGACTGGATGATGCCTCCTTGGGGAAGTTGTGGATGGTATTACCGCTCAGTAATAGTATCTGATAGTCTCTGAGGGCCCTTCCAGCCCTGAGGTTCTGAGGTTATGCAATACATTTGCTCAGTGCTGGGGATACAGATATGAAAAATGATACGGACTCTGCCCTCATTGAGTTTTTAGTCCAGTACAGGACTAATAGATGTAATATATTATGAATTAGAATGAGGTAAATATGTAGCATGGAGTGAGATTGGGTATTAGGATCTGGGGCAAGGCGAGCTGTCAATGCAATTTTCATGGAGTGAGGTTGACTTCTGTTCTGGGTCTAGGAAGGAACTGAAAGATTCCAAAAGACTGATATGGTTAAAGAATCTTTTCTAGGGATGCGGACATAGCATGTGGTGTGTGGAGGTGAGAAAGGATAGACCTAGAAAGGGGACTAGCCTGTAAGTTTGGTAGGATTAGTAGGTCCCCTGGTAGGACCTAATCGAATACATTTTATGTGGAATTAAGTTGGGAAGGTAGGTTAGAGCTAGAACTTTAACCCCAAAAAGTGTATTTGGTAGGGAAAACTTCTTGGTTTCCATACCTGTCACTTTTCTCCTGGTTTTCTATCGGTGATGTCCCTATTTTTAAATCTCAGAACTCTTTCTCTCCAGAGGAGGATGGATAGATGAATGGATATATGGATAGATGGGGAAAGAGAGAGAGAGAGAGAGAGAGAGAGAGACAGAGAGAGAGACAGAGACAGAGAGACAGAGAGAGACAGAGAGACAGAGAGAGAGACAGAGACAGAGGGGGGAGAAAGAGAGAGACAGACAGAGGAGAGACAGACAGAGAGAGCGGGGGAGAAAGAGAAAGAGACAGAGAGAGAGATAGAAAGAGGAGAGAGAGACTGAGACAGAGAGAGAGAGAGAGAGATCTAGATCTAGATCGCTGGCTGGCTTTCAGTCCCTTCTTGATGTGAGTTATCTGGATCAAAGATCTGGTTGTGGCTTCTCCAGTTAGTCCAAGTGACTGCTGCTTAAAGATTGTTGACTGTGCTCAGGTGCTTCCATGCTTCTTGAAGTAGTAACCATTGCTATTTCTGCCCAGTCTTAGGGGAGTGGAACTCCCTGGAAAGAGGGGGCTTCTTCTAACAAGAAAATGTCACTGAAGCCAGAAGGGGAAAAGCCAAGGCAGTGTGGTACACCCGCAGGAGCACTGGTTACAGAGGCAGAGGCCGTGGTTCTGCCATTTATTACTCATGGCACCTTGGGCAACTCACTTGGCCTTTCTGGGCTCAGGCATCAAACAGCAGATGCCTTGAAGAGCAGTAAGAGGGCAGTTCTATCTAGCACCCAGAGCTGGGATACAATCTTTTATGTATGACTTTTGTCTTAGCCAGAGATAATAACATTACGCCAGGCACTTCTGCTACAGACACAACTGCTTTCAAGTCTTTGAGAAGTAAGTTAAAAGTATTGTTCCTTTTAGGAATCCTTTCCGTCTCCTCTTGACCCATCCCTTTTTTATTCTGAAATGATTCCACCGGGAAAGCTCAAGCTTCTGGCCCTCATTGTTTCACTTTTGAAAGACGTACAGATCCGAAGACTCTAGGAAAAGACCTTTTCCAGAGTTTTGGATGTTTTTCTCAGAGGTTCCGCCTGTATTTGCTCTTGGGAAACACTGTCTTGTTTGCATATGGAAATTCAGGGCCACATTGTTTGCAGCTGGAAGGAACAGGGCCAGATCCATGGATAGATGTATGGAAAAGAGAGGAAGCATTTCTTTTATTTTTTTCCAATTATCAAGCATTTTTTCTCCCTCTGCCCCCCCCTCCAAGTAAGACAGACCCCTGGTAACCAATAAGCATAATCAGGCAAAACAAATTCCCAAAGTGGAGATGACCCCAAACAGGTGTTTCATTCTGCAGATTAATCCATCACCTCTCTGTCAGGAGATGCTTCATCATTGATCAGAGGAAGCTTTTGCAATCATGTTTACAAAAAATTAATCAGACAGATTGTGGGATTGAGTTTTGGATTTAAATATGTCTTCCAAGTTTTGCTAGTCAGCGCCTGAGTCAAGCAGAAGAGGAGTAGAAACAAAACTCACATCAAATTGGCTGATGATATCTCTGTTAATGACTGTTTAAGTTGAAACAAAATATTTTTTTTAACTGAGAGGTAAGCCAGGGAGGGAGCTTGTGTTCCATATCAGTCCTGATAAAGCCATTTCCTAGCAGGGTAGCCCCGATGTGATAGTGATGGCTAGAGACGATTCATTACTTTAGCAGCAAATTCTTTGGTTAAATAAGAAATTGCTTACTCAGACATTGTAGTGTGGAGCACTTCCTTCCAAAAGGAATTGTGTGACCTCAAACGGTAAAGCTAGATGATTATTATTTTTTAAAAGACACATAAAATCTGTTTTAGAATCTGGGAATATAATAGAAAAAATGTGACATGCATCTCTTCAGCATCTTCAGTTAGTTTGTAGAGTGGAAGTCGTGGGTTAGTGTGAATAAAGGATTTCTCTGAGACCAACCCAAGAATTCACTTAGAAGTTCCTGGTAGCTGGTTTGGGATGTGGATTGTGGAGGAGGGGGTGTGGGGGAGGAAGGTCTGCTGCTATTCCGGGTAGGGCTGAGGCCAAGGTGAAACCAATGGCTGACCAGATGTGAGTCAATCAATCAATTTTTGTTGCTGTTGTTGTTCAGTCATTGTAGCTGTGTCCAACTCTTGATGACCCCTTTGGGGATTTTCTTGGCAAAGTTACAGGAGTGGTTTGCCTTTTCCATTTCTAGCTCATTTTACAGATGAGGAAACTGAGACAAACAGAGTTAAGTGACTTCCCCAGGGTTGTACAGATAGTAAGTGTCTGAGACTGGATTTGAATTCAGGTCTCCCTAACTCCAGGCCCAGGTGCTCTATCCACTGTGCCCCCAGTGCCTACTATGTGCCAGGCACTGTGCTAAGCAATGGTGATACAAAAGGCAGGAAAAGATAGTCCCTTAAGGAGCTCGCAGTCTAAAACATGCCAACAAATATATACTAAGCAAGCTATATGCAGGATAAATAGGAAATAATTAAAAGAGGTAAAGCACTGGAATTAAGAGAGGTTAAGGTAGGTATCCTGTAGAAGGTAGGATTTTAGTTGGGACCCAAAGGAAGCCAGAGAAGGGAGAGCATTCCAGGAATGGGGGACAGCCAGAGAAAATGCCCAGAGCTGAGAAATGGAGTGTCTTGTTTGAGGAATAGCCAGGAGCGGCCAGTGTCACTAGATCTAAGAGACTGTGTTAGGGAGTGAGGTGTAAGAAGACTGGAAAGGTAGGAAGGGCTAGATTAGGAAGGGCTCTGAATGGGTCTGTGTTCTGAGGCCTGTGTTTCTTGAGAGCAGGGACTGTTTTTTGCCCTTTTTTTCTATCCCCAGCTCTTAGCATCCTGCCTGACACATAGAAAGTGCTTAATAATGTAATCTGACTAAGTGACTGACCGACTCCAGGGTGGGTCTGAGGCCCAGCTCATCTGAGTGCTAAGAGCTTGTGCCCAGAAGATAACTACAAGCTGATGAGTTTGTTTGGAGCCCCAGACACTGATGAAGCTTACTTGCCTCCTAAACTGCAGAGTGTGTGGGATGGGTAAAGGGAGCAGCCACATTATCGAAATCCCCTACCTTTGGGCCCAGCTCTAATACCAACTCCTCTAGGAAGCCTGACTTGACCCTCCTCCATCCAGCATAGGGCCTGTGCCTCATCTTTATTTTTATTTTCAGTTACAAATTCCTCCCCCCCACCACCATGGAGATGGTAAGAAATATACCCATTATACATATGAAGTCATGCAAAACATATTTGCATCCAGTGCGTTTAAGAAAGGGACTGAGTCTATGGATGAGGTGGACAGGTGAAGGGGAGGCAAAGGGTGGTGAGATGGGGAAGGGGTATGGCAGTCGCATGAAACACCATTCATTTAAGATAAGAGTCCTTGCCACCTAGGGAGCTCATAGTCTGGTTTGGGAGACAAAACTCTACCAATTAAACCTTCCAAGAAGTGCACCTTCAGTGTCTGATAAGAGACATGAATGACTCGGAGAAGGGCCAGGTCATTGCGAGCCAAGTGAGGCTTCCTGGAGCTGTAGCTAAGTCTTGAAGTATAGATAAATCCTACCTACTCAGATGCAGGACAATCATTTACTGTGCACTCGCTGGGTTTCCAGGAAAGAACTCTAGGTGTTGTAGTGGGACTGGGAGTAGAAGAGACAAGATAATAAAATGGAAGCCGAGACTTGGATTGGGAAGGTGTGATAAGGATCATAGTACTAATAGCTAAGAGTTATATTGTGCTTAAAGATTTGCAAGATCGGTTGTTTCATTTGACTTGCCCTATCTTGGAGGCTATAATTTGATCCAATTTAGTTTTTTTTTTATGTGAACATTTATTAAGTGGGCATTGTATACAATGCACTGTTCTAGGTTCTATGCATAATAAAATGAAATAAGTTATGGCCCCAGATTTTGGGAAGCCTAAACTCATGGAATCATTGCATCCCCAGGGTGAAAGGGACAGGGAGTCCAACCTGGCCGGATAAGGGTTCATCCAACCTTTGTTGGAAGACCTGTAGTGATAAGAATTCCACTATCTCCCAAAGCAGCTCTTTCCAGTTTGGATTTGTTAGGAAGCTCTTTCTTCCATCCAGCCCAAGCTGGCCTTTCTGCAGCTCCTATCCTTTGGTGCCAATTTTGCCTTCCAGAGCCAAACAAAACAAATGCTTGAAGACAGCTATCATGTCCCCTCTAAGTCTTATTTTTCCTAGCTAAACATCCCTACTTCCTTCAAAGAATCCTTTGATGACAGGTTCCCTAGGACCCTCATCATCCTGGTCACCCCTCTGTGGATGCACCCAACTTGCCTATACCCTTCCTAAATTGGTGTGACCAGAACAGGGGATGACACTCCTCCTGATGTGCTCTGATCACTGCAGGGGACAGAAGAACTCACACCTCTCCTTTCTCAACACCAGGCTTGCTGTCATTACTGAAGAAGTCTAAGTTCCACATTATCTTTGTCAGCTGCCTTGTCACGCTGTTGACACATATTGTTCCCACTTAAAATGCCTGACTCTTTTTTCCTCCTGAACTGTGTTATCTCTTCCATCATTACATGCAAAGGTGATGTTTTTAAACCTAAGTGTGTTCAGTCATTTCAGTTGTATCTGACTCTTCATGACCCCATTTGGGGTTTTCTTGGCAGAGATACTGGAGTGGTTTGCTATTTCCTTCTCCAGCTCATTTTACAGATGAGGAAACTGAGGCAAACAGGGTTAAGTGACTTGTCCAGGGTCACATAGCTAGTAAGTATCTGAGGCCAGATTTGAACTCAGTAAGATGAGTCTTCCTGACTCCAGTTGCTCCAAGCCCAAGTGTAGACTTTACATTATCTCCATTAAATTTCATCCTATTAGATTTGTCCCGTTGTTCTAGCCTTTTGGGGTATGTGTGGCAGATATGAGACAAATACAGGCATAACTATCATGTGAACTTTGATAAGCATATAGGAGAGGTCCAGATTGTGGTAAGAGATTCCAGAAATCTCTGATAGCCTCCTTTATTGAAGAAGGCATTGGAAGAAAATTGGGAGAAAAGAATTTCAATGGGTAAGACATGTGAGACATCATTCGGGGTTGGCCTGGGTAAAAGCACAGAGATTGGAAGAGGCAGGAGGAATCTGATGATGGCCAATGGCCAGGAGTCTGGTTTGGCTGAAATGTAGTGTTTGAAGTAGTGTGTGATAAGCTTGAAAGGAAGGTGGGAGACTAATTGTGTGTGTGTGGGGGGGGATGGAAACTGGGTTAAGGAGTTTCCATTGTATTTGGTAAGCAGTGGGGTTCCATTGATGGAGAAGGAATCCCTGAATGGGTTGGATTAGTGGTTATCTGAGTCCTGGTCCAGCTCTGAGATTCCATGGTTCTAAGATTCTTTCTGGATAGATTTCTTTTGTACTGGGGTTCTATTAAGTTCTAGGCAATGGCTCAGCAGATGCTTTTTGATTATGATGAATATAATATGGGTGTGAATATACAGATATGCATATGGATACATATGTTTGTATATACACATATACATATACATATTCTTAGTGGGAGTCCCCCAACACATTGGGTAGACCCACTATGGAAGATTTATAGGGGACATGCATAGGGTATGAGAGCATGGACAGGCTGCAATCTCTATAATTGGAGGAATTACCCCAAGCAGTAACTAGCATGGCTATGCTGGGGCTATGCCTCATATGCTGACTTCCCAAGGGGTTAGGTAGTGTAGCAAATAGAGTACATAGCTGGCATAGTGAATAGAATGCTGGATGTGGGATCAGGGAGATCTGAGTTCAAACCCTGCTGCAGATCCTTACTAACTGTCAACCAAGTCACTTAAACTTTGTCTGCCTCAGTAAAATGGGGATAATAATAGCACCTACCTCTGGGGGTTATTGTGAAGATAAAATGAGATACTATTTGTAAAGTGTTTTGCAAACCTTAAAGTGTTACATAAAATGCATTATTATTATTATCATAAACATATTATATTAATAATAATGGTGATCATATTTTTTTCCCAAAGCAAGGAGACACCCTCTCTTGCCAGACCTGAGGTTGCTACCTCATTCCCTCCCTCCTTGGCCCTGTGGCCATTGGGCCTTCTCCCTCCACTGCTAACTTTTCTTGGAGTGGAATGGACTCCTTCCCCTCTCCACCTCCTACCATAAGTTGACTGGCTTAGGGACATGCCCTTCCAGGAATTAGCTGGGATAGATCAAAGGCAGCCTCCAGCCTCCTGGACCTCCACCATCTTTTGTTCTCACACCTATAGTAAACTCAGCCCTCTTCTCCCCTAGTCACTACCCTCCTGTACCTTCCCTCTCCACCATATCCTCTGACACCTTCCTCTGCTGTGCCATAATAAAAAGATATCTGGATTTAGGGTTCAAGTCCTGGCCCTGTCACTTACTGCCTAGGTAACCTTGAGAACCGTCCTCTTCATGACCTCAGTTTCCTTTTCTGTCAAATGAAGTCAGCCTCCCCCTAATATCCAAGGTCCCTCCCAGATTTATGATCTTATGACCTTAGATCTCTTTCCCTCATATTTTTTCATCTTATGGTGCTCACTAAAAGCCTCACTTCCTCCTGAAGATATTAATTATCTTGGCAATCTCTCCAAGGTTGGCTTCTCCTTCCTTCACACCCCCTGAAAAGCAGGGCCAGGAGGAAGTAGGGGCTTGTTTTTCATTCCTGGTTTTGTCTTCCCTTTGCCACCGTTACCACTCAGCAGCTACTTCTCCCTGAAACAGACCCTGTCCTGTCCCACTGCAGGCCCTCAGGTTTCTCAGCTCCAATGATCTCCATCTCCAGGCTACCTGAGGAGTGAGAGTGCAGGAGTGATCATAACTCCCTCCCCCATGCTCCCCACAAATGAATTTTCCCCAGATGCCAGAATTTCCAGCAACAGCTCTGTGAATATTCTCATCAATGAAGATCATAGGTTCATTGAGGTGTGCGCGCACGTGTGTGTGTGTGTGTGTGTGTAGATATAAACATAAGTAACATTTCTGGAGCCAGAGGCCATCTAATCCAACTCCTTCATTTGACAGATGAGGAAACTGAGGCCAGGGGAGGTTGAGCCCAAGGTCACAAAGGGAGTTAAGCTGGAATTTGAGCAGTACACCACAGGGACTCCTCTAACATTTTAGCCACAAACAGTCCTGTGGGTAGGTAGTGCAAACATGATCATCCCATTTTACAGATCAGGAAACTGAAGGCCAGAGAGGTAAAGCTAACTTGCCCGAGAGCAAGCTCAGTGATTCGCCAATGTAAGAAACTCTCTGACTCAGTGACCTGCTCCTCTCCTTCCCTTCTTATTCATCATGGCTTCATATCACAACCCCTTCCTTGTTAGGTGACTCTGGCCAGCCTGAGCCAGACCCATGTTCGTCTTTCCTGATTTACAGTATTATTTTTAGCTACAGTGCGGTATGTGAGAATGTTGAAATGAAGTGGAAACATGTCGAGTCCTATTCGGTGACTGACTGGTAATGATTTGTTGTTCCTGTGCCTAACTCCAAATTTTCCCATGGAATTTAATAAACTTTTAAACATTGTCTTAAAAGAAACCCCTAAACTTTTGGTTAAGTCAGTTTGTTTGCTGTTTTCTCTTCCCTGAAGAACTCACTCATTTTTTTTTTATTTTGTCTTTTCTGCTTCTTCTGGATTCAGAAGTTGGAAGGACTAGCCAAGCACCGGAAAACTCGAGAAGTCTTACCTGAGTGTCTCTGCCCCCCAGGTATGTGAAAGGTTAAAGTCTCATTGGTTGGCTGTTTCCGGAGGGCCTAATCCCATTGTCTTATTGAGGTAGAACTGGGGCAGGCCCCATGCGGTGATGCCTGCTGAGAGCAGAACTAAATGTGTGCCTCTGAGGGTAGGGAGGGGTGGAGGAAGCAGGTTGGGGGAACGGGAAGATTGCCTTGGCTTCGAAATCTAATGCGACTCAAATCTATTTCTATCATTTACCCTGTCGGCCTCAAAGCCAGCCTGATTCAAGGTTTCCTGATAAAGTGAATTAATCCCAAATCATTTTAGTTGGCAAATAGTGTTTGTAAAGGCTTTCTTTTCGAGAAACTCGGAAAGTCCAGCAGAGTACCTAACGAAGGTTCAGGAGGCTCTTTAGAAAGTGGAGAAAGTCTTATCCCCATTCTGGAATGGAAAAACTAGTTATGGAGTCTATTCTGCATATAGCAGGAAAGTTGAGAGAGCAACTGGTATGTTTTCAGATACTGGGGGAGGAGATGTGTTAGAGAAAAGGTCGATGGAGGAGGACAGTGCCTGGGAGAGGGTGAGGTTTGAGTTTCCCGTTGGTGGGTGAGAGTAGTAGCTGCCTTGGACACCCATCCATGGAGCATCAGATCCCTAAGCCAGGCAACTTACTGTAAGAGGTAGATTTGGAGGAAGTCCACTCCACTTCACGAAAAATCCAATGGTTTTTCTTCAAGGTCCAACGCAGGTACTTACTCTTTCTCCATGAAGCCTTCCCTTTCTGTTGGGTGAAAGTAAGCTTTTCTTCTTTAGATGTTTCTCAGAACTCTTCTGGACTCTCCTTTGCTTTGATCTCTTAGTTATTTGTGTACTTGACCCGACACTCTCTCTTTCTTATCCCTTCCCATTAGATTATAAATCTCCTTGGGAACAGGGTATGTGACTGCAGAAGGGCTTTAGATTTGGAATTTGGAATCAGTGGACTTGAGTTAAAGACCCAGTTCTGCCACCTGTGATGGTGGATAAGTCACTTCATCTCTCTGGGCCTCAGTTTCCTCACTTGTAAAATGAGGAAGTTAGGCTAGATGACTTCTAAGGCCCTTCCTAGCTCTAAATGCATGATCCTGTGATTGATCTTTATCTATAATCTTGCATAGAGCATGTGTCTTTTTTCCCAGTGTCTTGCACATAGTAGGTGCTTAATTAGGGTCTATTATTAAAATTATCAAATAATTCACTTCTCGTTTTTGCTAGCATAGACCAGATAGTTCAAGAAGTGCTAGCTGTATATAAGCACCACGTTATCTTGACTTTGCCTCTGTGTGGCTCAAATCCAGACTCTTAACTGTTCCAGGAAAGGTTTTTCTCCATTGGCCAGCCAGTGGCCAGGAACTGGAAGGGACCAAAGAGGCCATCTAGCCCAACCCTCTGGTTTTACAGTTGAGAAAACTGAGGCCCAGATAGTTTAAGTTATTTATCAACCAAGGTCACCCAGGTAGTAAACATCAGAGGTGAGATTTGAACCTGGGTCCTCTTCAGAGCCAATACTCTTTCCACAAAGACCAAACATATATTTCTCTTCCAAGTCTGACTGAGAAAACTTAAATCTTTAACTAAACCGATCTTCTTTTGGGGTCTGAATTATCTTATAAAATGCACAGCAGGATAACACATTGGTAGAAAAGTGGCGTTCCTGGGTTTTCCAAACAGATCAGACCAGAAATCTTTCGCATTGAGGCACATAATCGGAATCGATCAGTCCTCACTTTGATCTTCCTTCCTCCTTGCAGGTCCTTGGCACTCTCTCTAGTTTAAAAAAAAAAAGCCTCTTCTTTTTAAAGTTGGTTATGCAGGTTGGGGAAACAGAATTTGCCTGCTAATGAGCATCTCTGGTTGGGTTATGCCAGAGAGGTAGGTGCTAGGGTTTGGGGATTTTTTTTTTTTGGTTTGGGGATTTCTATGTAATTTTCTAGCATCATAATTGTGATTGCCTCAAAGGAAATTAGGTCTTTTAAAGTGGAAAATGAATTATATCCCCAGGATAGAGAGTTCATTCTCCCTTCCCCCAAAGTGTTTAGCTCTGAGCTCAGCTTAGGCTTTGAATCTGAGAGCTGCTCTTGGGATACTTTCTGGGCTCTTTGTTAAGTCTATGAGAGCAAGGGGTGTCTCATTCAGAACCGTGGATCTGAAGCCCTCTGGGAGGGGTTATACTTTTGGATAGAAGCTTTCCACCATAAACTCAAAACACAACAAAAACCCTGCAACAACCCATTCCCAAACTGCTCAAATAATATGGGCCAAAAAAAACCCCAACAACTTGGTGCAGTCATTGTCACTGTGTTAGTTAAAATGGGGCTGTTTTTGTGAGTCTTCTGTTTGTGTCTTGGGTACTGGGGCTATAAAGTGGCTGTGACTCTCAGCCCACTGGTCTCTGACTCCTCTAGGACTCTGGTGAACATTAGAGCAAGGACCACCGATATTCACTCTAGAGAAGAGAAGACTTAGGGGGGAACATGAGCCGCTGTTCCCAAGTGGAACAGTAGAAAGCTGCTGGACCCAAGGGGCTGAGGCGTTGAGCCCGTTCCTTTCCTCACCGATCGGTCCTTCTGCTCCAGATCCAGATATGT
This sequence comes from Vombatus ursinus, assembly GCF_900497805.2. Classification (NCBI taxonomy): domain Eukaryota; kingdom Metazoa; phylum Chordata; class Mammalia; order Diprotodontia; family Vombatidae; genus Vombatus; species Vombatus ursinus. Next base: position 13,463,406 of record NW_020954563.1, read on the forward strand.
GGTCCTTATCATGCTTAGGCCTGGGGGAGTCTAGGCTCTAACAAAAAAATGGGACAAAGCTCTTTTTCTTGTACTCTTCAGCTTATATTAGCCCCCTGTCCTTCACATTCTCACCCTAGTACCCCAGGGACCAATTATTTAAAGCTTGGATGTGGGCTCATGTCTCAGTCTCCCGAAAAAAAGAGTAGAAAGGTAATCAATATACAATATAAATCAGCTATGGGATATTTATTTCCTATACACAAAAGCCATGTTAACAGATATAAAAGACTCACAACACACATTGATAGAATGACTTAAAACACTATTCAATCACTTAATTGATAATTACTATTATACTCTCTCAGGAGGCATAGCGGATAGAGTGTCAGGCCTAGAGTCAGGAAGACTGAATTCAGAACCAGCCTCAGACATTTATTAAATGTGTGAACCTGGGCAAGCCACTTAAATCACTGTCTGCCTCAGTTTCCTCATTTGTAAAATAGCAAAAAAAAAAATAGCAATTCCCTCCCTCCCAGGGTTGTTGTGAGGATCAAATGAGATAATAATAATTGTAGAGTGCTTAGCATAGTGCCTGGCACATAGTAAAAACTATATAAATGTTAGCTCTTATTATTATTGTTATCAGAACATATGGCAGTTTGTGGAATTGTTAATTAGGCACTTTACATTTCATCTCATCTTTTCACTGTTCAAATGTTCCTCTGTGTGTGTGTGTGTGCATATATGTGTGTGGATATATATACACATATGTGTGTGTGCATATATGTATATGTATATACATATACACATGCATATATATATGTACACACATACACACACATATATTTGTTAAAATGGGCCAGCCTTGGCTACAGCTATGTGGCACAGTGGATAGAGCACTGGCCCTGTAGTCAGGAGGACCTGAGTTCAAATCCAGCCTCAGACCAAACACTTGACACTTAATAACTGTGTGACCCTGGGCAAGTCACTTAACCCCAACTGCCTAAAAAAAAAAATGAGCCAGCCTTGTGCAAATCGTCTTCTTGGTGGTTGTCTTCTTCAAGAGTGTTAGAATAGTCAACAGGGACTCCTCCTGTCACCAATGGGACTCAGGACCTCTGAACCTCTTGAATCCATAAGAGTAAGTTCAACCTCACACATCTTACCTTAAGAATGATATTTGATTACATACTCAGGAAGGGACATGCAAGGTAGAAAAGGCAGCTAAAGACTCTGGCATAAGCTTACCTAGTTGATTCCATGCCCTATGATGGATGAGTGGTAGGGTAGAGGGAAAGAGCAGAGCCTTCACAACCTTCATGGCTAGTCTAGAGATAGAATATACTACTTGCCACACAGGAGAGTTGAAGCAAGAGACCAGATTGGAAACAGTCTCTTCTTAAAGGTTCATTGAGTCATCCATCGTCTTATCTAGTTCTGTAGCCAAGGATAGGAATCTCCTTATCATTTCAAAGTGCCCATATCTTTCAGCACTGAGCTACACAACCTGGCCAGAAGTATCCAGGGAGTTCACCTCCAACATGTCCACATGCTGAGCCAGCATGTTTGGTCAGCTGGAACCAAGAAGGGAGACTCTGAGGATGCTCCTTAGGATGGCCCTCCTTTCCCAAGTATCTGAAAGGCTTTCTTATGAAAGAGGAATTTTACTCGTCCTGTCCAGGGCAAGCAAAATTAGGAACCATAGGAGTGGAAGTTGCCAAGAGGAAAATTTAGGAGAACTTGACCATCAGAGCCATCACAAAGTGGAATGGATTGCATTGCAAGTCACTTAACCTCTTTGTTCCTCAGTTTCCTCATGTACAAAATGAAGGGGTTGGATTCAGTGGCATTTTTGGTCTCTTACAGGTTTTCTAGCTCTAAATCTATGATCCTATGACAGGAGGGATTCTGTTCTTAGGAATCCAATAATTTTGTGGGGAAATAAGGCTAAGATACACTAATCGAGTGAAGAATAAAGCATAGTATATCCTTTAACATTAAATTGTGGAGTATAGGTTTCAAGTGCAATAGGAAGAATGAAGTCAACATTGGTCTTAGCAGCCTTAGAAGTTCTCGTGGGAAAGGGGGTACTTAGCTGGGCCTTGAACAATGGATAAGATTTGAATAGGTAGAAAGAAGAGTCATAACTAGTAGTTCTGGTGCATGTGACAAGTAGCACTAAACATACCTTCAGTGGTGGTTGTGCAGGTTGACTCCAGAAAACCTCCTCATGGAGGAAGAAGAATAAAGATACCACCCTATGGGAACAAGACAGAGATCTTGAGATACTGACCCCCCGTGAAAGGGAGCTATTGCTTTGGAGGCTACCACCTACGGAGAAGCAAGTGAGGGCAGGGCAGTGAAAGAATTTATCTAGTATGGGGTGGTCAGGGGGAAGAAGCGAACCAGGTAGCTTTCTGATTTATCTAATTAGTTTTTATAAGTAGATTTTATATAACTGAAGGAGAAAAGGTACTATCAAAATATAAATATATCTTTAAAATCATTGTTTAAAATTTTTATGCTCTCTAAATTTTGGCATCCTAGGACAAAGCTCTCATCACCCCATCCTGGTTATTTTTCTAAAAGACAGAGGTGGAGAGAACATTTTACATTATTAGATATTAGCAAATTCAGAAATTTGAAGGCTTAGCCACTTTATAAAGCAAGCCAGGATTCAAATTTGCAAAAATTTTTTGTATTATTTTCTTGTCTTTTTAAAATCCAAAATTATGGTTTCATTGCTGTGAAACTCCCTTCACTGATGAAGATCTTCTACTTGTCTGAAGTGTAAAGTCTTAAAGAATTATTTAGCACACTGAGAGGCCTTGCCCTCAATCATGCAGATAGTAGATGTCAGAGGCGGGACTAGAACTGGCTTCTTCTTGACTCTGAAGTTGGCCCCATATCCATGATACCACACGATTTCTCTGTTATCAGCCTAACTACAAATGTGCATAAACTCCTGTCTATAAAATTGTGTCTATCTACGTACAAAATAACAATTTACGCTCATGTTTTCTGTTTGTCACACATATTCATGTGATGTGTCATGGACACCTCCACTGGTAGAATGTGATGTGAACCAGTTCTAATGGCTTCTTCTTCTGTAGTCTAATCATGGTGGCAGCTGTTTCTTGTTCTTACCCAGATGGAAAGGTTTGAGAATGAATGAACCTGTGATGGACGAGCCTCGGGGGACCAACATATACTCCAGGGGTGGGGAACCTGTGGCCTCGAGGCCACATGTGGCCCTCTAGGTCCTCAAGTGCAGGCTTTTGACTGAATCCGAACTTCACAGAACAAATCCCCTTAATTAAAGGATTTGTTCTATAAAACTTGAACTCGGTCAAAAGGCTGCACCCAAGGATCTAGAAGGCCACATGTGACCTTGAGGCCTCGGGTTCACTACCCCTGGACTATATGTTGATTCCCTGAGACTCAGCCTCTCTAAGTGCAGAGAGGACTATGCTAATGTTGGCCCCTAAATGATCATTCCCCCCTGCCCAACTGTAACACTCCATGAAGACGTGGAGGCATCGTCATCTGTATGGGTTAGAAGGATTACCAGTAGATGAGTACCTCCAGTTCTTTGTCACCATAAAAAGAGCTGCTACAGATATTTTTGTACATCTGGGTCCTTTTGTTCTTTATTTGATCTCTTTAGGGCACAGGGCTAGCAATGGCACCAATGAGTCAAAGGCTATGTGCATTTTAGTGACTTCTGGGTGTGGTTCCAAATTGCTCTCCAGAATGGCTAGACTAATTTACAACCCCACAAAAGTACATCCATGCCTGTTTCCCTGCAGTGTCTCCAGCATTTGTCATCTTCCTGTTTTGTCATCTTTGATGAGTATGAGGTAGAACTTGAGGGTTGCTTTAATTTGCATTTCTTTAATTATTAGTGATTTGGAGCATTTTTTATATGTCCATCAATAACTTGGATTTCTTCCTCTAAATATCATGTATTTATACCCTTTGGTTATTTATCAGTTGGGGAATGCATATTCTATATTCCAAGGTCTCTTCCAATGTCGTGGTTTTCTGTGATTCTATGTCTATAATGTGACTCAGAAGGGAACTGAAACACCTAGAACTGAATCTGCTACCAACATGACCCAGATGTGTCCCCCAGATGTGTCCCCCAGATGTGTGCTGCATGAGTTGCGATTGTGAAGGAAGGTGTTGATGACAGTTCCATGCTTGTAATTCACTCTATCCAGAGGAGGGGGGAACATCTGTAAGAAATTGAGAAAAACTCCTCTGACTGAAGGGTAAGAGGGCTTTGGAGGGCAAGCATCTCTGGCTGAAAGGGGCCCAGAGTCATATCACAGAGAAGGGATTTCAAAACACATCCCTTCGTTTGCTCTAGGGCTTGCCTTTTTGTCTCTTGTCACTCTGCATCCAGGAGTCAATGTTGCTGTGTTGTATGGAGGCTCTTTTACTCCAACATAGAATGACAGAGCCATGTAAGGAAGGCCCTCCCTGCAGAAAGGGAAGGGAAGGTAAGGTTCTTTTTTTTTTTTTTTTTTTTTTTTTTAGTTTTTAGGCAATTGGGGTTAAGTGACTTGCCCAGGGTTACACAGCTAGTAAGTGGCAAGTGTTTGGTCTGAGGCTGGATTTGAACTCAGGTCCTCCTGACTTCAGGGCCAGTGCTCTATCCACTGCACCACCTAGCTGCCCCTGAAGGGAAGGTTCTGCCTTCCATTCAGAAGCTTTTATTCTGAGTTTCCTCTGGATCTGATGTGTTCTCTGACCTTGCAGTATCTGCAGATGATTAAGACCTGGTATTCTGGAACTAGAGAACAGGCTGGATCCTTGTTTCCTCCAGACAGGAGCAGGTCTTGCTGGCTAGGCATAATTGGTGTCCCAGCAAAGGTCCAGGGACTGTTTTCACACCTCTCAGAGCCTCGAAGTGGAGTGCACAAAAGCAAATATTTCTTGTGCATCCATTTTTTTCACTGCTTGTAAATCAGCCACATGAAGGACAATCAAGTTAAAGTTTATAGCCCATGAGATTTTAGTTAAACTTTAAGCTTTAATTCAAATCTGGCCTTAGACACTTATTGGTTGTGTCACCTTGGGCAAGTCCCTTAACCCCTATTTGCCTCAGTTTCTCATCTGTAAAATGGGAACACACTGGAGAAGGAAATGGCCAACCACTCCATTATCTTTGCCAAGAAAACCCTCTGGACAATGTCCATGGGATCACATACAGTTAAACAACAACACCAATGGTTACACATCCGTACATGTCAGAGGTAGAACTTGAACCCAGGTCTCTCTGGTTTTGAGGCTCTATTTATTACATCTCACAAGTAATAAAAATAATCATAGCTAACATTAATATAGTGTTTAGTGTGTGTGTTAACTATTTTACAATTATTACTTCATTTTATCATCACAACAACCCTGAGAGGTAGATGCTGTTATTATCCCATTTGACAGTTGAGGAAACTGAGGCAGACAGAGGTGAAGTGAAGGGTCACACAGCTAGGAAGTACCTGAAACTGAATTTGAACTTAGATCTTGTTGACTTCAGGCCCAGTCCTCTATCCACAAAGCTGCCTATGTAAATACAAAGTTAATAAAAATAATAAAGTACAAAATAAATACAAATTAATTTCAAGAGGGAGAGTGTGGTTAGCTAGTGCCCTTAGGAATCACTGCCTCCTGAGTATCATGGTAAAGAAAACTGACATTAACAACATATACATGAAATAACTGAAGCTGGCCCTAATGTGGATGAGGTGACCACAGGGGATCTGAGGTCCTAATGGAAACCTCAAGACACCGTAAGTTTAGAAACCACGTCTTTGCTCACAATTCAGCTTTGTTCTAATTTTGTTTGATACACACCAGAAATTATAAGACCCTATTTAGAAAGGTGGCAAACCTGTTGGCTTAGATTATGTTTCAAAAACCTTACATACTACTTCCAAGTGATGGGAGCCATGTTTGGGACACATGAAAGGGGGCAGGTAGAGGGAGAGGGAGTTGGAAAATAAATTCATCTGTGAATGAAACTTGTTGCTTAGGAAGGTGTTTGAAGTCTAAGTGGAGAAGTGAATTTTGGTGTTGTATGGGGAAAAACATGATATAGAAGTGACCAGGTGCCTCGCAAATGTCGTTGAGAGTTTTTGGGACAATTGCTGTGTACTGGAACAGACTGGCAGAGATGATGTCTAGACAAGTTGTTTATTCTATCAGTTTCATAAGGGGCTGCCATGTTGCTTTTGGGCTGAATTTTGAAACAAGATACTCAGGGCAAATCTTCCCTCTGCCCAATAGAGCTCTTCACTTCTCCAACTTCTGTACCTTTGCACACTCTAAGCCTAATGCTTAGAATGCCCTCCCTGGCTTCCTTTAAAGCTTGACTCCAATACCTACTCCCTACAGGAAGCCTATGCCAATCCTCTCAGTTGCTAGTGCCCTCCTCCAAAAATTGATTTTGCATTCCATTTTCTGTGTATATGTTATTTCCTCCCAGTCTCCTTCAGGGCATGGACTGTCTCATTGTTGTCTTTGTATTATGCAGCACCTAGCACAGTACCTGCTTAATAGCAGTTACCTAAAGGTGCTTCTTGTTGTCAAGTTACCTGGCTAATTGGCTCAGTTGCATGCCTCATGCATCTTTGTTTGCAAGACAAATTGACTAGAAGGGGAAATTTTTCTTTCATTCATTTGCTTTCATCAAAAAAATAATGAATTTAACTAATTTTAAACTCTATCAGGCACTCAAAAGTGAAAAATGGGTAGTTTCACTATGGAATATGTGAACCCAAAGAATTTTTGACCACTAGAGGGAGCTCATAATATTTCTTGAATTCTATAGAAACGTATTGAGAATGGCAAAGGAAAAAAAATGTTTCGAAAACATTTACTGGAAAGCTCTTAAATTCCAAACCAAATGAATTTCCAAGTTCGCATCAAGATGAACCCATGGACAAACTTTAATCAGACCCAAACATTGTTACTTGAACATGGATGTTCTGTATACTTCAAAAAGTTTCTGCAAGGAAAGGATGGCTCTCGATGAAGGAATTTGGCATTGGTTCTTCTAGTTATTAGCAGAGCCATAACCAGGGCAGGTAAGTCAGGGCTCTACCCCAGGGCAACTAAATTAAAAGGCTGTTTAGAGAGCTGACAATCTTTTAGCAGTATAGTTTATTAAATAATTAACTACAGCAGTTATTAAAATGGAAAGCTACTAGATAACTAATAGATTTATGTAGAGCTTTAAGGTTTGCAGAGACTCTATATATGTGATCCTATTTGATCATTTCTTTCCTCAGTCCCACTCACCCCAGCAGCCAAACCCCCAGTCAGTTCCTCTCTGACCCTGCCCTGTCCTGTCCTGCTTCCTTTCCTCCTGCTCAGCAGTTTCCCCAGCAGATGTCTAGGCACTTGTCTATTCTCACAAAGGAGTCCCCTGGAGTCTTTTACCACTGCTCCAACTCTCAAATGAATTAGTCTTAAAGGGTTGATTTAGATGGTGCATTTTGTGTTGCTTGCTGCAGGCAAATTTTATGCTGTTTGCCTAATGAATAAAGATTGTTAGCTATGCCTCTGGTTATTAGGCAGTCTATTATTAATTTATTTCTTTGTTGTTACTGAGTCATTTCAGTTGTGTCTGACTCTCTGTGACCATTTTCTTGGCAAAAATACTGGAATGGTTTGCCATTTCCTTCTCTAGCTCATTTTACAGATGAGGAAACTGAGGCAAATAGGGTAAAGTGACTTGCCCAGGGTCACACAACTAATAAGTGTCTGAGCCCAGATTTGAACTCACGAGAGATGACTCTTCCTAATTCCAAGCCCATTGCTCTATCTACTGCCCCACCTAGCTATTATCCATTCTTTAGCTGTGAACTGAGTCAAACAGTATGATATATTAACCAAAGAAGCTAAAATTGCATGGGACCTAAGTTAACTGCATTTCCTATAATTCTGCTTTGCTTCAAAAGTAATGCAGCTTAGGCTTCATTCAGAGGGGTATAGTAGCCTGGATGAGAAAGGTGATAATCATAACTGTCCTCTATCCTTGACGCACCACATCTGGAAAATTATGTTCAGTTTTGGATACCACATTTGAGGAAGGACATTGATAAGCTGCAGCAAGGTAACCAGGATGATGAAAAGCCTAGAGTTCATGCCATCTGAGAACCAGGGGAAGGATCTGGGGATGATTAGCCTGGAAAAGACCTAAAGAGGAGGGGGAGGGACATAGAGCAGCAGAGCATTTCTTGAGCACTTTCTGTGTGCTGGGCACAGTGCTAAAACACTTGAGACACAAACATAAGCAAGCAAGACAGCTCTCCCTCAGCCCTACCCTCAATGAGCTTACATTCTGAGGTCAGAAGACACATAAAGGGGGCAGCTAGGTGGCACAGTGGATAAAGCATCAGCCCTGGAGTCAGGAAGACCTGAGTTTAAATCTGGCCTCAGACATAACACTTACTAGCTATGTGACCCTGGACAAATCACTTAACCCAAATTGCCTCACCAAAAACAAAACAAAACAAACAAACAAAAAAAGACACGTAAAGGGAAACTGGAAAGGGGGTAGGTGGGCCATGGTTTGGAGCTGGGAGGTAGAAGCCTGGCTCCAGGCAAGGTAAGGTGAGAGAAAGCTCACCTGTAGATCAGGGGGTGATTCCATCCAGGGGTGGAGTGGAAGTGGCATGGTCCGGAGCTGGCGGGGAGGTGGGGGACAGGAATGACATGATAGCTGTCTTAAAGTTTTTAAGGGATTGTTCCATGGAAGAGAGAGTAGACTTGTTCTGCTTGGTTCTTGTGGTTAGAACTAGAAGCAGTAGACTGAAGTTTCAGAGACAGACTTAGGCTCGATATAAGGACAAATACCTGGAATTACTAGAACTATCCCAAAACAAAGTGGGCTGTCTCCAGTAGAGGTCCTTGGGGTACAGGTCAAAGACTGCTGGTTGGGGGGCTTAGAAAGGGTATTCTTGGTCTGGCTTCAGGTAGATTAGGTGGCCTCTGAAATCCCTTCCAACTCTGAGATTCTGTTTGCTTTAAAGAGAAAGCAATGCCAATAATGAATCACATTGAAACCTAGGCTCAGTGGATAGAGCACTGGCCCTGAAGTCAGGAGGACCTGAGCTCAGATCTGGACTCAAACTCTCACTAGCTGTGCAATGCTGGGCAAGTCACTTAACCCCTGTTGCCTCCCAAACAAAACAAAACAAGACAAAAAATAAAACCTAGGTCCCTGGTAGTGGCACCAACAGCCTCCCTTCTATAGTTTAAATAGTCCACAAAGGACTTTCCTATGCATCGCTTAGAGGAGCCTCAGGACACCCTTAGGAGGAATGAGAGTGTTGTTCACCCTTTTTAACAAGCGGGGAAGCTAAAGTTTAAAGAGGGCAGATGACTTGCCCAATCACATTGAGCCAACACTAGATCTACTGCCTTTCAATCCAGTTCTTTTTCCAGGGTACCAAGAACTTGGGTAGCTTAGCTCTGAGTTGTTTCTGTGACTTTTAGTCCTTTTCCTCCTCCACCCTTTTCCCCTCCCCTTGAACCTGATGTTCTTGATAAGGTTGGTGAGGAGGGGATGGCTCCTGAGCCTCTTCAATCCTACATCCTCATGACACAGAAGGACTTCCCTCTGCCTTTTCTTTTCTTTTTAAAGTCTTGCTTGCAGATATTTCAAAAAATATTTCATTCTCCCAGAGAACGTGGAAAGGCATCCATTTGAATGTAAGCTCCAAAAAAGCTAGAATTGTTTCATTCTCTGTATCCATGTCCCCAGAGGATTCCCCCTCATCATCCTTCGAGGTCTCGGCAGCCTTAGTGCACCACCTCATCATTACCCTCTGACTGGAGGGTAGAGCCATGAACACCAAGCCTCCATTTAAGGAGAGAGCTCTGCTCAGACATCTCAGCTCTCACCTGGCTGCACTACTTTGGGACTTCTCTGACTGACTTCTCTATTACGCACATTAGGTACCTTCTCTTTCTTTGCCTCCTACTACCCAGATTTTCACCTTCTTCTGTGTGTGTGGTATATGTATGTGTGTGTGTGTGTATATGTTGTCTTTCCCCTTTAGATTGTAAGCTCCTTGAGGGCAGGAACTATCTTTTCTTTTTCTGTGTTTGTATCCCCATCACTTATCAATGTGCCTGGCATATTATATAGTAGGTGCTTAATAATGTTTATTGACTGATTGACAGTGCTTATCTGGTACATCGTAGACACTTGATGATAAATGTTAGTTGACTGACTGATTCCTATGACCCTTTTCACCTTCTCCATGCTTGCTTGAAGCAATATCCTCTGTCCTTTGCCTTCTTTTTGGACAGGTAGGGCTACTTTTAACCAGGCTGTTGCTGCTGCTCAGGGAGAGAGAGAGAGAGTGAGAGAGACAGAGAAAGAGACAGAGGGAGAGAGACAGAGACAGACAGAGACACAGAGAGAGAGACACACAGAGACAGAGAATATCCCTGCCATACTCAAAAACCTTTCATTGCCACCTGTTATCTATGAAATAAAACATAAACTCCTTAGCCTGACTTCTGTGGCCCTCCAGACCCTGGTGTCTCTCTGTATTTCCAATCTATAATACCCCTACCACTTAGATTTATTATGTGCTCCAGGCTAATTTGACATCCCCTATAAAATAACATACATTGTTGCCAGTGCCTGGAATTCTCTTCTCTCTATCCCTCTAGCTACTTGTTTAAAAGTCGATTCATTCTTCAAGGATAATCCATATGCTACAGCCAGGCTTGAGCCCTGCATTACAGAGGCAACGACCATATCTTCCTTATATTTGTGCCCTACACTGCCCAGAAGAGTATTTTGCACAAGAAGTGGCTAATGGTAACATGTTCATGTCATCCTTTACCCCGTCTCTTACAACAGAAACCTTGGGGGCATCTTTGATTCTTCCCTAGGATCATAGATTGAGAGCTGGAAGGGATCTTAGAGCCCGTCAAATTCCCCCTCCTCTGCCTCATTTTACATTTCTCCTAGCCTCTGTTCCCTCTGCCAGTTGTCCTGGTACGGGCCCATTACTGGACTGTTACAGGAGCCTCCTACTCATCTCCACCTGCCTGTCCCTCCTGCCCTTCCCCAATTCAACTTTCACAGAGCTCCTGGACTATTCATCCTTATGCATAAATGTGGTCCTGTTAGGGCTCTGCTTAAACACGTTCAGTGGCTCTCAAATGCCTGCCTATCAAATAAGATTTAAGTCCCTTGGCCTGGCTGTCAGATGAGGCCCCAGAACTGGATGACTGAGGCTCCTTTCAGCTCTAGCTCTGATCTGTGACCAAAGGCCAGCTCCAGTGGTGACCCCTGTCTTTGTGGCCATCTCTCTCCATTCCCCAGGCTGCACACTCAAGCACGACTATACGATCCCCATATTCTCCCATATTGGTGCCTTGGCTTACATGCTTCCCTATTTCTAGACTAGCCTTCTCTCCCTCTTTGCTTGCTGAACTTGTTCCCGTTCTTTATTTCTGATAATAGATTTTCTTTTTATTATGAAAATAACAAACATTTTAGTGTATTACCTCTTCCTCCCAACCTATCCACTTTTGTTTGGTACAGTTTATTTATTAACATGCATGAAATTGAATAAGGTAGTGACTAACTTCTTTGGATTGTGTCCCTTTCTGACCTTTTTTAGTTTTGTTTAGTTCTCCTGTGTGTATTTAAAAATATTTCATTAGTGTTTATTATTATTTTTGCATTTCTATTACTACCCACTAACTTATATCCTCCTTTGTAACAAATGAATCTGAAAAGATATGTCTTCTTCTAGATCTCTATGCAGTCATCTCTCTGCCATTGTTCATTGTCAATCTTTGAAATTAAAAGAATGATTCTGCTTATCCTTCAAAAAGCCTAATTTAAATACCTCCTTCTTCAGGAAGCCTTCCCTGATCCTCTCTGCTCCCCATCTCCTAAATAGTGATCTTTCTCCGGGGCCTCACATAGTAATTTGCATCTCTCTAAGGCACTTATTACTATGTAGTATTGTGTATTATAATTATCTAAGTTACCTCTTTACTAGACTATAGACTCTGGGAGAGGAGAAACTACATCTTATCTAAAGTTTGTATCTCTCCTCACATAAGGGTTAAGCTCTGGATACAGCAATCTCTTAGCAAATGGTTGTTAAATGAGTCAAATGAAACTTTTGTCCTTCAGTGCCAAGGGAAATTGAAACCTGGTAACAGTTTACTAGGTAAGGAACCTAAATTCTTACATTGATTGCACAAAATTGTGGGATCATATAGATTTAGAGCTGGAATGGATCAAAGAGATGGCCAAGTTAAATTTTACAGATGAGGAAACTGAGGCTTCTAAAGGTTAAGTGACTTGTCCAGAGTTACATGGTTAACAAAACAAGGCAAGATTTGAACCTAGGTCTTGCTGATTCTTGGCCCAGTGCTCTTTCTACCATAGCTCCTGTCAACTTGTGCAGAAATCTTGTGTCCCTGAGAGAACTGTTACCACGAATCTATCATCCCTAAATAATGTTTTTCTTTGCATTCTTGTGTTTAAATGCCCTTATTGTTACATTCATGATCTCATTCAATCCTTACTATAGCTCTTGGAGGAAGATAATGCAAAGATTGTTATCCTTATTTCACAGATGTGGAAACTGAGTCACATAGAGATGAAGCAATTTGCCCACAGTGGTATTGATATTAAGGGATAGAGGAAAAGCTCAAACCCAGACCTTGGGAATGCATATGTAGAGCTCTCTCCATTACACCTTGCCCAGCAAGTACTGGATGGAGGTTAGGAGATTTAAGTTCTGGTATGAGTTTTGCTTTTGAATAGCTGTGTAATCTTGGACCATTCATATCACCAACAGTCACAGATTGCCTGAGATGGAGGGAAGCTTAGCAGTGATCTATTTCAAGTTTGCAGATCTATTTCTCTTTGCAGAAGAGGAAACTGAAACCAGAGGTGGGAAATTGGCTTGTCCAAAGTTATGTGACAAACAAGTCAGCAGCAAAGATGGAACTAGAACCCAGTGCTCTTCTAACTGCTAGTCTGTTTTTGACTTCTGTTTCCTTGTTTCTAAAATGTGTGGGCTGAACTAGATGATCTCTAAAGTGGAGATTCTAGCCCTCAGAGTCTGGGGCTCAACCTGATGTTATAGGAGATTATCCTTCAGGGAATTTCAAAACACCCTTTTGTGCAAACCCACATCACTACATAGACTTTCCTTCTGGTAGAATTACAACAAATGGCTGTTGTAACTCAGCCCTGTACCTGTCATGGTGAAATCCATGCTTATCAGATGACTTCTCTCCAAATGGGACAGAAGGTGTGTTAATGGCACAGGCCCCAGAAACATTGTTGATTGGAGACTTCTGTGGGGTAGCCAATAGCTCATCTTCCATCCCTGGAGATGAAAAGTTGGGTAAGTCTCCAGAAAGCTCAAAGGCAATTCTTGGTTAATTTTCCAAAACAAAGACATTTGGTAATTCTTTGTTTCATCTTTTTAATTAGTCATAGTACTACTGTTCCCCTCTTGGTCTTTTCTTTTCCTTCTCAAGTCCCCTTTTAGAGTATTCTGATTTCATGATGGCTCCTCACCTGAGCCACAGTTTCTTATCTGATGATCTCATCAATGGATTATTCCCTCAAACGATGCAGATTTTGACCTTTTCCTATCTGCCTATCCACTGCAACACTTGTCTGTTTCCTCCCAATCAATCTGCCAGAGGGTGCCCACCCACTACATTAGGAACCTTTCTCTCTTTCTCTTGATGTTTCTAGGATTACCACATAAAGTATCTATCAGTTATCCTTTGCTCTATGCAGAAGACCAGCTGATTTTTTATATGGCTTCTTTTGCACCATTCCTTATTTGTAAGTCTACACTGTCCTGTTGCCTTTTAGGTCACCCTTAGTTTCAGTTCTTCAGAGACTGTAGTGTTCTGTGGCTTGAAATCATATGACAACACTAGAAAAATCTTCCCATTCCTCATTTAAGTACTATGGGATGGAAGGTGAGCTGTCGACTTAATGCTGCAGATCTCCATGCATACATGTTTCTGGGGCACTTGCCATAAACACATCTTTAGTACCATGGGGAAAATTCAAAAATAGACATTGTGATCAAGGATATAAAGGAAAAAGGAAAACAGCTCTTGTCTTCATTGAGCTTATAGTCTAATGAGAATATTGGTTTTTAAAAAAAAATAGGCCTAGTCTGCTTGAAGATGAATTCTTGGGAGAACTTTATTGAGACTGACCATAGCTATTCCAACAGTAAAGTCCTACATTTTTTCAGAAAATTTTTAAAGTTAGTGTGCATATTAATAAAGGAACATGATGAATTGAGGAGTTGAGTGGTACAGTGGGAAGAGTGTTGGATTTGGAGTCTGAGGACCTCCATCACTTACTGCCTGAGGGATTTGGACAAGTCATTTCCTCTCTGGCACTCAATTGCCTCATGTGTCAAATGAGAGGGTTAGACTAGGTGAATACTAAGGTCCCTTTCTGCTCTACAGCTGATTCTCTGATCCTGAAAACTTGGTAAGAACATTATAATGGATACTGGAACCCTTACCTCCTGCTACTGGAAAAAAGGGAGGGGACCATCTCTGTCATTTTGGCTTAGTCACTTCTACTAAGTCATGATATAGGCAGTTACTGCCTGAAACCCCTAAAATTGCTCTGCTGAACCTGGTTACCCCTCTTGTAACTGTGTGCCAGAGAAACAACTCCACCAGGGCTAATGTGTTTGTCATGTTATGATGCCTGCCGCTGGGCAGACCTTCCAGGGATGCAGAATTGAATTTAGTTACAAAGCCTAAGCTGTGAGGCCCTGAGCCAAATCCCCAGAACTTGTCACCATCTCTCAGATCCCTTCTTTGATGTACTTCAGTCTGGGGTTTGTAGTAGCATAGCGTAGGACCACAGACCAACACACAAGCAGGCGAACATAGGCTCACCACATGAGCTCCCTCCTGCCTGCCCCAAAGGGTCAGCAGCCAGGGCACATGGAACAAACAAGGAGAAACTTGGGAAAGGACATCAGACCAGGCAGCTGAGGTGCTACTAAATCCCTGGAACATGGCTGTGCACTTTCACATGGCCCATTCACCGTATACTGAATGCTGCAAAAGATGGGTACACTGGTGCAGGGAGCAGAGCTGACTTGCTTAAATACTGTGTCTTCTCTGACCCAGATGCAGGTGGCACCCCTAGAGCTCATCTCTAGTGCATCTTGGGGGCAAATACAGTCCTCTGTCCCCACAACTATTGGGAAATCTGTGCCTAAGGGCCTCCAGGAGTCAGGAACTTACAACCTCAGCTAGATAGCCCCTTTGTAGCACATTCAGGAACTTTGCAGCTAGGTGGCACAGCGGATAGCATACCAGGCCTGCAGTCAGGAAGACTCATCTTCATGAGTTAAAATCTGGACTCAGATATTTACTAGCTGTGTGACCCTGAGCAAGTCACTTAACCCTGTTTGCCTCAGTTTCCTCATCTGTAAAATCCAGTATTTGTGCCAAGAAAATTCTAAATGGAGTCACCAAGAGTCAGATAGCAATAGCAAAATGGAAAGTTCTTTATATTGAGCCAAACATTGCCTCTCCAACTCTCACTCACTGCTCCCATTTCTGCCTTCTCAGGCCAAGTAGGACAAATTTAGCTCATCTTCCTCAAGAACAAATTTTACTCTTTTCTCCAGAAGCTTTTCCTGGCCAGCCTCTAAACTCCTCCTACACTTATTGTTTAGACTATTGATTTAAAGTTTATTATCGTCTAGGCTATTTATTTAATGCCCTTCGTTGTCTAGAGTCTAGGCTGTTTATTTAATGCTTACAGTCTAAACTTTTTCCTTAATGGTTATCTTGGGGCCTGGTACTGTTAGTTTTACTTGACAGGAAAATGTGTTTTAAAAACCAAAGAGTAAGCTCCCTGAAGGCAAGGACTGTTTGATGCTTTCTCTACTCCTCAGCCCTAGCATAGGACCCTGGAGGTGCTCACTAAGTATCCATTGATTAACTCATTCTGCTGTTTACTGGAGCACCCTCTCTGTGGATATTCTGTCCTGAACTAAGGAATAAAGCACAAGAGAAACATGAGACTGTCTTAATTTAGCTGGGTTTGTAGTCTATTAAGCTAGGATTATAGAGGAACCAAAAATTTCAGGTGATCTCAAAAGCAGTGAAAAGGAAGGGAAGGAAACATGCACTTATTCAGTATCTACTGGGTGCCAGGCCCTGTGCTAAGCACTTTACAAATATTATCTCATTTGATCCTCATGGCAACCTTGGGAGATAGGTAGATGCTATTATTATCCATATTTTACAGTTGAAGAAACCGAGGCAGACAGACTTGCCTAGGGTCACACAGCTAGTAAATGCCTGAGGCTGGATATGAACTCAGGTTTTCCTGACTCCAGGTGCAGTGTTCTATCCATTGCACCATCTAGAATGCCAGCAGTATGTTGGGCAGTTCTTCTTGGGAGGATTTATGAAAAGATATGGGCTACAATCATGCAGGATAAATGTTCTGAAAGGAAGAGAGAGGAAGAAAAGGAGGGAATAAAGATGCTTCATATAACACCTACTATATACCAGGCACTCTGCTAAGCACTTTACAAATATCATCTCACTTGATGTGTGTGTGTGTGTGTGTGTGTGTGTGTGTGTGTGTGTGTGTGAGGTCTCTACCAGCAGAGGCAATACCCACACCAGCAAGTTCACAATTCATCAAAAAAGGAAGGCGTAAAGTCCTCTATCTGAGAAATACCTCCAGAAGAAGGCTCCAGGAGCCTGAGACCACATGGAACCAACATTTTTAGTGAAACAGCCTGGAGGCAGAAAGCTCACTTTTTCCTAAGCTAATGCTTCCCAAGAAGGAAGACTTGGGAAAATACACATAGTAATGATTACCAGAATCTCTTCTAGAAAACTATAAACATCCTTTCCACCACAGAGGCCAAGGGTAGTGAAATATTAGAGAACGAATGTTCAGTAGACCTCAAGCCAGGATTTCTGGGTTCTTTCCCCAGCTCTAACCCCTTACTGAGTAAACTGAGGTAGCGACTGAATGAAAGTTTTTGAACAGAGGAGTGGCTTGGTTAGATTCCTAGAATAGAATGTAAGCTCCTTGCTGGCAGGGTCTATTTAATTTTTATCTTTGCATCCTTTACACAGTGCTTGACACATAGTAGGTGCTTAATGAATGCTTATTGATTTATTTGGGTTCCCAGTGCCTGGCACATAGTAGCTACTTGATAAATGCTTACTGATTGATTTGTATCTCTAGTGCCTGGCACATAGTAGGTGCTTAATAAATACTTTTTGATCGATTTTTATCACCCAGTGCCTTGCACGTGATAGATGCTTAATAAATGCTTATTGATTGATTTGTGTCCACAGTGCTTGCCACTGTGATTTCAGTGGGAAAGGGAACTCGCTTGTAAGAAAAATCCCTCTACCAATGTAGGTTAGTCAGCACCTTCTGTGCAAATGGTAGTAGCGCTGAGATGTTAATTGACTTGCCCAGGGTCATACGAGTAGCATGGGTCAGAAGCATGGAACTCGAGTCTTCTTAGGTCCCAGGCCAACTCTCTGTCCATAGCTCCATGCTGCCTACTGGCACATGTTGTTCAGTTTGTCTGACTCTACATGATGGACTTTATCCATGAGATTTTCTTGGCAAAGATACTGGAGTAGCACGCCATTTCCTTCTCCAGAGTGTCACCATTTTACAGATGAGGAACTGAGGTAAGTAGGGGTTAAGTGACTTGCCCAGGGTCACACAGCTAGTCAGTGTCTGAGGCTGAGTTTGAACTCAGATCTTCCTGACTCTAGGCCTGATGAGAGATCCACTGCTCTACCTAGCTGCCTTTCTGTGCCCTATGTGCCTCTTGGCACATAGCAGGTGCTTAATGAATATTTGTTGATTGATTGACAGGACCATAAAATGTAAAGATAGAAGGGACCTTGGTGTTCAGCTTGTTCAGTCCACTTCTTTTACAGATGGTGAAACTGAGTCCCAGAGAGTTTAAGACCCAAAGTAATACAGATTGCAGAGCTGGGATTTGAACCCAAAGCCCTCTGATTTCAAATTCAGTGTTCTTTCTACCACATGGCTGCCTGCTTATGAACGCAAGGTCATCAAAAACTGATGGCAGAAGCAACTTGGAAGGCTGACTGGAGGGCTGGGCCCAGAAAAGGGGGAGTCTGATTGAGTGGAATTATGGGAGCAGAACCGAGAAAAGGCACTGGTGGGGGCCAGGGGCACAGGAAAAAAGGATTCTTTTCTCCTTAGGGACCTGGGATGCTGAGAGAAATAGGCCATGAGTGAAGGGAGGGGAGAGGTAGAGATAAAGTGAACTAGAATGTGGAAATAGAGGCAGAGATGAAATTAGGGTGAGGTGATTAGGGTGTTGGCCCAGGGCACTGAATTTGGAGGGCACTGGCATTTGTAGCCCTTTAGCAGCTGAATGGCACAGTGAATAGAGTGGTGGTCCTGGAGTCAAGAAGACCTGACTTCAAATCCAGCCTCAGTCACTTACTATCTGTGTGACCCTAAGTCACTTAACCCTGTTTGCCTCAGTTCCTCATTTGTGAAATGAGGTGGAGAAGGAAATGGCAAACCATTTCATTTTCTCTGTCAAGAAAACCCCAAAAAGGGTCATGAAGAGTCCGGATATGACTGAAAAAAAAGACTAAACAACAACAAGGAGCAGAAGAAACAAACACCAGAGCTCAGCAGCTAGTTAATAAGTATAGTTAATTAAAATAAGAAGCTATCAGATGTTGGGCTGCAGGGAACTCCTGCCTAGCCTGTCCCATTCCTTGGGCGCACATACTTTATCCTGGTGTTCCTGGGGTCTCTGTCTGTACTCCATGGGGCAACATTCCCTAACTCTCCTTCTCTCTCCTGCAAACCTCAGCTCCACTCAACTCTACCCGAAAGTTCAATTTCTGCTGCTCACTCCAAAGAGTTTGTGGTAAGTTGAGTTGCCCTAGGCAAAAACAAATTCCTTGTTAGGGCTGTTACTGGAGGCAACTGTAAAAGCTGGACATGTGTGTTGTCCTGTGCCAAGCTAGAGTAATGAGCTTTAATTTGTAATGATACACTTGTACAGAGTTGTAGCCCAAGAAAGAAGTCCTGTGTGGGCCCTAAACCAGTGCTCCCAATCTCTGGACCAGGAATCAGTGTTAACCAGTTCTCAAAACTTTAATCTTTGAAAGTACTTGGTGCAATGGAAAGAGGACTGTATTTTGTAGACCATAGACTTGGATTTGCATCTTGGCTGTGATGACTTTGGGCAAGTCACTTCACTTTGCTGGATCTCAGTTTCCTCTTTACAACACGGAGGGGTCTGCATATGTACAAAAATATTTATAGCAGCTCTTCTAGTGGTGGCAAAGAATTGGAAATTGAGGGGACGCCCATCAATTGGGGAATGGCTGAACAAGTTGTGGTATATGGATGTAATGGAATACTATTGTGCTATAAGAAATGATGAGCATGAGGATTTCAGAAAAACTTGGAAAGACTTATATGAACTGATGCACAGTGAAGTGAGAAGAACCAGAACATTGTACACAGTAATTGCAACATTGTGCGATGACCAACTTTGATAGACTTAGTTCTTCTCAGCAATGCAATGATCTAAGACTAATGATGGAAAAGGCTATCTACATCCAAAGAAAGAACTATGGAGTCTAAATGCAGATTGAAGCATACTATTTTCTCTTTTTTTGTTTTTTGTCTTTTTCTTTCTCGTGGTTTTTCCCTTTTATTCTGATTCTTCTTTCATAACATGACTAATGTGGAAATGTTTAATATGATTGTACATGTATAGCCTATATCAGATTGCATGCCATCTTGGGGAGGGGGGAAAGGAAGGAGGGGAAGAAAACTGAAAACTCAAAATCTTATAAAAGTGAATGTTGAAAACAAAAAATTAATTAAAAAAAAAACAAAATGAAGGGGTCTGGAATAGATGCCCTTTGAGGTCTTTTTAGCTCTAAATCTATGATCTTAAAACATATGAATTTAAAAAACCAATGATAACCTTTCCTTCTCCCTGAAACTTGATATTCCTGCACTCTCATGATTTGGCAAATGCTACAGGTAATGATGCTAGAGGAGGAGAGAATAGTTAGAATTTATGTTGCATTTTAAAGTTGCAAAGTACTCTGCATACATTCTTTTACCTAGTGTCATGACAGCCTTGTAAAACATATGGGGGCCGCATGGTTTGGTGGACAGAGCATTAAACTTGGAGAAAGGAAGACTTGGGTTTAAATCTTGTCTCAGACTCTTACTAGTTGTGTGACCCTGGGCAAGTCACTTCACCTCTGTAAAATGAGGGGATTAGACTCTATAACTTCTAAGATCTCTTTTAGCTCTAAAGATATGAACCCAGGTGGGTACAAGTATTATTATTCTCATTTTACAGATAAGGAAACGGAGGCTTAGAGATATTAAATTATTTACGCTGTTTGCTCAGCTGGTAAGGGCCAGGTCTTCCTGACTTAAGAGTCACCACTCTATCCTCTACATCTCAACTTCTGTTTGGTGTTTAAAACCCTTCACAATCTGGCTCTTCCTACTTTTCCAGTCTTGTTAATGCTTTTTCCCCTCTCCATCATCTACCATTGAGTGACATTGGCCTCATTGTTGGTCCTCAAATAGGACACTCCATTTCCTGACTCCCTGACTTTTCACTGGTTGTCCATCATGCTTGGGATGGTCTTCCTTCTTCCTTCCACCTCCAGGCATTTCTGGTTTTCTTCAAGACTCATCTCAACACCCACCTTCTTTCCATGAGAGGGTTTTCCCAGTTCCTCACACTCACTACCAGTGCCTTCCCTCTGAGACTCCCTTCTATTTACCCTATGATATCTTGTATGTACCATTTTTTTGCATATCATCTCCCCGAATGAGGATGTGAACTCTTTGAAATCAGACCTTGTCTTTGCCTTGCTTTATATCCCCAGTATTTAACATGGCATCTGGTACAGAGTAAGCCCTTAATAAATGCTAATTGACTGCTTCTTCAAGAGACTTAACATTTAAATTTTTTTTTTTTACTTAACAAAAAAAATCTGTTTTCTTTCTCTTTCCCCCTCCCCCCACACTGGAAAAAAAATAAAAATAAAAACAAATTCCTTGTAATAAATATGCATAGTCAAGCAAAACAAAAATTTTGGGCCATGCCCTCCAAATATATGTGTCATTTATATCTCAGGTGCATCAACCCTTTGTTAGGAAGTGGGTGGCATGCTTCATGATCAGGTCTCTGGGATCATGTTTGGTCATTGTGTTGATCAGAGTTCTAAAGTCTTGCAAAGTTGTTTGACTTTAGGGTTTTATTGCAGGCAGCATCATTTGGATTGGGAAACGTTGCTGTGAACATCTGTGAGTGAATGGGGGCATACTCAGAGGATGAAGGGGTGTGGTAGGGAAAGATTCCACAGAAGGAGGGAATGGAACCCACAATGTACTCTGGAAGAAAGCTCGATTCCCTTGGATGGTAAGAGTGGAAAGTTACCCAAGTAACGAGAACGATGAGGGAAGGCTTTTATGTTTGGGGGCTGCCTTGTTTGAACATTCTCATTTTTTTTTGAAGTTCATTAGGCCATTTCATTTTTTTGGGGGGATTCTTAGGGAGGTGATGCCATGATATGCAAGTGAATTGAATTTAAGTGAGGGAATGCTGTGCAAAGTCACCAGTCTCATTTTTTCTTCCGGTACTATTTGGGTCCAGTGGCCAGATATTGATCAGGGTGGCTGGAGATGGCCCTTAATGAAGGTTTTGCTGAGTTATTTCTTTGGGGTCGTGGGTGATTGGGTAGGGGTGGACAAGAGAAGTGTTCATGGAGAGTCAGATTAGGAATGAGGAGAAACTTCAAACCCTGAGGCTGACCTTTGGGTTTAATTTCGTTCTGATAACTATGGAGCCATTACCATATGCCATATATTCCTTATGGTTTTCTGTGTCTGTAATGTTTGCTATAACCATCATTAAGAACCTCCTTTTTTCTTTCTTTTTAAAAGTCTTTGGGGCCCCATGTGTGAGTTTGTGCTGGAGGCAGGGAAGGGGAGAATTCAGGAGTGGAAAAGCAGCTTCTCTCTCTAAGGTTGTGACTCCTAGGATCTAATGGGTCTAAAGTGCCCTGTTGTCTGGACACTGCCTTACAAATAGCTCCAGTGAATGTAAATAGCAACTCTTTCTGTTTTGGCCAGAAACCCTGAGGGTCTTCCCCTCCCAGATTGATTTTCTTTTTAGATAAAGTAAAAGAGGCCATTCTCTGCCTTATTTCTTACCTACCCTTAACCACTGAATGAGGTGTTGCCTCAGTCAGACTGAGACCTGTTAAAGTACTTAGCTTAAAAAGGCCACTGCATCCTGGCCATCTCCAGCCATCCTGATCTATATCTTACCACTGGGCCCAGATGGCTCCAGAGGAGAAAGTGAGGCTGGTGACTTTGCACAGCTCTCCCTCACTTAAATCCAATTCACTTGCATGTCATGGCATCAGTTTCCTGATGTCATGGACTTCCTGGAGAATGAAGGACAAACAACAACACAGGCCTTAGAGCTCATTTTCTGTGAGAGACCAGAGAAGTTCAAAGCTAAATCAGGAAGAAAAGAGGAAGGCATTAGGAGCTATCAGAGGGGAGGGAACAGAGAAAAATAGGTTGAAAACAAAAAAAAGTTGAGAGATCAGGATATTTCCCTCTCAGAATAAAGGCACAAGCCTACAGGCTGATTCCATGGTTTGATGTTGGGTCTGGTGACTTCTGGAGTGTTTTCTTTTAAAGAATTAAAAAAGACTGTCCTGGAAATAAATCAGGATGTGCCTGACGTTGCTGGTTGTTAATCCTAGTATGTCAAGCAGGAAGACACCTTGGAGTCTAGAACATAACAGTGCTGGAACTGGAAGGGACCTCAGTGGTCATTGAATCCAAAGTCCTCATTTTTACCCATGAGGGAGCTGAGGCTCAGGGAGGTGAAAGACTTTCTCAAAGTCATACAGCTAGGGAGTGATGGAGGAATTTTTAGAATTAAGGTCTTGAGCCTTCCAGTCCAGCACTCTTTCTTCTCTGGTGCAGGTTGCATCTAAGCTTTTTACTAAGTCCAGATGTGTTTGCATGTAGTGTATGTGAGATTCCTAGCTTGCCAGTCAGAAAGGCAAACCCCCTTTTTTTTAAATGTGATTTTGTAAAATCTCACCTTTATGACTCAGGTCATGCTTGGGCACGGGAGAGGGGGGTACTACCCAGAATTCTCCTCCCCCACTTCTTTTTAACCCTGAAAGTCTTCTTCTGAACCTCGTCTGCAATTCAGAGGCCACCCAGGGTAGTTTGACCTCTGCAGAGTTCTTAAGACAAGGGGTTCTTAACTTGGGGTCCATGAACTTTTAAATATTTTGACAACTGAACATCAATATGATTGGTTTCCCTTGTAATTCCTTGTGTTTTATTTTATGCATTTAAAAACGTTATTCTGGAGAAAGGGAGAGTATAGGCTTCATCAAATTGCCAAAGGGTTGACATGACACAAAAAAGGCTAGGAAGATTCACCTTAGACCCTCCATCAGCTTGTATGATATGGAAGCTGGATTCCCAAGCAGGATTCGCTAAGTCACCAGTGTCCTCACTCTGCATTTCTATGATGCCATCCTTGGGGTTCTTTCTCCCCTCAGTTGCCACATTGTGGCCTTCCATGTGGCCCATTTTTGGAGTCAGAGTAAGTATGGTTGAAGGCCATCTCTGTTAGTTACTACCTGCATGACTTTGGATAAGTCCTCTAATCTGTCTGGATGTCATTTTTTCACTCTGTAAAATGAAGGGGGTGGAGTAAATGAGCTCTATGTTCCCTTTTAGTTCTAAGTGTTGTGATCCTTTGGCCCAAATTCCAAGGTGTGGACCTTTCCTCCTCTCTTTCCCCTCTGTCCTTTTCCTCCTCTCTTTTTACTCTGTCCTTTTCCTCCTCTCTTTCCCCTCTGTCCCTTTCATGCCAAACATCTTTTTAAGGAGCCTTCAAACCTCCACGTCTTTTTGTCTCAGTTTTTCTCTGGGTCTTCTTGTCACCCCTTCTCCTTCCTCTTTGTCTGTCTCCCATTCAACCTACTTCCATTGCCAGAATGGGCGTCACATGTGAGCCTTCATGGAAGGTGGCAACATTTTGACTGATTCCAAGGCTACATGTGTTTCTATGTGATGTAAACAGGAGCAAAGATGTGATGAGGAAAAAACGTAAACATTTTAAGAGCCAGCACACATTTGGTGTGTATATAAATTAAGCCACAACTGGTGTCAAACTTGGTATATTCCCAGCAACCCAGTTTCACTTAACAAAAATTAATTAAGCACCTGCAGTGGACACAACATTGTCCTAAGCAATGGAGGAGGTGGAAAGTCCACATAAGTTACAGCTCTTGCCTTCTTGGTACTTGCCCTCTAATAAGGGATAAAACTCATTAACAAATAAGTATAATACACAATTATGCATTATGAATTCACTTTGGGAGGGGTTCCAGACCTATGATTTTATTGGTATAAGGATATATGCAAAATAATGTGTAATGAATTCCTTTTTTTTTTCTGTCCAAACCTGTGATTTTATTGGCAGCCCCTCTGAATTCATATCATTGTCTCTAGCTCACATCAGTACTTGTATTCATATTTCCTGATTCTCCAGGGAACACTATAAAATCTGCTTCAGGGGAAAGATGGCAGCCTTGGTGAGGAAAATCCCTCTACCAATGCCAATTGGCATCCATTCTACAATCATAGTCATGGAGAGTTACCTGTGGTTCCCTAATTAATGCATCAGAGATGTGGAAAATAAAGTGCTATCTGAATTCCAAAGGAGAAAGGGTATGACCCCCCTTGGTAATAATACCAAGGGGGCTGCAAGGTTGGGGAAAGCTCCATGGAGGTGAAAGCATTTGAGTAGCTAAAGGATGAGAAGGGTGGTGTATAGGTCAGTAACTCAAACAGGTAAGAGCTGGGGAGGGGGCATATTCCAGGTAGAGGAGACATTATGAGGAGAAATATCAAGGATCAAGTGCAGAGTGGTTTTGGGAGACAGATAGCAGCCCCTTTTGGGGAGAAATGAAATAAAATTATGGAGATTAGAGAAGATTAGGCAGGTAGCAATAAGAAGTACAAAGTCAATGAGTATAAGAATAGAGATGTGAAAATCTGTTAAGCGGTTCCTACCATAATTCCCATGGATAGTCAC
The DNA here is from genome assembly GCF_900497805.2 of Vombatus ursinus. Taxonomy (NCBI): domain Eukaryota; kingdom Metazoa; phylum Chordata; class Mammalia; order Diprotodontia; family Vombatidae; genus Vombatus; species Vombatus ursinus. The sequence continues at coordinate 13,488,617 of NW_020954563.1, forward strand.
AAGGGGCTTTCCTTGAGTAGTGGCAGGAGAAATGTAGTTGGTTATTAAGGAAGGGATAGCTATGAAAAAGATGACTAAGCCAGAATTTTCAAGGCTTGGTAAGAAATTGGATTTGAGGTGAAAGAGGACAGGGTCAAAGATAAAATCAAGGGTTCTTAACCTGGGGTCTATAAACTTGTTTTTTAAAATATTTTGATAACTACATTTCATTATCATTGGTTTTCTTTGTAATCGTATGTATTTTATTTTATGCATTTAAAAACATTATTCTGAGAAGGGAGCTAGAGGCATCACGAGACTGTCCCAAGGGATCTGTGACACCAAAAAGATTTAGAGCCCTTGATCTAAAGTTTCAAACTTGGGAGACTAGATATAGGGTAGCACTATTGACAGAAATTGTCAAGTCAGAAAGAGGAGCAAATTTATAGGGAAAGATAATAATAAGTTAGTTTTGGACATAGCATCATAGAATGAAATGGAGAGATTGATGGATGGAACAAGCTCAGAGTGAGTGAGATAGTGGAATAGATGGAAGCATAGAAGATGATGGTCAGAGAATGCACCTGAATCTTGAATGTGGCGCAGTTCTGTGGGCTGGTGAGGTCTAGGGTGTGACCATGCTGGTGTGTGGCTGAAATAAAAGGCAGAAGGAGGTGATTCCAGTTGAGGGGGAGGTTGAGGAATTTTGTGGTCATGAATATTGAAGTCTCCAAGAGAACTAGGAAGAAAGGAATATGAGAGCCATGTGGTAAAATCATTGAGAAAGTTGGCAATGTGACCTGGAGGTCAGTAGTTGACAGCGGCTAAGCCACACAGTCCCCAGTAATAAACCCATAAACCACCCTAGATAGCAAGGTCAAAAGATCTGAGCAAATTTCTGGGAGTAAGGCCTTTGAGTCTGTATTTCTAGCCTTGAAGTTGATGTGTGGTATGATAATCCCTATAATTTCTGCCCTTCCTGTTCCTCTCTCCCAGACATTCCACCCTTCAGAGCTCAGTTTAGGTCCCACCCCTTTCCTTGAAGCTCTCCCTGACCACCCCAACCCAAGTTATCTTTCTGAATTCCTACAAGCATTTGGAGCCTGCATGATTAATTTTGGACTTAAGTATAAGAAATTACACAAAGTGAACAAATGAACAAATGAATATTCTTTTGTATGATTCTTTATATGTTTCATGTGGCCACATGGGCTCACCGTTTAGTTAAGCTTTTTGAAGGCATGGAGTGTGTCTGTCCCCTACCTCACCTTATTCTATCCCCTTTTAAAAAATCCAGTAGAGCACCTATCCTAGGTCCTTGAAGATTGTTGGAATTCACAAATAGTTTGTTAAATGACTAGGCCTCAGTTCTCTCATGTATAAAATGAAGGGGATGAATAAAGAACATTGGTTTTAGAACCAGAGGACTTGGATTCAAATCCTGTCTTGGTTATTTACTGCCTGCGTGACCATGGGTAAGATATGTCACTTCTCTGGGCCTGGGTGTCTTTATTCAGAAAATGAGAAGGTTGGGCTAAATGTGAAATCTATGACCCTTCTAATGTACCTGCATGAAATCTATAGTCCTGTGCAAGTCACTGTGGTCAAAAATTCCTCACTCTTCCAAACTGATGTTGAGATTTCTCAAACTTAGCTGGGCTGGTCCTCTGATGACTGGCACATAGGCTCATAATAAAGCCTTTCTCAATAGGTAGGACCTAGCATCACCTCCAGTGTATGGTAAAGCATTGAAAGAGGATTTGATTTGTATTGACTCATTCTTGTCGTTGGCCAGGACTCTGGTGGAATTGGGGCAGTTTGAATTAACCCTCACCCTGTCATAAAACCAGTGGGTCAGTATGAGCCAAGATACTATAGAACAACCTTGGGGCCATTTGATTTAACTTTTTTTTACGTTTGTAATTAAATTTTTCCCCAATGAACTTTTAAAACAACTATTTTCTGTGCCTCCTATCTCCCCCTGACCTATTGGGGAAAAAATTTTTAAAAAAGTAAAACCTTTGTAACAAATAAGCATAGTCCAGCAAAACAAGTTCTTGTACTGGCCAGGTCCAAAAAAATATATCTCATTCTCCATCCTGAGCCCCTCTCCTCTCAGTCAAGAGGTGGGTAGCATGTTTCATCAGGGGTCCTCTGGAATCATGCTTGATCATTATATTGATTAGAGTTTGTATATCTTTTGAAATTGTACATTTTTACAATAACTTGTTCTCCTCACTTCACTCTGTAGCAGCTCATACGAGTCTTTGCAACTTTCACTGAAACCTTCTCTTTCATCATTTTTTATGTATGGCACACTAATATTCCATTGCATTCATATTCCGTAATTTGTTCAGCCATTTCCCAATTGATGAATTAGTTTTCCAGTTCTTTGTCACTACAGAAAGAGTTGCTATCCATATTTTTATCCTTCTGGGTTCTTTTCCTCTTTCTTTGATCCTGTCATAGTATTTATCAGTGTAATGGTGGTATTGATGGGTCAGAGGGCATGCATAGCTTTGTGACTTTGGGGTTCCCAAGTGCTTTCTAGAATGGCTAGATCAGTTCACAGTTCCAACAACTATTCATCAATATGCCTATTTTCCTGAAACCCTTCCAATGTTTGTCATTTTCCTTTTTTTTCTGTCAACTTTTTCAATCTGATAGGTATGAGGTGAAATCTAAGAATTGTTTTAATTTACATTTCTCTAATATTAGTGATTTAGAGCATTTTTACATAGATATTGATAGCTTGGGTTTCATCTTCTGCAAACTGCCTGTTTGTATCCTTTGATTATTTTATCAATTGGGAAATGTCTCTTATAATTTCACTTAACTTTTCCCTCATGTGGATTGTTCTGGGACCCAGTTACATGGGCTCTCTAAGTAAGGTGTACATAAAGATAGCTCTAGACTCTGCTGGAAAGCTCCTAAGACCCTAGAGAACTTTCTTATGGGCTGCTTTTATCTGCCTTTACTACCCAGTGTATTGCTTTTACCTGGAGGTTACTGAATGGTTTTATCAGCAGAATTAAACATCTTAACCCGTAGGCTTTGAGTGGTTCATTGTGCCAGATATGGAGCTAGGATCTGAACACCCATGTATTCTGCGCCTCTGCCAAGTGGTAGGAGGCATGCTTTGTCATCCATCTTCTAAAGTCATGCTTCTGTTTTATTCTCTGAAGCCCAACTCAAGGCCACCCTCTTAGTAAACATTTCTTAAGCGCTTACTGTGTGCCAGGCACTATGCTAAGCACTGGGGGTACAAAGCAAAAGCAGAATCTGCCTTTGAGGAGTTTATATCCTAATGGGGCAGACAACATGAAAAGAAATAGGTACATTTGAGCTATATACAAAGTAGATGGTTCGGGATCTTGGTGGGGAGTTTATTTATGACTCCTGTAAAGAATCCCCTCGGTTATCAGTTTTGTAAATCCAGATGTTCAAATATCAAGTTCCCTTAAAATGAAGTGCACCTGCATAAGTTCTTCCATCAATAATTTATGCTGGTAAGAAATCCTTTACTGATCTCCCCATTGGGAATGTCTGAGCAGAGACTGGCAAACCCCCTCTTGTTAAGAGGGCTGCAGAGGAAATTCCTGCATAGGGTAGAAGGTCAAACTAGTTGACCTCTGAGGGACCTTTCAGCTCTAAAATCCATGTATGCTCTTTAAAAGGCTTCTTATTTTGAAGACAGATTATTCAAAAAGGAAGAAAATAATATGGTAGAATCATAGAATTGGGAGGCAGTGTGGTAGAGTGGAAAATTCCACCTCTGATAATTCCTAGCTGTGTGACTGTGGACAAGTCACTTAAGTTTATTGGGCCTCAGTGTCCTCATTTACAAAATGAGGAGGTAGGATTAGATGGTTTCTGAGGCCTCTTCCAGTTCTGGATCTGTGATTCTATGAATTGCAGAGTTAGGAGGGATTGTATCCAATCCACAAACAAGCATTTATTAAGCACTTGCTATGTGGAGGACATTGTGCCCAGCCCTGGACATACAAAGGTAAACGTCAGATAGTCGTGGCCATGAAGGAGCTTATATTCTAGTACTGAATACATCATGTACATACATGTATACATATACATACATATATTATGTACTTCCTTCAAGAAGTCTCCTTGATTCTCTCTGGTAAATAACTACCTTATTATTCAGACCTCATATAATTTGTTTTCTTCTTCTCTAATATATTACATATGTTATATATATTATACATATATATGTGTGTATATATATGAAGAGATCTCTATACATTATATCTATACATCTCTCTATGTATCTCTATCTATAGGTAGAGAGATATGATACATACAAAAAGTAACTTTGGAGGGAAGGGTACTAGGAAGTGACGATAAAAGTTGGGTGGGAGGTAGATCAGGAGAGTTCTTCTGCAAAGGTGATGGCTTGAGCTGTCTTGAAGTCAAAACCATGAATTCTCTCTACAGCATCCCTAATAAAATGATTAACTTCTGCTTAGAGATCTCCATTGACAAGAAACTTACTACTTCCGAACAGATAGCCCATTCTGTTCTGGGATAGCTCTGATAGTTAAGATTTTCCTTATTTTAAGCTGAAATCTGCTTCTCATCTTCGTTCTATTCTATAGGGTTAAGAAAATTAAAAAAAGATAATTTCTTTAGTTCTCCTCTTCTCCTGTCCCATCCCCCCCCACACAAATGAATTTTAATTGCAGTTTTATTATACAAGTTCTAATAATTTCAATGTAGATGTATTAAGTCTCTTTGTGCAAGGTCCTAAGATAGAGTCTATGGGTAAAGCAAAAAAAAGTGGGGGGGAATACATAGTTCCTTTTCTCAAAGAGCTTTTGAGCTCACTGAGGGAATATACATGCGTGTGTATGTAGAGTACACCTGCTCAAGAATCTTCAATGGCTCCCTACTAATTGCTGAGTAAAGCTTAGACTCCTTCACCTGGTTTTTGAGGCCTTTCACAATCTGGTGCCATATGAACATTTTAGCCCAGGGGTGAGAAACCTTCGGCCTCAAGGCCACATGTTCAAGTTCGGCCCTTTGACTGGGCCACACCCAAAGACCTAGAAGGCTACATGTTCCCTGGGGCTGCAGGTTCCCCGCCCCTGATTTTAGCCTAATATTATATTACTCTCCTCCATACACTCTATACTCCAGCCAAGCCTGTCTACTCTTTGTATGTCCCTCCCCATCCCCAATATTCCCTGTCCTCTTCCATCTCTGTGCCATAACTCACACTGTCCCCTACGCCTGGAATACTCTCCCTCCCTTTCTTTGCCTTCTACCTACTTTTAAAGCCTCACTCAGATGCCATCTCCTTCATGAAGTCTCTTCGGGTCCTCTCTGGTCAATAACTACCTTATTGCTCAGACCTCACCTGATGTGTTTTGGACCTCTCTGCTGTACATACAACCTTGACTGCAGATTCCCAGTTATCTGCCTGCGTTTGCCCCTAACTTGTCTACAAGCCCAGGAAAGGCAGCAATCCTTTTTTAATGTGTCTCTTAGTGAAACTTTTTATTTCTTCTACTGCTGTCTGCTGTGTTCTGCACAAAATATGTTGAATGAATGAATGACTACATACATATCCTGAGAAGCACGCTTACCTAAACACAGGAAACAGTTAAATGACAGCCAGGAAGCATGTGATTAAAACCTATAGAGAGTTGGTGATGTTATCTTTTGTTCATTTACAAAACAAAATAAAGCAATCGGCTACCCCTTCCATGCCCCCCCCCCAAAAAAACCTTGAAATTTGAGATGAGAGAAACTGACACCTTTATTAATTAAACAAGTTCTTTCCCTTGGCAGTCTGTGGTTAGCTGCTTCCTGGGTGTGCCTGCCCCCAAGTGATTTCTGGGAAGTCAAGTTCAGGAGATGTCTTTGGTGATTAAAAGCCCAAATCTGTTCAAAGGTACATTCCTAAGTTTTCCCCAAATCCCCAAATCCAGAAGCACCAGTCAGATTTCTTCTTTTCTACCAATGCCAGCAATGTGAAGGGTCCATATTGTCTGTATAAAAATGGGACTAGAAGCCTAATATTTTTGCAATCTATACCAATAAAGAGACCTTTTGTCTCTTTCTTGGCTTGCCCCAATTTTGGATGATTCCTCTCAAAAGTTCTTTGAAGACCTCCGCTTCTTTAGAGTATAATACTAGATTTTTATTGTCTTTTAAAAAAAATCTCCCTTAAGTACATTTGAACCTCTGGTGTGGAAGTAATTGCTTCTCTTTTAGAAATGACAAATACCTCACCCTTAGACTGATTGGTCAGAAGAGAAGAAAATGATGAGAGGCATGGTGATCAGCAAAGGGATAGGAAGCAGAAATGGCTCAGTGCTTTCCTGGTTGCAGAGCTGTAACTAGCTTGGGGTGACTAGGACTTTGGCCAAGGAATAGACATGGCTGAGGTGGGGTGGAAATGTGTGCTTCCTTCCTGCCATCCCTTTGCCACACCTTGTAGTTTTCCAAGGGCTGGCACGTGCACATCACAACCACCCCAATTACCCCTTCTCCATGCCAAGGTACATCTCTTCTGGGCCTGCTTTCTCTCTTGGCCCTTGTAGGAGCACAGGGCCAAACTCTTTGCCCTTCTTTCCCCATCAAGAGTATCTTTTTTGTTGCTACTTTCCCCTGACCCTCCCCCCCCCCCCCCCCCCCCGCCAATTTGCTTCATGTACTGCTATTCCTAGTTATTACGGCACGGCCTAATAGGAGAGAAAAAGAGGGGATGGTTTTAGATTTGGGTGTGGGGTCACAGTTTAGTGGGCCAGTTGCCTTTCCCCCTGTAAAGGGGGATGGCATTTGACGTCATTTCCTGGAAAATCAGGACACCTCTCCATGTTTTAATATGAACTAGTTGCTATGATACAGAATCTGGGAGATTCTCAATTTGCTTCCAGCTCATTCCCTTGCTTTCATACTCTCTGGCAAAAATCCTGCTCTAGGTCTTGCCCCATGTTATTGTGGTCCATGGCTGACTCTGGTAGCTTCAGGCACAAAAACTGCCTCATGTCGGTACGGGCTCAGAAATAGGTAGAGAGTGCAGTGGCACCCATGCCAATGATCCCAATCTACTTTTTACCTTTGTTCTTTTGTAAGCTGAAGGATGAAACAGATGATGAAAAAGAGCAAGAAGCATACCAGCAGCATGGCACACTCCAAACTGCCCTCTCCCTCCTTGACAAAATGTACTCTATAATCTGACTTAGTGCCTCTGCCTTTGAGCCCACCCTTCTGCTGCCTCTTTTCGAGCCTCATTCTCCCAAGTGGTATTCTCATCCCCCCTCCTCTGGGAAGTTTTCCCTGATAGCCCTGTTCCTTACTATTGACCTCTCCTCAGAAGTTCTGTAGCTTATTGGGCTCGTATGATTATTGGGCACATATGAGTCCGTGGAGTGATTTATGCTGGAAAACAAGTTAAGTGGCTTTAATTTGTTTCTCCCAAGGATTTCATGGATGTTATCTGATTTATCCTCTGTGAGTCAGGGATTATTACACTTGTCTGGGATAGGGAGCTAGAGGAACAGAAAGGAGGTGGATTGTCTATGGTTATCACGACTTAAGGATTTTTTTTAATGCTTTAGATTCACAGAACAGACTTAGGAGGCCATCGAGGCCAACCCCCTCATTTTATAGTTGTGGAAACAGAGGCAGAGAAGTTAGGAGCCTGGTCCAGAATCACACAGCTAATAAATGTCTGAGGCAGAATTTGAAATTAGATCTTCCTGACTCCAAGCAAAATACTCTATTCATTGTACTACCTAGCTTAGGGGTAGTAGAGAACAAAGTAACAATAAGCTATTATTTATATACTATTTTAGGGTTTGCAAAGTCCTTTACATCTCTCTGGATCCTCCCAACAACCTTATAAGATAAGTTCTATTGTTGTTTTTTTAAATCAATAAACATTTATTAAGTGTCTACTATATGTGCTAGACACTGTGCTAAGCACTGGGGATACAACGAGGCAAAAGACAGTCACTGCCCTCAAGGAATTTGTAATAATATAATGGGAGAAGCTTGCCTCCATTTCACAGAAGAGGATACTGAGGCTAAGACAAGTTAAGTGACTTACACAGGGTCACACAGCCTAAGTATCTAGAAATAGGGTCTGAACCCAGGTCTTCCTAACTCCAAGACTAACTGGCTACCCATCAAACCATGCTATCTAAACAATGTCACCTTTTTTAAGAGAGACAGACAGTCGGGTAGAAAATATTACCAGACTAAGGAATGGCAGGATGGAAGATTTAGAGCTGGAAGGGACCCCAGAAGCTATCTAGTTCAACATCTTCATTTTAGAGATGAGGAAACTGAGACCCACGCCTGAAAAACTTTCCCTCCTCCTTTCCAACTGCTGACCTCCCTGGCTTTTCTTTAAGTCCCAACTAAAGTCCCACCTTCTACAGGAAGCCTTCCCCAACCCCTCTTAATTCCAGTGCTTTCTCTCTTTTAATTATTTCCAGTTTATCCTATACATAGCTTGCTTTGTATGCATTTCTTTGCATGTTTTCTCCCCCATTAGATTGCAAGCTCTTAGAGGGCATGGTCTGTCTTTTGCCTCTCTTTGTGTAGGCAGTGCTTAGCACAGTGCCTGGCACAGAGTAGGAACTTAATAAATGTTTATTGAATTGTATTAAGTGATTTGCCTAAGGACATGTGCATGAGGAAGGATTCAAACCCAGAACTTTCTAGAGTCCAGCACTTGCTCTGTTCACAGTGGAGGATATCGGGCATTGTTTAGGTACGGTCATTTTATGATGGAGTCAGAGGATGACAAAATAGAGTGAAACAGCTAACCCTTGAGGTAATAGAGTTAGAATCCCCAAATCTCTTGGCAAGCTAAAACACTGGGCCGAATCTAGTTATGTGAAATTTAACAGAGATAAATACTAACATACAATTAGGCTAAGAGAAAGAATCAGCTTCAAAAAGTAAAAGGTGGGGAAGGCATGGTTCATCACCAGTTTGCCTAAAAAAAACAATGACATATTTTAGTGACTACAAGCTCAGTGAGCTGACAGTGACTTGGTAGCCGAAGAGGTAAAACCATCATAGGCTGTGTTTAGAGAGACGTTCAAGGAAATGATAGATCTGCTGTGTTTTGCCTTGGTCAGACACCATTTGGGGTCTAAAAGGTTTCTCCTGATCAATTTTGAATATTCATTCTTGACAGGACCCTGGGCCACAGGTCCCAGCAGTATTGTATTTAGGTGGATTTTTTTTTGGTTGTTTTTTTTTTTTGGTGGGGGCGGGGAACGGGTAATTTTTTAAAAAGCATATTCATGGGTTGTAGAGAGTGGGGCCAGAGTCTCAAAAATCAGTCATACAGTCAGTATTGATTATTATTGTCTGAGGACCAACTGAAAGTGGTAGGATTGGTTAGCCTGAAGAAGAGAGGATTTGGGGAGGGGCTGGAGTGGAGAAATGTCATAGCTTCAAGTAGTTAAAGTACTGGAGAAGAGGTATCAGATTTTTTTTTCTGCTGTGCCAGAGAAGACAGAACAATGGATTGAAGTGACAGAGAGGCAGATTTTGGCTTGATGTAAGGAAACCCTTCCTAACAGAACAGTCCCAAAGCAGAACAGTCAACCTCAAGGGGTGGGGGGCTGCACTCCCCTCCGCTGAAGGGCTTCCAGCAGAGGTGCTTGTAGGGGATTTTATGGTACAGATTCTCCATCTTGATGACCAGGTCTGTACCAAATCTGAGCTTCTCTGATATCATGAACTTCCCTGTATGACGATAGGGTAGGATAAGAGCGGGACCTGGGATTTCATTGGTCTAGAGATGTCTGCTGAAGGAGTAAATGCCCGTTCTCATTGCAAGTCAGTACCTGCATTAATAGTTAGATGGTACAGTGGATAGAGTCAGGAAGACCTGAGTTCAGATGTGATTTAGGACACTAACTCTGTGACCCTGGGCAAGTTACTTAATGGCTATCGACCTCAGTCTCCCCATCTGTAAAATGGGGATAGTAATAGCACCTATCTCAGTGAGGTTGTTGTAAGGATCATAGGAGAGAATATTTATAAAGTGCGCCAGCCATTTTTTTTTGTTCTTTACAACTTAGAATTGTAGTTGCCTGGGGGCAGTGACAAGTTAAATGACTTGTTCAAGGACACACAGCCAGTTTGTATCAGAGGTCTTCTTGCCTGCAATGCACTACAACATGCCAACTCTCAGTCATGTGCCTTTTAACTAAAGCCAAAAGTAGACAGAAATCTTCAGACATCCATTCATCCATTCATCCATACATTCATCCATTCATTCATTTATTTACCAAACACTTAAGTGCCTATTCTGAGAGGAGCACTGTGCTTGGAACTGAGGAAGACAGACAAAATAAATACTGATCTCTGCTCTCATGGAGCTTACAATTAGAGGTACAAACAAAAGGATATCTGAGAAGGGAAAGCATTTGTTGTCTGAAGGAATCAGGGAAGGCTTCCTGGAAGAAGGAACATTTGAGGCAGTTTCAGAGAATGAGTACAAATTCAACAGGCAAAGAACAGGAGAGAGGGCATTGTGGGCAAAAGAAAAAGAGCAAGCAAAGAGAAAGAGGTGGAAGACTTCGGGGCATGTAATCCATCTTGACTGAAGCGTAGAGTTCATGCCTGGGAACAGCATAAGATAAGACCCGGAAATGTAATGAGATGCCAGATTATGGAGGACCTTGAACACCAAAGACATTGGAGCTTGATACAGGAGCCAAAGGGAAGTTTCTACAGGTTTCTGCATAAAGAAGGGACATGAGCCAATCTGTTGAGTCAATGAAGCATGGTGGTGTAGGTTTAGAAGGAAAGACAAATAAGGGAAGAGGCAAGAGGGCTCTTGCCAAGGGGAAGCCAAGACACTGGTCGGAGAAAAGGCCCAGAGAGGGGAATTATTCATTCTTGGTTGGAGTCCCAGATATCAACAATCGTATTGTGACTCAGCTTCCTTTTGCACTAAAGATTTTGGATTGATAAAAAAAAATCCCAATATACTTTTTCCTTTTCCCCTTGATTTTAAAATTTAATTATATTTCATGAAAAATTGTGTCCATGTGTTTCTCATTCATTTATATTTATGTCCTCTATTTTTATTTATTTTTGGTAAGAGCTATTTTCATGTTTGTGAAACCCCAGGCATTTTTTTTCTTCATGTTTTTTCATCTTAGCAATGAGATGCTGTGTTTGTCCAAGTTTAGAGAGCCTCCAGCCTTCTGTGGGCTCTGGCCTCAGGACTGCAGCTCCATCCTCAGAGTCTGCATTTCATCTTGGTGCTAGCGCAGAGGGCTATGCTTCCTTTTGCATGTTAACAAAACCTGATTTGAGATTCAGACTTTGGTAATGTGGGTGATTCATTAGTTCTAATGAATGGGGACGCCCATGGGATGAGCGTAGACGTGGCAAAGCCACTGGCGAGAACGTTAAGGGTAAGACTACTTACTGGTCACGCTACTTACACGCCTCTGGTGATAAACAGATGTTGCCATATGTATCCAAATGACATGTGTTTCCACCTGATTGTTCTCCAGAACGTCAAGATAAATTGCATTTAATGCCATTTTCTGGGCAAGTGACAAAGCTGCCACCTGTGACCTGACAATGTTTGGGTTAATTTGATGAAATTGAACATGCATGGCATGGTGGACTGGGGAGCAGGAAACTGGGGTTCTAGTCCCAGCTGCTCCACTCACTGTCTGACCTGGGGTGAGAGTCCCTCTCCCTTTTGGACCTCCATTTTCTCCTGTGTAACGTAAGGGCGTTGGACTGGATGATTTCTTTTTTTATTAAAAAAATAATTTTTAGTTGGTAATTTTTGTTCTTACATCACTTAGATTCCTCTCCCAACCCTGTCTTTCTCCCTCTTACTTCCAGATTTTTTTAAAAGAAAAAAATGAAGAGGAAAGAGAGGGGGAAAAATCAGCAAAACTGATCAATACATTGGAAAAAAAATCTGACATTATATTCAGTGTTCACATTTGTGAGTCCCTCATCTCTGCAATGGTGTCCTCTTATAGCCCTTCTTTGGAGTGAAGCTCATTATTTTGTAACAGTCAATTTAGACTGCTTTGTGTTGGGTGTGCTTTTCATTTACATTTTTGTAGCCATTATGTAGATTATTTTCCTGTTTAGTTCATTTTGCATCACTTCACTTAAGTTTTTCCATCCTTCTCTATATTAATCGTGCTTGTCATTTTCAGCACAGTCATATTCCATTACATTCATGTATCACATTTTGTTTAACTGTTTCCCAGTTGATGGGCAAGGTTTCCTGGAAGAGGTAGCATCTGAGGTGGGTTGTTTACAGTTCCTTTCTACTCCCTGAAGTGTTAATATAAATATTTTTGGTGTATATGGAGCATTTGTTTTTGTCAGTGAAATCCTTGGGGTATCTCTACATCAAAGGAGATGGACATTTACTTGATTTGTACTTTAATTGCTTTAAAAAAATTTCTATTTTATTTTATTTATATTTTAAAATATTTTTTTAAATTTCCACTTTCATTGCTTTCCAGAATTGTTGTGCTAATGCACATTTCGGTCATTTCTATCATTAATGAATTAGTGCGCCTATCTTCCACAACCTCTCCAACATGAACTATTCCAATCTTTCTCATCTTTGCCAATTTGCTGGGGGAAAATATACACATGTATGTATATGTATATATGTACACATATGTATACACACACATACATACACATATGTGCATGTATATACGTGTGTGTGTGTATATATATATTTTTCCTTGCGCTGCCATTACCCTCTCCAAATTTAGGGGAGAAAAACGCTATAATAAATATGCATAGTTAAGCAAAATAAATTCTCACATTGGCTATTATGTATCTTGAGTCCAACAGCTCTCTTTTAAGAGATGGATGGCTTGCTTTGTCATCAGTCCTCTAGAATTTTAGCTCGTCATTGTATCCATCAGAGTTCTCAAGTCTTTCAAAGTTATTTTTCTTTATAATATTTTTGTCACTGTATAAATCATTCTCCTAGTCTGCTTACTTCACTTTGTATCATTTAATACAATTTTCTCCAGATTTCTCTGAAACTGTTCTTTCCAGCATTTCTCATGGAACAATTACATTTTCTCATGTTCACATACCATCATTTGTCTAGCCATTCTCCAATAGATGGCTACCACCTTAGTTTCTGGTTCTTTGCTACTATAAAAAGAGCAGCTATAAATAATTTTGTACATATGGATTCTTTTAAAAATTTTTTAACATTTTTATTTGAAGTTTTGAGTTTCAAATTTTATCTCTCCCTTCCCTCCCCCCTCTCTGAGAAGGTAAGCAATCAGATATAGGTTATATATGTGCAGTTAGTACATATGGATTCTTTAAGGAGATTATATCCAATTAGGGAGTCAACACATATAGGGAAGTGGAACCTAGGGAAAGCAAGTGATTTAGAATGAAGAGAAAAACAAATTCAAGTAAAGTTTAGATAAGTTATTTCACTCAAATCAGTAAGTATTTGTTGAGTTATCTATGTGCCCAGACTATGTTAAGCACTGGGAACATGAGAAGATGTACAAGATGCTCACTGCCTATATGTCTCTCAGGGAGAAGTTTGTGAAGGCCATTTTTATCCCTCACTGGGGCTTGCCCCCAGTAGAGCCATAATCAAGGCAGAGAGATGGAGCTTTCAGCCAGGGTGCCAGCTTTAGAAGGCAGTGAATTTAGTGACTGATGACAACGCTTATGTAATTCCAGCAGCATAGAACCAACAGAACTTAGTACCCACTTAACAAGAATCATAACATTGCAGTGTATTGTTGTGTCCCTTTTGAATGTGAATAGTTTGGTTGTTGAAAGAGGAAAAAACCCAACCTTTGTGGAAGCAAAAGTGTTAAAAATCTACTTGTGAAGAAAGTCTCCCAGATAAAATGTTGAGGAGAGATGCACACTTTTCTGAGATCTGGATAGAGAACCGCCCTCAGATGATTGTACTGACAGGACCAATTTGAAGGCTGAAGGAATGATGGCTACCAGACATTGTGATCCAAAAGCTTATTTGCATGTGATAGTTTAAAGAGTTTTGAAGGTTGTAAGTGACAAAATCATAAATCATATAACTGTTAGGGGACTATAGGAAGGTTGGGCTTATGCTGGACAAGAAGATAGGTTTCTTGACGTTTAAAGGTAAAGATGAGTCACTGACCTAGGAGGCTTTGATTTGAGATATTTTTTTGGTTGTTATTCAGTCATTTCAGTCATATCTGACTCTTTGTGACCCCATTTGGCAGAGATACTGGAGTGGTTTGCCATTTCCTTCTCCAGCTCATTTTACAGATGAAGAAACTAGGCAAACAGTACTAAGTGACTTGCCCAGGGTCACACAGCCAGTAAGTATCTGTGGCCATATTTGAACTTGGAAAGATGAGTCTTCCCCACTCCAGGCCCAGCGCTCTGTGCACTATGGTGTCCCCTCGCTGCTAGAAGTAGTTAAAAAAGTCAGAGAAAACAGAAGTTGAAGGGTAAGCTGAGCAAAGGAGACTTCGCAAGATGCTAGGGACAGAAGACATGGAAGGTTTCCAGATGAGACGACTGACTCTTCAGTTGCTTTGCTGGAAACTTTCTGATTGGAAAAGAGGCCTTGCTTTGTTGATAGGACAAAGACCAGAGCAGCAGCAGCTGAAACTCAATGCAAAGGAGCTCAGGTGGTGGTGGGCTGGGGTGAGTACTGGTGAGGCCAGGCTGCTCTGTGGGAGCCTTGGCGTGAGTGCCTTGGGAGTAATGGAGGTGGAGAGGTTTGTGGAAGAGCCACTTCTGTAAAGGGCGATTCTCTGGCCTGGCTTTGGAAAGTGGGGGTGGTAGAGAAGGGTTATTTGGAGACAATGGAAACCCCAATATTTGAAACTAAACACAAAGTCTAGGTCTTAAGTTAATCCTGGCTTGTTCTTGACTTCCCTATTTCTGGCTAGGGTACCACCCTGTCTCTGTGTTTAGGACTTTGGTGTGATCACCGACTCTTCCTTCTCCATCGTCTGTAATGTCCAATTAGTTATTGAATGCTCTTGTTTTGCCTCTTCAATGTCTTTTGTATCCATCAAGTCCTTTCTCTTCCCATCCTCAACACACTGATCAGTCAATCAAGAAACATTTATTATGTGCCTACTGTCTCGGCAGGAATTAAAAACAATTGAATGGTCCCTGCCCTCAAGGAGCTTAGAGTCTATCAGGTAGACAGGTAGCATGTACATGCATAGCTATATACAAGAAAGCTACAAGAGGTTTTTGGAGGCGGGGCACTAGTATTTGGGAAGGGGAACGGTGATCATGAAAGGTTTCATATGAAAGGAGGTACATGAGCTGAGCTAGGCATTCTAAGAAGTCAAGGTGAGGAGGGAGAGCATTTCAGGAACGGGGAACAGTTAGTGCAAAGACATGGAGATGAGCTGCCGTGTATGAGAAATAGTAAGAAGGCGATTGTGGCCACCCATAGATAGCATGCATGGAGAGAAGTTTCATAAGGCCGGAAAAGTAAGTTGAGACCAAGTTGTAAAAGACAGAGGACTTTATATTTGATTCTAGGACTAGTGCCCTTCCTCCCAACCTACCTTGTATTTGATTCCTCTGGAGAAGGAGAGGGAGAGGGAGAAGGAGAGAGAGAAGAAAAGGAGCTGAGTTGTCCAACTGGAGCTGGCCAGTTGGGTCCCCAGTAAAGCAGCTCGGACTATTCACGGGTTGTGGTTTGTCTACGCCACCTGACTGCCAAGGAATAAATGACAGAAATGGGATTTGAACTCAGATCTTTGACTCCAAATCTAGTGTTATTTCTTCTGTACCTGTTGTCTTTTGTCCTCAAAGAGGACTAATGATATCACAAGGGTGATGTCTTGACTTGTACATACCACTTTTAGACTTAATGCTCTAATAATAATGATGATGGTAATGATAATCTATGGCATTTATTTAAGCTTTGCAAAGCACTTTAAAAATATCTCATTTTGTCCTCACAGTAACCCTGGGAAATAAGTGCCCTTATTATTAACATTTACCGATGGACATGACTGAACAACAGCAACACCTTCCCGTGAAGCCCAGTCCAATTCTGGATAGCTCTAATTGTTAGAAGTGTTTTGTTACATAGAATAGAAATCAGCCCTTCTGCAACTTCCTCCTGTTGCTACTAATTTTTCCCTCTGTGGGGCAAGTAGAACAAATTGAATCCCCTTTCCCCATTACAGCCCTTCAAATACTTGAGCCACGGTATCCAGAACCAGAGGAGTGCTAGTCCCACTATTCCTGGTGGCTTCTTCTCCCTGCCAGATCTTCCACTCTCACCGGTCTTCTTCAGTCTCCTCCCTCTCTGCTTGCTTTGCTTACAGACCTAGTCTTGTTATCCTAGGTTCAACAAGATAAACTGATACCAGGTCATACCATGCTCCCTCCATTCTGCTTGCCTTCTTCATTCTTTTACACCTTTTCCTCTCTCTTCCTCTGACCTGGTTCACATACTGATTGAAAACTACATCATTTTCTTCCCTGACTCTTCAATTCTCTTCCTGTTCTCCTTTGACAGCCAAACTTGGTCACTCCCTCCTCCTTTCCAGCCCTTGTACCAAGAGCAGGAGATGGAGAAAGGTGGCTATACATTCCCCACCTCCTTTTTTGTTGACAGTAATAGAAACACTGATCATTTTTTATTGCTTAATTCTTTCTCCTGCTACTTTGCATAAGTTGTTCATTCTGATTGTTGATTATCTTGGTTTTTCCACTTAAACCATCATATTGTCCACAAGTTGATATTTTTGCTTCTTCTTTGTCCATCACTATTCTTTGAATTTCTTTTTCTTGTCTTATTGCTATAGCCAGGATTTCTGTCACTATATTAAATCACAGTTATGACCATTAGTATTCTTGTTTTACCCCTAATCTTAGTTGAAAGCTTCTAGTGTTTCTCAAACACATGTAATGCTGCTGGTTCTTGGTTTTCCATGGATATTTTAAAACATATTTTAAAAAGTTATTTAATTCCTACGCCTTTTAGTGTTTACAAATTAAATGAATTTTGTCTTTTTGAAGGCTTTCCCCAAATCCGTGAATACAATCATGTCATTTTGGTTTATACGTTGTTATTCACATAGTTATAGATTTAGAGCTGCCAGGGACCTCAGAGATCTTTAAGTCTAGTCCTCTCATTTTACAAATGAGGAAACAGATAATGTCTCCTGTTGTGTTAAGTGACAGGCAGAGGTTTAGTGACTTGCCTAGGGTCATTCAGCTAGTGAGGTGAGTCTAAGGCAAGATCTGAATTCAGGTCTTCCTAACTCTAAGTCTAGTGTTCTATCTACTATTCCACACTTCTTTACAGATGAGAAAACTGAGGTCCAAAGACATTAAGCAATTTTCCCAAGTTCACTTAGGTGGTAAATGGTAGTGCTGAGATTCTAAGCACATTCTCTGACCCCAAGTCCAGAGTTGTTGCCATTGTGCCACATGACTTCTCCATGTGTTTCTAAGCATATCAATATTATATATTTATTACGCTAATTGTTTTCTTAACATTGAGCCATCTTTGCAATTCTGGTATAAATCCAAGTTGGTCATAATGAATAATTTTCTCATATATATACATATATGTTTCTTTTGTTTCATTGCCTGCATTTTATCTAATATCAATATGTATCAATGTTCATTAGTGATAGTGATTCCCTTTCTCTACTTTATCCTTCAATTTTGGTGGTACTAAGACCACATTTGTCTTATAGCAAGAATCTGATAGTGTCCGTTTAATTCACATAAATTTAAATTAACTTATTTTGGAAGTTTTTGAGATTTTAAGAACACCCCTTGAGGTAATTGGTGACACTCTGAATTGTTGTAAAACTTAAAACTAGGAATCAGTGATTGACACTTTGCTGTGAGTACCTTTCACCTCTGGCCAGCTGTGGTTTTCCTGATGGGTGTATTAGAAACAGACCAGACTGCCAAAGCAAATACTCCCTGCAGAGAGAAAGAGGCAGATTGTGATTCTTAAAGTAGCTGCGATGGACCTTCACGTTAGTCACTCATATCTAATAAAAGACTGTTCTGGGATTTGTGCAAGGAGTAAAATTCTCTACTGGAATTGACTTGTTGGCTGGGCAGGAAGGAATGAATATTTTCGCTTCAGCCCCTGGAATTTGGTTTTGCCCACAGTTTAGAATTCTTGTGTTTAAGTCGTTAAGGGAAGGGAAGATCATCTTCTTTGGAGCCCCCAGAAGTGCTTTATTGGTCTGGAAACGGTCTTTGCAGATGCCACTGAATGGGTGTACTGAGGCACTGAGTGGGGCAAGCCTATGTCTTCCCTGGGAAGACATTCTAAGGGAAATGGTCACAACGGGAGCTTTCTTTGTGTGTCCTTTCTCTGTGCCCTCTTTTTGTTTGGATTGGTGGGGCACACCAGTGCAGAGGACTGAGTCCCTGGAAATCCCCCTAGGTTCAGCCTCCTTTTATTGTTGACATAGGTGGCAGAATCCCAGCCACCCCTTAACTAGCAGTATCCCAAAATGTGAAAAGGGAGTGGCTGGCACCAGATTTGCATTTAATTCTTGCAGCTTTGAGGTTATGCCCCATGAATTTGGGGTATGAGAATAAAAAGTAGAGATTAAAATAATTAAATTATTATTTAAAAGAATTAAAATAATAAAACAGATGAAAGATGTGGTTAAAGGTCTACAGACAGATAGGATGAACTTATCGTAGGAATTCATATCTGCATCTTGATAGTCACATAGAGATTGCATGGCACTTATATTTGATTTCCATCCAACTCACAACATCCCTGGGAAGGAAGTAGAATAGGTCTTGTTATCTCTCCCCTCCCACCCCCCAGGAAACTGAAACCCATTGAATTGAAAGGATTTGCCCATGGTCACACAGATATGAAGAGCCAGGAACTGAACTTTGTTCTTTTGACTCTAAAGTCAATGATCTTCCTACTACATGGCTATTGGATAAATCCGAATTAATTTAAATAATTTTTAAAACCTAAGGAAAAATTGATTCTAATTCATAATCTTAAATTTAGAGTTGGAAGGGATTTTAGAGCTAATCTCATCCAAATCCCCTCTTTTACAAATGAGATAGCTGAGTCTCAGAAAGGTCAAGTGACTTGTCTAAATTCATGAAGGTAATTGGCAGTGCCAGAATTGAAAGCCAGGGAAGTGGTTCAGGTTAGGCCATTTTTTTAAACAAGAATGATTTCATTGGGATTGATGACTTACAAAGGAATTAATTCAATTATCTAACTTTTTGACTTATCCCTTCAGAACATGGAAATAGCCAGACTGAGTATAAGGGCACAAGGATTGTTCTTGTTGTCAGACCACAGTTGGAGTCATGAAGACCGGAGTTTTATTGCTCAGACCCACTTAGTAGCTGTGAGACCTTAAATGTCTTTTGGCCAAAGTTTCCTGGGGATAATAACAGCACCTACTTTCATGTTTTTTTTTTTTGTTAGAATCAACTAGATGATATATGTAGAGCACTATGAAAGCCTTAAAGTTTGTGAAAAAGCAGCATAATAAAGCTATTTATTTATGTGAACCTTAAAGTCTGTAAAGACATTAGCTATGAGCTATTATTATTGATGAAATCCAGCATTTTGTCTTTGGCTATGAAACTAAGTGGGTAATTAAGCATCAATTAACATTAGAAATCCGTTTTCATGAATTTGTCTGAACATTTTTTTCCATTTATTTTCTCATTCTTCATTGCCCCTTGAGGAAGCATTCTCAGCATATCCTATGCCAGGGGAGGGGAACCTGTGGCCTGGAGGCCACATATGGCCCTCTAGGTCCTCAAGTGCAGCCCTTTGACTGAATTCAAACTTCACAGAACAAATCCCCTTAAAAAAAAAAAAAAAGATTTGTTCTGTAAAACTTGGACTCAGTCAAAAGGCTGCACCCAAAGACCTAGAAGGCCACATGTGGCCTCGAGGCTGCAGGTTCCCCACCCCTGTCCTATGCTATGTGTAAAGTAGGATTTCCTTAGGGGTAGGGAGGACTGGACCTATCATTTCCTCAATGTAGAGAACTTGTGGTATGAAAGGACCCTTCACCAAAGCAGATCAATAACTCATCTCTAATTTGTAGCCTCAGTGAATGAGGGACTGAGAGGTTCATTAACTTTTCCATGGTTGCAAAATCAGTACGTGACAGAGACAGGATTTCAACCCAGGTCATCCTGACTCCAAGGCCATCCCTCTATCCGCTGTACCATCATGCTTCTCAGTGTGAAGTAGAATCCCCTTTTATTTGGCTTAAATATCTCCCCTTTCCAAGTTTCAAAACTGTCCTTGAAATTTCAAGATTTGCTGAGTGTCTGCCTTTCATGAATGTATAGCCAGCAGTCTAACTCCTCCTAACTTGTACTTTTCTTAACTTTTCATTTCTCCTTCTCCCTCTCCTTCTCCCTCTTTCTCTCTCCCTCCCTCCCTTCCTCCTTCCCTTTCCTCTTTCTCCTTCCCCCTTTTTCTTTCTCTTTCCCCCTTTCCACTTCCCCTTTCCTTTCCCTCTTTCCCTTTCCCTTTTCCCTCTTTCCCCTTTCCTTTTCCTTTTCCCCTGCCCCATTCCCCCTCTTCCCTTTTCTCTTTCTCCTTCCCATTATTCTTTTTTCATTCTCTTTCCTCCTTCCCCTTTCCTTTTCCTTTCCCGTTCCCTTTCCCCTCTTTTTCCTTGCCTTTCCTTTCCTTCTCTTCCTTTCCCTTCCTGCAGTAAACATCTTATTCCTATATACCAAGTCCTAGAACACTCCCTAAATTATTCTCAATGGCTTAATTTATAGTCTTTACTTGACCTCTGACACTTTCAGCTTCTCTGTTCTCCATCCTGGGATGATATTTTCATTTGGAGAAACACATCTTTCCCTAGAACAGCCAGGAGCCATGAAGAGTTGTTTTGAAGATTTGGCCTTTGACATTTATGTTTATCATTGGAAATGAGGTATTTTGGGGAAAAAAATTATTCAAGCTCCCTGTGGGTCACTTACTTAACCATTTCTTCCAAATCCTTCCCAGCCACCGCAATGCAGTGTAAAGAATACTAGATTTGGAGTCAGAAAACTTTGGTTCAAATCCCAGCTCTGCTACTTATTAGCTATGTGGTCTTGGAGAGGGTTTACCCTCTCTGTGCCTTAGTTTCCTCATCTGTGAAATGAGGGGGTTAGATTAGATGATCCCATAGGTCCCTTCCATGATGACACAACTAGTTAAGTGGCAGAGCTGAGTCTCAGGTCTCAATCTGTTGTCACTTTCTATTGTACCACATGGCCTCAGGCAAAGAAGCATGTCATATTCCTTCTCCCTTATGCACTGGTCTGACCATGTTATTCCCCTGCTCAGAGACCTTCATCAGTTCCCCATTGAGTCTGGGGTAAAATGCAAACTCCTTAGCCTTGCATTTAAGGACCTTTCTAGCTTTATTTCACACTGTTTCTCTTCATGAACCCTATATTCCTGCCACCTGGATAACTATTCATTCTCTGAACTCAATACTCTGTCTCCTGCCTCCTAGTGTAGTGGACAGAGCTCTAGACTAGGAGTCAGGAAGACCTGAATTCAAATCCAGCCACAGAACTTTATAGCTCTGTGACCATGGGCAAGGCACTAATTCCCTGTTTGCCTCAGTTTCTTCAACTATAAAATGAGAATAATAAGAGAACCTCCCTTGCAGGGTTGTTGTGAGGATCAAATGAGATAATATTTGTAAAGTTCTTGGCACAAAGCCTGCGACGTGATGGTAATAATAATAATAATAATAACTAATATTTATTTAATGCTTACTTTATGTCAGGAGCTCACAGTCTAATAGATTTGCATTGAAGTGTAGGGGAACATTTGGAGTCAGAGGACTTGGATTCCTAGAGGTATTACTTTAGAAGCTGTGTAATTTGGGGCAAGTCAATTAACCTGTTTGAGTTTTGTTTTCATTTGTGAAATGAAGAAGTTGCACTAGGTAATTTCTAAAGCTCCCCCTAGCTCAGGATCTTTGAGGTGCAGAAATTGACATTTCCCCGAGCCTCCACAGACAAATAAAATCTAAGTTCAAATGCATTTTGGGTTATGCAACTTCTCAAAAATTGGGGCAGAAAACCAACCATTATTAAGTTAACAAAACGAGGAGTAAAAATTTGTTTTTCCTAGCTTTTGCATCAGAATTCTCCCCAAACCACAAACCTGAACATCAACTCTAAGTGTTCCAGTGTTCTGCTGCAGAAGAAAAGAAATGCATAAGAATGCTGTCTTTAACCATGCCTTTCAGGTTTCAAAGCCCTTCTCTGGTTTCATAGCATGTCAGAGCTGGAAGGGCCCTCACAGTGTGGCCTGGTGGAAAGAGGGCTGGATTTTAAGTCAGAGGTCATTTTGAAGTAGGGTTCAAATCCTGAGGCTGCCACTCAGACCCTAGGTGACTTTGTGGGTCTCATTATCTTCAAATGTAAAATGAAGTAGTTGGGCTACATGTCTAAAAGGTCTCTTCAAGCTACCAATCTTTGATCCTATAGCACAGACCAGTACAGCCGAAGGGACCCCAGATAGCATTTTGTCCAACCCTCTTTTTTTATAGATAGAGAAACTCAGGTCCAAATAATGGGAAGATACTTTCCCAAACTCACAGCAAATGAGTGGCAGGGCTTGTAGAACATTTGTCCGCTAACCCCCAATCTTTGGTTCTTTCCACTCCACCATGGCTTTGGTTGACCATTGATAAGGGTATAAAACTCCTTTAAGGAAAAAAAATGCTGGGCAGCTAGGTGGTGCAGTGGATAGAGCTCTGGCCTTGGAGTCAGGAGGACCTGAGTTCAAATCTGGCCTCAGACACATGATATTCATTAGCCGTGTGACCCTGGGCAAGTTGCTTAACCCCAATTGCCTAGCAAAAAGGAAAAAAAAAAAAGAGAAGACAAAAAGAAAAAAAATGCATAATGCCTTTTGTTGACTTTGTAAGAAAAGAAGACATCACTATTATAGGTAGCCTTCATTACCTTCCATTTGGGGATAAAGGAGGTAATCATAGGGTCATAGGCTGAGAGCTGAAAGGGCCCTTAGAGACCATCAAGCCTAGGCCCCTCCTTTTACAGTTGAGGAAACTGAAGAACAGAGAGGTTAAGGGGACTTTCCCATGGTTACCCAGCTCGTTAAGTGTCCGAAGTAGAATCTGAACCCAGATCTTCACGCCTGCAAGTCCAATGCTCTGTCCTCTAGGCCACACTGCCTCTGATGATGAGGCCGGATGTAAGCAGTTTTGAGTTTCATTTCAGGATTCAGAGGGTATGCTTTCATGGGAAATGTCAGCCCACTTCCTACTGTGCCATGATCATCTTCCTTGGGAACCCTGTCCTTATTCGGACAGGCCTGTCCGAATTTGGATGCATGGCCTTGTTCCCATCTTAGTAGACTCATCTCAATGTAAAGTGAAGTTAGATCTGTGCCTTTCCCATTTGAGAGAAGACAAGAGGAGTCAGACTGAAATTTCAATGTATACCCAAATGAAAACTGAACCTACTTGAAAGGTCATACTTTTGGTAGTTTCCAAAAAGGTTAGGTTCATTCTTTTCGTACTTTCTCATGTGCCTCTTCCCAAGTGTTGAAGGGATGATCTAACCCAGCCTGACAGAAGCAGGAAGTGCTGGTCTCCTGAGAAGTGCTGCTGTCAGGCAGCATTTTCCCCCAACATCTAACTCAGGGGCTTCTGTTTGTCTGCCCCGCTCAAAGCTCCTTATTTGCCCATCTATACACGGCCCCAGAATGGCTCTCAGTGACCTCTTTGTTTACTGACCTAAATGGTAATTTTTCTAAATGTTTGTGAACATCTCCACAGTTCTCCTGACAGATTTATGTGGCTTTTCATGTTTTGCTATAAAATCCAGATTGAGTAGATAGCAGGATATTAATTGCGGCAATTAGACCTTTGTTTATCTTGAGAATTTCTTCTGTGAAGTTTTCTCTGGGAGTTCTGTGCTCTTTAGTGGACTCAGAGGTCAGTGCCTATATTTGTGCTAAGAACACAGTATGAAGTGCAGGCTTGTGCAAAGTCAGAGGCTTGTTCTTACAAGTTGCTTACAATTGGAGAAATCACAGAATCTCAGAGCTGGAAGAGACCACTGAGTCCATTCCCTGTCTGAGCAGGAATACCCTTCACAGCATCTGTGATGAGTCATCCAGGTACTACTTTAAGACCTCCAGTGAGGAGGAAATCACTGCCCACTGTATTGAGGCAGCCCATGCCTCTTGGACAGTCCTATCCACAGGAAGTTTTTCATTCTATCAAACTGAAGTCAACTTCTCTGTAACTTCTATCTGTGGCTCTGGCTTCTAAAAACATGTGGAAACTTCCTTCCACATGACCAGCCCTTAAAACTTGAAGACGGTGATGACATATATTTCTAAGCTTTGTCTTCTCCAAGGTTAATAGCCCCTGTTCCTTCAATTCATCCTCTATCTCATGATTTCAAATCTCTTCACTATTCAGGTTGCCCTTTTCTGGATCCTCTCTGCTTTGTCAATGTCAACCTTAAAATTTAGTACCCAGAATTGAACATGATGTACCAGTTGTGGACTGATCAACACAATGGGCTGCAGGTGTGTCCCCTGCCTCATTCTCAACATTGTCCTCTTTAACACAGCCTGATTTCACATTATCTTTTTTGTTTGTTTGCCATGTCTCATTGTTGCCTCATATTAAGCCTGAAATCCACTGAAACTTCTAAATCTTTTCTTCCCATAAACTACCATTTAGCCAAGTTTCCCCCTACCTCATCCTATACTTATACAGTTGATCTTTGAATCTAGGTCCAAGACTGGACATTCTTTCTAAATTTTACCTTATTAGATTTAACCAATCATTCTAGCCTTTTGAGATAGTCTTGGAACCTATATTTCATTTTCGATGAAGTTGTCAATCCTTCCCAGTTTTGTGTTATTTATATATTTAATCAGCATGCTATCTATACTTTCATCCAAGTCAGTGATAAAACTTTTGAACTACATAGATCCAGATGGACCTTGATTTATTAATCATTACTCTTGTTCCAGTCTTGTAAACCAGTTTGGGATCCACTGAACTCAACTGTTCTCTAGCCAACATCTCTGTCTTTCTCCTAAGGATACCCTGAGAGTCTTTGTCAAATGCCTTGCTGAAATCCAGTCATCCTTTGTCTAAGGGATTTCTCTTGCTGAAATCCAGCCTAGTAACTCTAAGGGAAAATGAAATCACTAATCTGCTAGGATTTATTCTTGATGAACCCATGTTGGGTTCACTGCTTGATGAACACTGCTCCCTTTTATAAATGCTCACAAACTGTTCCTGGGATGCTTTCTAGGATGATTTTTTTTAATTGTACTACAGTTACTGATGCTTTGGGACTTTTATACTCATCAGAGTGACTCCTACAACATCCTCCTCTTGAAAGAATCCAAGATGTTTGCTTGCCATAAATTACAGCTAAGCCAAGAAATTTTGCCAAAGGACCCTAGAACCAATTTCAATTCACAAAGAAATGCCTTAAATTCTGAGGGTCCTTACTCAGTGGTTCATGCTTTATTCATAGCCTCTTCCCTCAAAGACCTGCACAGAATTGACTCTTTGCTAATTCTGAAAAAGTTCGAGTCAATTGTTCTTTTATAAGAGGCTGAAGTATATAAGTTACAAACTCTAAGCCATGAAGTGCACTTCTAAAAAAGGAATTTTTCAAACATTAATTTGAAATATTGCTCTAATTTCTCTTAACCTAAGATCTACATACTCTACCCTTTGATAGTAGACAAGTCTTGATGACTGGGAAATGATTGAAATGATTGTCAAAGAGCCAGGATAGTCAAGTGGAGCCCAGTTAGTTTGATGCTAAGGCTGAGGGATACTAATTAGTTATACTGGAAGCAATCCAGGTTAAGTAGTGGGGAAATCTCGAAGAGATGGAGATCAGAGGACTTTAATGGAAAAAGGGACAAGAACTGGAGTATTTAGATACTGGGTTTAGATAATACATGGATAACATGCAAATGATATAAAAATAGTTTTGATTATGTTTTGAGTTAGGCGCCTGGTTGCTTTCTGAGATAGAAGTACAGCCCAGGGGAAGACTTGTTCCTGTTTGTCTGCAATAATCCTAGTTTATTTGTACATGTCCCAATCACTCTTAAAGTTTTGGGGCGGGGTGCCAAGTGTCTTGAGCAACATTCTGGAGCTTCTGGCTGAAGTGCTCCTCTTTTCTAGTTCTCATGCTGAATGGCCAAGAATAGGGATCAAACTAGGGCTCAGCAGCCCCATCAGCCTGGGTGAGTCCAGAGATCACCTAACAGATGGGTTTGGCTGGGATTTAGAATAAGCAAAATGGAGGATATTGGGGGACGTAGGCCTAGAAAGAAAGGCTGGAGCCAGATTGTGATGGGTTTTAGATGCCAAGCACAGGAGTTTGTATTTTATCCGAGAAGCAGTAGGGAGCTATTGAGGCTTCTTGAGCGAGGCAGTGACACAGTCAGACCCAGGCCATAAATGCCAAGTAGATTTGAAGGTACAGGTGGTAAGGGAAGAGCAGAGATGCCTCAGCTATCCTGAACAGAATGAGAACTGTGAGTTGCTCACCTCTGTAACTCAGGATGTACTTCTGACAGAATTTGGGGCATTGATGTCCCATATCCTTGTTTTTTGTTTTGTTTTGTTTTGTCTTGTTTTCGCTACTAGTTGATTATAAAGAATATAACATTGAGTAGTAAATTCCCCCTAAAATAGGAGTCCGTGCCTACCCAGAGGAGCATATATGGTAGAGGGGACAGATCTGCTGTGTTCATATTGAGAATTTACAGTGTTCAAGGCACTATATTCCACTCTGTAGACAGATCCCAAAATAGAGGTAATATGGTTCAGTAGATCAGTAGACTCTCCCTTTCTAGGTTTAGAAGTATTTGTGAGTGGAAGCTTTTGAGTGTCACCAAAAAATTTCTGAAGAATGTTGCCACTGTAATAATTCAACAATTCGTAATTCTTAAGAATAAATGGCTTGTTTAATGGGAAATAGACCATACAAGCAAGGCTGTCCCCAGATGAGGGACTTTCCTGGTTTCCTGTTAGGTGCCAGCCATGTCTTTTCCCAGCTAAAACTACAGAGCTTGGAAGGTTTCATTAGTGTGCACAGTACTCAGTACATGGGGCAAAGACACTTGAAGAGTCCTTGAAGGTTCTTTTGAGAAACTAGAAATGGCCTGAATAGTTTTTACCTAAAAATGTTTGCTTGTATTGTAGTGCATAGCTGTAATGGTGCATGCTTTCCTTGCTCCCAGCATAGTACCCTTCCTGTATTTTTTTTGGTTTGTTTTGGCTGCACATTAATTCCTTGGTTATAGGGAACTCCCAGGGAGGAAACTCTCTCCACCAATACAGATTGTCACCTGTCCCACTACTTAGTCTTAGAGAGCTGCTTAGGGCACTGAGAAATTAGGAAGTTGCCTAGCCTGTATATTTCAAGGACAAGTCTTCCTGACCCTGGGGCTATCTTTCTGTGCCCTCGGCATGCCCTTCATTTATGTTACGTAGATGCTTAATAAATGTTTTTTTTTAATTGACAGATCAATAGAGTTACGAGGAGTCAGATATGAGAAAAACAAACAACTTTCTAATAGTCAAAGTGTGAGATAATGAGTTCCCTGTCATTGGAAATGTTCAAGTAGAAGCTAAATGATCACCTGCCAGAAATGTTAAGGAGGAGACTCGTGTATCAGGCAGGGGTGTTTGGGGGAGATGACCTCAAAGGTCTGGGCTCTGGGAATATGATGCATATTTAGGGATAGGATGCATCTTCCAATAAAATTAATATTCTCTGGATTTGTAGAAAGATAACAAGGTGAAGGAATAAGGTGGGGAGAGCCCTCTGGCTTGAGTTTTGTTGTGAAATTCAAAATATCATATATTGAGTTTCAATGAACATAGGTATTCCTTGAAAAGGAATATTTCATTTTCATTCTAGTCACTCCAAAATGCTAACTCAAAGGGAAAAAAATCAGCCTAGAAACTCTAACCCTGAAGTGAAATAAATGCTGAATAAAGTGAAGGAAGGAATGGATCTCTGTAGTGTAGTATAAGCTTGGGGAGGGTAGAGATGGTTAGTCATAATTTGAGATCTGGAAAGAAGCTCATGGGACAATTAGTCCAGTCACCTTATTTTGTGAATGAGGAGTCCTAGACCAGAGTAATGAAATGACATGCCCCTGATCTTCCCCAGAGGGGCCGAGTGGAACGAGAACTTGTAGTTGGGGCCTCTGACTCTATATTTTTGCATTCTTTCCCATGGAACCATGCCACTCAGTTTTTGTATCCCTAGTGCTTAGTATGTAGTAGGCTCTTAATAAACGTGAATGGGATTGAAATGTTCCAGTTTTTACAGGGTTGCATACAGTCTATTGATGCCTTGTGATGCTTTTTGGTGAACTAAATCCCAGTCAAAGCTTTGCCTCTGTTGTGTTTTAGAAGATCACAGAAAGTGGCTGAGTATGAAAAAAAATTAGGCAGAGAAAACAAAGGCAATTAATATTGGGGAAGATCATGCCATGTGGTTTACTGAAGGATATTGCAAAGGTTCACTGTTCTGACTTTTAAAAAATGAGACAATGGTATCAGCAAAGACCAATAGTGATAAACTGGAAAGAGCACTGGTTATGGATTCTCAAATTCTGCTTCCTATGCTTGGCAGCCTGTCTGACCTTGGGTAAGTCACTTAGCTTCCCTGAGCCTCAATTTCCTCATCTGCAAAGGGAGAGGATTGGAATTTATCGAGGGTGTTAAAGGCTGTGGAGAAGTCAAGAAGTATAAGGACTGAGAAAAGACCATTGGATCTGGCAACTAATTCTTTGACACTCATTTAATGCCCTCCTGCCCTAGAGAACCTGGAAAATGTCATGTGGTACAGTGGAAATAGCACTGATTCTGAAGACAGAGGGCCTGGGTATGTCATTTAACTTCTTTGGGACTCCATTTCCTGATTTGTAAAGTGAAAGGGTTAGACTAGATGTCCTTGGAGGTCCCTTCCAGCTCTCGATCCAAAGTTCTATTTTATGCAAACCCTGTAGCTCAGATTCTGAAACTCAACTGGTTGCTGAGGCCAGTCTATGCAGTAAAGTTGGGAACTAAAGGCAAAGATGCTAACTAACCCAAGGAGAAGAAGAAGGACCCAGAATTGGCTCCTATAGAATGAAAGAAATCCCAGATGTCTCATTGGCGCCCCAAATTCTGCATTTATAAAATCAAGATCATCTTTTGTGGCAACACAATTTATCCAGTCTTCTATGTTCAGACCTGGGGGTTGCTTTGGCTTTCTGCCTCAGCTGTCGTGGCCAATCAATTGCCAAACCCTATTGATTCTGCCTCTACAACATCTCTTGCATCTGTCTCTCCTCTCTCTTTTTACTGGCGGCATCCTTGTTTAGCCACCTGGGCTCTTGCAGAGACCTCTAACACCTCTCAGGGTTACTAGATTGCTAACTTGGGGAATGAAAGAGATATAGCTTACCTAGGTTTAAATAATGCATTTAGCAAAATCTCTCATCCTACTCTTGTGGATGAGATGAAAAGATGTATGCTAGACAATAGGACCATTAACGATTCTGTCAACTTGGAAGAAAACCTTTGTCTATGTGCTTGAGTTGAGCATTTTTAAAAATCAGTGATTTAAATAAAAGCACAGCTCAAATGCTGATCAACTTTGCAAATGACACAAATCTAGGAGGAAAAACTAACATGTAACTGACAGAGCCATTGTACAAAAGGATCTTGACAGGCCAAGGTACTGGGCTGAATCTAATAAGATGAAATTTAAAAGGTGTGAATGTAAAATCTTCTATTCAGTTTCAAGAAATCAACCTGCCAAGACAAAGTGGAGTGGGCATGGATGAATAACAGTTTGGAAAAAAAAGCTCTGAGGATTATAGTGAACTGCAAGTTCCATAAGAGTCAGCAGTGTGATATGGCCACCAAAAAAAAAAAAAAAACTCTTGTGATTTTAGGCTGCATTAGGAGAAACAGATAGTCTCTGTGTATCCTGCCCTTGCAGGTAGGTAGCACCATAGTGCACAGTGCTGAGCCTGAAGTCAGGAAGACTCATCTTCCTGAGTTCAAATCTGGCCTCAGACACTACCTATGTGACCCTGGGCAAGTCACTTAACCCTTTTTGCCTCAGTTTCCTTATCTGTAAAATGAGCTGGAGAAGGAAATGGCAAACCACTCCAGTATCTTTGCCAAGAAAATCCCAAATTCAGTCAGAAATGGCTGAAAATGCCCAAATAACAACAACAAATCTGCCCTGGACAAAATTGAGGATATTGTATTATATTCAGTTTGGGGTGCCACATTTTAAGAAAAACATTGGTCACTGAGAGATGGTCTGGAGGAGGGCCACCAAGATCATCAGATTACAGGATGTTGAGCTGGAAGAAAACTGAGAGGCCATCTTGCCCAAACCCTCTGTTTTAGAGATAAGGAAAAGGAATTCCAGGGCGCTTAAGTGACTTAGCTGCTTGAGGTCACACACTTAGCAGGAGTCAACAGAATTTGAACTTGGAGTCCTTTGACTCTACTAGTGAAGACTCTTGATCATTCTATCCGAGGATCTGTTAATGGAGCCGGGCAAGCTTAGCTTGGAGAAGAGAAGACTTTGGGGTACATGAATGCTATCTCAAGTATTTGAAGAGCTATCACTTGTTAGAGAGATTAGATTTGTTCAGTGTAGACTCAGAGGACGGAAAAGAATTTGGAGCAAGAATGGAAATTGTGGAGAGACAGATTTTTGGCTTGACGTAAGAAAAAACTTGTTAACAAAAATGGAACGGGCCATTTCACAAGGTACTATGTTTCTCTCTCACAGGAGGGAATTGCTTTTAAAAAGGATTCAAGCTCAAGTTGGTGAGCATGGCCTCTGAGGCAGCTTCAGACTCTATCACCCTGGGACTCCATGTGTCTGTGTTTCTGTTCTCTTCCTTCTCCAAGGCAGGCTCCATCCCACTGCCAGAATTACCTTTCTTTTACATAGACTGGGTCATGTGACTCCTCTGTTCACAAGTCTTTTCTGGCTTTTTTGTTTTGTCTCCTGAGTGAAATTCAGGTCCCTTTTCCTGGTATCCAAGGCTTGCCATAGTCTTAGGAAAAATGTTTTTCCTTTTATCCTGAGCTTAACAAACACCAAATAAAATGAATGTTTTCATATGTGTGGTAGAAGAGTAAAAGAGGATTGTACATGATACTTCAGATTTCTATTATATACAGCTTGATTTTCTTTTTCTGTATATAATAAATCCAGAATTTAACTTTCAAAGTTGTCCTGCTTACCTGTGATTCTTTCTGGCTTTCATTCTTTTTTCTTCTGTGCATTAAAAAATGCTTCAGTGGCCTTTTTTTCTCTCTTTTTTGGAAACTCTTTCCCTATCCTTCCTTTCCTTCCACATCACTCCCCCCACCCAAATGGAAAACAAAAACAAAAACAAAAACAAACCCTTATAACAGATAATGCACTGTGGGGCAAAAGAAATTCTCAAAGGCTATGTCTGAAAACATGCCTCACTCTGTATCTTGAGTCCATCGCCTCTCTGTCAAGATGTGAGTGCCATATTTCATCATTGTTTCTCTAGAATTATGGTTGGTCATTGCATTGATCAGACTTAAGCCTTTCTCAGTTGTTTGTCTTTACAATGTTATTGTAATTGCGTAAATTGTTCTGGTTTTCATTTCCCTCTGTATCATTCATACAGGTCTTCCCAGAGTTCTCTGAAGCCATCTCTTTCATCATTTCCTAGGGCAGAAGACTATTCCATTTCATTGATATACCATCATTTGTTCAACCATTCCTCGAGTGCTGGACATCTGCTTAGTTTCTAGTTTCTTAGTACAACAAAGGGAGCTTCTCTAAATATCTTTGTACATGTAAGTCCTTGTCCTCCTCTTTCTTTGATTTCATTGGTATATGAGACCTGCCACAGTCCGACATCTTTCCAGCCCTCATCTCATATTTTTGTACTCCACAAATCTTGTATTCCACCCATGCTGAATACTTTTATGCCCAAGAAAGTCTTGTGCTCTCCCACTTCCACACCTTTGTTCAGGATTTGTATACTTGGACTGCTCTCTCTCTTTACCTGTAAATTCCTACCCATCCTTTAAAGCCCAACCTAGATGTTACCTCTTCCAGAAGTCCTGACAATCTCATTCGCTCCCATAGTTTCAACAACCCCCTTTAAGGCAGATAACTCCTAAATTAATATCTCTGGTTATAAGATCAGAACTCTAGAGCTGGAATGCTCGAGAGCTAGGTCATCTAGCCCAACTTCTTCATTTAACAGATGGGGCAACTGAGGCCCAGAGAAGTTAAATAACTCGTTCAAAATTCAACAGGTATTAAGAAGTAGAAATTCAAACCCAGGTCCTGTGACTCCAAATCCAATGTTCTTTCCACTGTACCACATTACTTCTGCCCTGTTTGTCTCCTAAGCTACAGACTCACCATGTCATGTCTAAGCTTTTTAATTTTTTTCCATGCTCAGTACACAGTAGGTCTTTAATAAATGTTTGTTAACTTAAATTGGAAAATTGAGTCTTGAGAATGTACCTTTAGAGCTAAGTTGAATCAGATGTTCTTAACCAGAACTTATCATTGATTTACAAGTTTGGTACAACAGCTGTACAGTATTTGTCAGACAGATGTTGGGATGTTGTCCATTCTAATCACTGGACTGAGTAGGGACAATATTTGAAATTTCTAGGTTGAATTTTTAAAGAGACCTTCTCTGAGCTGCTTGCCATGGCTATAGGCGGTTAGCCAAATGGAAATATAATTATTCATAAATGATGTGCCTGTAATTAGTCACAGGAGCCCGAGTGATACTTGACAGAAGGAAGGCCTGTCAGGGAGGCTTTTAGAAAGAATAAGAACAAAATCACACTTCAGTAACCCCTTCTGCTCCTACCCCACCAGGATCCAGTCCTGGTTATGGTCAGATGGGTTTCTCTGCTGTCACAGGGGTTTGGAGGTTGTGATAAGGACCAGCAGATGGTCGAAGTTCTCTGTTCAGCCTAGTGCTTTGTTTTTAGAAATGTCAACAGATATGAGGGCCATCGCTCATGATACGCCAGTGCAGGTAACAGCTGCACCCCCGCTATTTCCTGGACCACAGGCTTACTCGTCAGTCTCACCAGTTAAACAAGGGAATGGTACCGTGTACCCACACTCTCCTGGGACTTGTTCTGTCATAACTCACCAACCTAACCGGCAGGTTCTCACCCTTATAGAGATTGCAGAGAAGAGACTTCTCCAAGGAAACCCACCGTATTTTCACAAGGGCCTTTGTGCTCTTGGAGCGGGGGGGAGTATTTCTGAGGATGGACATCCACATCCTGTGCCAGAGCAAACCCTGGGCAGCAGGGGGCTGATGAAAGAAAGAGGCCGCTCTAACCTCTGTGTTTGTTTATGGTACAATTAACCAAGGGGAAAAGAGGCCCTTCTTAGGGATTTTTCTTGGGGCCCCCGACTTTAAACAGATGAGCACATGTTTAAAGTGGAAATGTTAGTCATTCTCTGTTTAATATGAAAAAGCCTTCTGATTCAATTTAATAAATATTTGTTATTTCAGTGCCCTCTACTAGATTGGTGGGGAGGAAGGGAGAGAGAGGAAAGGAGACAAATGTTTCTACATGATAATGGGAGATGGGATCTATACACAAATAATTATTGGCAGAGCAGGGTAGGACAGGAAAGGGGCAGACCAAATACTGTTAGAGGATCCTAGCATAGGCAACGGGGTGGTGCAGTGTGGATAATGTGACTTGAAATTAGGAAGAACGTGTATAAAACACTTTGCAAATCTTAAAGCACTCTATACACAAATGTTAACTATCATTATCATTATTATTATTATTATTAGATTGTTTCTATCCTGATCTGTTGGGTGTTTAGCCTTCAGACCTCAATCCTTTCATGAAGCTAATTACCACCTACCTCCAGTTGTATTTATTTGTGTCTATTTTCGCCCGAATCGTTTCCCTTAGACCAGGAGTTTGGATACTGTTTCAGTCATTTACTAACTGTGTGACCGGTGGCAAGTTATTTAACCTCTGCCTGCCTCAGTTTCCTCATCTATAAAATGGAGATAATAGCAGCATCTACCTCCCAGGGTTGCTGTGAAAATCAAATGAGAAAAGAGTTATAATGACCTTAGCATCGCTCCTGGCACGTAGCGAGGGTTGTTTCGAGGACCGAATGAGATAGTCTGTAAAGCATTTTGTACACTGCTTCTTGACTTCTTGACTTCATTTGATCTTTTTTCTGCCTTGAACCCCTTGGGCAGTCTCCTGAAGCCAGATTCTTTCTCAGGATGTTTTTAAATGAATAAAATAAAATACATAGGATTACAGAGGAAACCAATTATATTGAAACACATTTATCAAAGTATTTTTTTAAAAAGTTCACAGATCCCTAGTTAAGACCCCCTCTGCTAGAATGTAAGCTCTCTGAAGGCAGGGACTGTACCTTTTTTCACTCTGTATCCTCCACAGTGTCTGCCTTGGTGCCTTGTTTTGTAGTAGGTGCTGCAAGAGGATTTGTTGAACTAAAGAATGAGTGAAGGTGAATCTTCAAAAATAGCACCATGTGATTCTTAGTTACTGATTCATGGAACCATAGAGTGTCAGAGCGGGAAAGGACCTGAGAACCACCTAGCCTCAAATTCCCATTTTACAGATGGAGGACTGAGGCATGGACGTACAGCTATGTGTGTCAGATGAAGGATGTGACAGATGGAGATTGGAGTGGGTCCAGATTCCTTAAAAAGTGCTTCTGACCCTACCTCTGGCCCCCCTGTGCACTCATCTGCACCATATCTTTCCTGTACATTATAGACGGAAAGTTACTATCTTTGCCCTTAACAACAGATTTGGAGAATCTGGACCAAGTTCATTCTAAAAACACCATTTTCATGATGGGAATCAAGCAATATTTAATTCTGCACAAGAAAATGAAACTTGTCTTTGTTTATTTTTCCTAGAACTTGCCCCCTACTCACTGAATGAAGCCTTCTTGTTTGGTT
Organism: Vombatus ursinus; assembly: GCF_900497805.2. NCBI lineage: Eukaryota > Metazoa > Chordata > Mammalia > Diprotodontia > Vombatidae > Vombatus > Vombatus ursinus. Next base: position 13,523,634 of record NW_020954563.1, read on the forward strand.
CTTTCTCTCCCCCTGAAACACAGTCCACATATGGCCCTTTAAAGTCCTTTCTCCTGCTTATTTCTAGGCTTCTGGGCTTGGTCTCCTCCCAAGAAATCTCTGTTGTGTTACTGCCTCAACGCATCTCCTGCTCAGTCGTAAACATCCTGGGACTCTGCCTATAGCTCTGACTTGTTTCCCAAAATATCACATTCTCTTGGTTCTCTCTATTTAAAAAAATTTAGCTTAATGTTTTTCATTACAAACAAAATTCTCTGTCCCTGCTCCATCTCCACCACTACCACATCTCTCCCTTCCCCCATTAAAGAGAAAAGAAAAGGAAAAGCAAAAGCCTTCCAACAAATCCTGGGTCTCTTTTGATCTCTTCAGTAGCTCTGTCTCTGTCTCTGTCTCCTGGTCCCCAGGGCTCTGCCCTTAACTCCCTTCTCATTCCTCTCTACACTATCTTCCTTCGCAATCTCGTTCACTACCATAGCTTCCCCCTTTATGTAGACGACTGAATAAAGGCAGCTAGGTGGTCTCGTGGATAGAATACTGAGCCTGCAGTCAGGAAGTTGTTCTTGTTCAATCATTTCAGTCGTGTCTGACTCTTTGTGACCCCGTTTAGGGTTTTCTTGGCAGAGATACTGGAGTGGTTTGCCATTTTCTTCTCCAGCTCATTTTATATGTGAGGAAACCGAGGTAAATGGGGTTAAGTGACTTGCCCAGGGCCACACGGCTAGGAAGTGTCTGAGGCTCAATTTGGACTCAGGTCCTCCTGACTCTAGGGCTGGCACTCTATCCACTGTGCCACTTAGCTGCCCTGAGTCAGGATCAAATATAACTTCAGACACTAACTAGTTGTGTGACCCTGGGCAAGTCACTTAACCTCTGTCTGCCTCAGTTTCCTGCTTGTAATATGGGGATAATAATAGCACCTACCTCCTGGGTGTTTTTGTAAGGATCAAATGAGGTAATAAATGTAATGAACTAAGCACTATGCTTGGCACATAGTAAGTGCTATATAAATGTTAGCCATAATAATAATTACTATTATATATTAAATATATAAAATATGCTAAGATAAATTACATATATTATTATATTATTATGACTTTTAAATCTATATCTCCTGTTATAGAATCATAGATATAGAGCTGGAAGGGATTAGCCGGGCCATCCAACCCAACCCCTTCATTTTATAGATGAGGAAATTGAGGCAGAGGTTAAGTGACTTGCCCAAAGTCACTGAAGTATTGCATGTTAGAGCAGGAATTCAAGCCTGCTCCCAAATCTAGGACTTTACCTACTCTACCCCATTCATCCTGACCTACCCTTCTCCTGAGCTCCAGATCCATTTATGTCCCTAACAGGATTATGAGAATCCTTGGCTTTGGAGTTTGAAGAGATCTAAGAAGGTGTTTAGTCCAGCCTCCTGATTTCATAGAGGAGGGAGCCTAGAGGAAGCCTGGAGTGTTTTGAACTAGGGTGGATTCTTCTGGCCACTTCAATTCAATGTGACACAAGCTGGACTGAGCGTCTCTTCCACCCTCTCTGTTGCTTTTTCTGGCTGTGCTATTGCTGGTGGCAGCATCATCGTCTACCACCATCCATAGTCTCCCATGATCCTTGAGCCAGGCTGGTCTCTTTGATTCTTCCCCCACTCCCTCTGCTCTTATGCACAGTCAATCACGAGATCTTGTCGATCCCACTTCTTACAACATCACATCTGTTTCCTTTTCTTATTCCCGTGGCTACCACCCCAGTAGGGTCTGGGGTCGTGCTGGGACTTACGTTCTTTATATGTGTCACTCTGCTGCTCAGAACCCTACAGTGGTTCTCCATTGACTCCCAAATAAAGTACAGATGCCTTTTCTGTGTAACCAAGACCTCTACCATCTGGTGCCCTTGTACTTTTCTGACCTCCTCCCACACTACTCTCTATCACCATAGTCTCTATTCCAAACTGGGATATTCCCTTTTACTGTACGTGATCCTGTATCTTCCCATCTCTACCTTTTTATTCATGCTGGTACCCATTTCTGAATTTTTTCTTTCCCCTCTTCAATTGTTAAAACATTATCCAACTCTTCTAGCTTAATTCTCAGTTTCCCAATCTTCATGGTTGCCTTCTCTGGTCCCTTCGATCATTGGTGGCCTTTTCCTACTCTGGCTCCCTCATCAAACGTGTTTCTCTGATGTGCTTATGTATATATTCTGTCCTACTAATGCTTATATATGTGTTGTGTCCTCCCGTTAGACTGAAAGCAGGGAGTGATTATAATCTAAAAAATTTTTTTTTCACTTTCCCAGTGTCTAGCACAGTGCTCTGTCCGTGGCAGGCAGATCATTAACTGTGTCAAATTAAATTAAATTCCTCTCCTCAGCCTGAAGCAAATCTTAGAAGATCTGGAAAAAACTAAGTTAACTTCATGGCATAGTAGAAGAAGCTCTGAACCAGAAATTAAGGTTTTGGCCCTTTCCTCCAACTATGTGACCTCCCCAGGCCTTAATTTTCTCATATTTTATGAGGGAGTTGAACCATATGGTTTCTTCAGGTCCTTTGCAATCACAGTTTCTTCTTTTACCCTGTTACTCCAGGAACTATTAGTTGTTTTTTGTTTGTTTTACAAAATTTAGGTTAATTTTGTTTAGGTAATTTTTGTTTCCTTTTTGCTTTTGTATCCCCCGGGCCCAGCACAGTTCCTGGAACATAGTAATGGCTTAATAAGTACTTATTAATGGACTAATGTCTCTCAGGGCTCTCTGTTCCCTTGGAAGATCAGTTATATTTCATTATGCTTACCAGTTCTAATTAAGATCATTGAGAGGATAATTTGCCCTACTCCAGGGCAAATTATTAGCTAAAAATGTTTGGCTAATCAATCAGTCAATCAACAAGTATTTATTAAGCACCTGGTATGTGGCAGGAACTATGTGAAGTGCTAGGGATAGCAAATGAACCTGTGTTTTCATTGATGTAGGGAACTTGCAGGTGAGAAATGCAAGTCTCTGCAATTTATAGTCTTAGAGGATTGCCTCGAGCACTGAGAGGCTAAGGATGCCGAGGATGACACAGTCAGTATGTGTTAGAGAGGAGGCTGAATCCAGAGCTTCCTGGTTTCCAGACTGCACCCTATCCTCTATGCTATACTGATCTCAGGGTCTTGAGCTACAAAAACAAAAATGAAGCAGCCCCTGTTCTCAGGAAACCGCAGTCTGTTGTATTAAGGGAGACAATATGCACACATATAAATATATTAAAAATATGTGTATGTGGGATAAATGTAGGGTGGTTTGAAGGGAAGGATGCTTGTTGGGAATCAGGAAAGGCTCAGATGTCAGTAGAGGATAAGTTCTTATTTTCATGAAAAGCCCCATCTTAAACTCAACTTGGAAGTAAAGGTCAACTTAACCTAACTGTAGCATGAATACCCTTTGAGCCAGTGATACCTACCTGTGTCCCAAAGAAGGCAAAAAAAGAGGGAAAGGGATCTAGATGTACAAATGCATTTATAGCAGCTCTTTTGTGGAGGTGGCAAAGAAATGGAAACCAAGGGGAGTATCTCTCAGTTAGGCAATGGCTAAACAAATTATAGAATATGAGTATTTTATAATGCTATTGTGCTATAAGAAATGAGGGGAGGGTTTCAGAGAAACATGGGAAGACTTGTCTGAACTGATACAGAGTGACAGAGGTAGAACCAGCAGAACAATTCATACTGTAACAACAGCATTGTAAAAATGAACTACTCTGAAAGACTTAAGAAAGCTAACTAATACAATGAACAAGTAGGACTCCAGAGGACAGATGGTGAAGGATGCTACCCACCTCATGACCGAGAAGTGATGATGGATTCAGGATGAAGAATTAGACAGGCATTTTTGGATCCAGAGGTTTTCTAAGGTGCCAGGTGTTTAAATAGAAAAGTATGTCAGGAACTCCTGTGTTCTATCTCTCTAGTAACTTCTGCCATTCAAACATGTTGGCCAGTTCACTCTTTCTTATGTGACTATTTCCTGGCATGCCACACCTTTGCATAGTTGAGTCTGTTCTCCTTGTGTGGTCCTTTTCTGTGTGTGAAATCTTGCTTAGATCTGTGGAAGTGTTGGCGCACACTGTTGTGTGGCTGACCAGGCTATTTTCTGACATCGTCAAAAGGCCTTTGGCAGGAGGAACCTTAACCCCTAGCAATGAAGATTCAGTGAGCAAAGAAACAGACAGTATGAAGCTGGGGGTGGGGCAAAGAAGGCTTTCTTTTATATGGCTGTGAAGATAAAGCTGCATGCCATGAAATCTTGGGATGCAGAAAACTCTGAGTGTTTAAAATAGAGGTTCTTAATATTTTTGTGTGTGTGTCATGGACCCCCTTTAGAAGTCTAGTGAAGCCGAGGGATCCTTTCTTAGAGTGATGTTTTTAAGTGCATAAAATACAATACGAAGCTGAAAGAGAATTTGCAAATCATCTGATCCAATCTCTTCCTTTTCCCAATGAGGAGATCATGACCCAGAGTGGTTTAAGGACTTAACCAAGGTTGCAGAAGTAGGCAATAGTAGAGTTGGGATTCTCAGGATCCCCTAATCTCCCAGATCTAATCCTGGTTCTTCTTTTCTCTGACTGCCCCACTGTACAGTTATCCCTTCCACATCGCAACTTTCCCCATCCTGGTTTCAATATATCACTGGTTGGTATAAGAAATTAAGTGAGAATTTGGGGGAGTTTTGTGGGAGCCACAGGCAACAAGCGAAGACCAACAGATGACACAGAAAAAGTTTAGAAATTCAGAAATGCACAAAATGTATGTATAGTATTATATAACATTGTATAATATCAATAATATCTAAGCATAATTTCTATTGTATATCAATAATAATATTATATAATATCAACCCAAATTCTACTGTAAATAACCCATAAAAGAAAGAGAAAAAAAATCAGACTTCTTCTCTGATATGAAGGTAGGGCCAAAAAAAATTTTACATGGATTTTCCAGATTGCAGGGGCTCCATGTCCCTAACCCCTGTGATGTGCAAGGAATCACTGTATTCCTCAACTCATTTTTGCTGTTTGGCTATTGTTTACTTACATTCCTCTTCCTTTTCTCTACTTAATCTCTATTTCTCCTTCTTCCTTGTTCTCTTCCTTAACTTCTCTTTTCACTGTTCCCTTCCTCTTGGTAACGCTCCTAATTAAGGACCTTCCTATTAACAGTCTGCATAGATAAAACTCACAGGAGAGAGAAAAAGGGTCCAAGAGCCTCTCTGAAAGAGAGTGCTCTTGACGTCACCTTGAGAGATCAGCAGAGGTTACTCCATCTGGTTGTTCAAGACCCATTAGCCAGGACCTTGGGTCTACAGCATGTTTGGCCTTTGAAACTGTACTCTATCAAACCTGGCATAGCAACGTAATGGGTTCGGTCGTGAGCCAGGCAACCAGGCTAAACATGGAACAGATGAGGTTGGCTAGTGTCATCAAGGTTATCTCCAGCTGTGTGAGGAATGCTTTTAAAGCCCTCACCTTAGTTTCTGACCTGTGCAGAGGGAATGCAGATGAACGGTCCTTCTTGCTCCTCCTAGTGTGCAACACTCCATCTTCTTCTGTACCTGGCCCACCCCCCCAGGTCTGAAATGCTTTTCTTCCTCACTTCTGCCTTCTGGTTCCCTTCGAGATTCAACTCAAATACCGTCTTCTGCAGGAGATGATTCCCAGTGCCCCCACTGGAAGTGCTTTTGCTTGCAGATTCACTTGTGTCTGTTTTCTGTATTATACAGAGTGCTCTTGTTTGTACAATTCATTGCATGTTGTCTCCCTCATTAGAATGGGAGTTCCTTTGGCCAGGGACCGTTGTTTTTCCCTTTCTTTTTGTCCCTGGTGCCTAGCACACAATCAGTGCTTAATAAATGCCTATTCACACACTGAGCTATTTACTGCCAGATGTATATACCACTAGATTTTTAGAATTTTCATGGTGTTGTAGAGCCAGTTGTTGTAAAGAGTTTCAGTTCTTGTTATACCATTTCACTGGTCATGCCACTCTGGGCAAATCAGCTCCTTTCCCTGTACCTGAGTTTCCTCATCAGTGAAATGGAGTTAATAAACATACTACCTTCCTCATGAGGCTATTACAAAGATCAGGTGAGATATTACCTTCTAAATCATGATGTTGTTGAGTCATTTCAGTTGTGACCAACTCTCCATGACCCCATTTGGGGCTTTCTCGGCAAAAATGCTGAAGTGGTTTGCCATTTCCTTCTCCGGCTCATTTTACAGGTGAGGAAACTGAGGTAAGCAGGATTAAGTGACTTGCCCAGGGTCACACAACTAGTAAGTGTCTGAGGCTGGATTTGAACTCAGGTCCTCCTGACTCCAGGGCCAATATTCTATCCACCGTGCCGTCTAGCTGCCCTCCTTCTAAATTATAGAGCCCCTTTTAAACTGTAGATTGTCATATAAATATCAGGTATCATTATTCTTTGTGGGAATACTGGTAACTAGGCTTTTCCTTTTAGAAGCTGGGACTTCTGCTTTGGAGTCTAAGATTCCTTCTAGCTCTAAATTTATGATACAGGGTTCTATGGTCTTCTCTTCTCTGGGAACCAGGAGCTTTGGGCAGACACTAACACACCAACATTAGTTATTTCCCATTTCCTTGGTTCTCTCCTTAGCTCCTGCTGACTAGAGTGCCTACATTCTTGATGAAATGATTCTTGAAGCTGTGGCTTGATTTCCAGTTAGAATGATTCTGATTGATATTGCTCAATGGAGAGGTTTATGCTGCTGTGGAAAGAGCTCTGAATTTTAAGTTAGAGGATCTGAGTTTGAATCCTAATTCCAACTGGCTAGTTGTGTAAATTTGAGCAAATCTCTTTCCCTCTCTGGGTGTCAGTCTCCTCATCCTTAAAAATTACGAGGTTAGACTAGATGACTTCTAAGTTCCATTCCAGCTATAAGTCTCTGGTATAGTGGATAGACTGCTAGATTGGGATTCAAATTCCACCTCAGACACTTAAAAGTTGTGTTATCTTGGGCAAATCAATTAGCATCTTTGGGTCTTACTTTTCCTCATTTATGAAATGGGTGGGGATGGTAATACTTGATGACTCGCTAAATCTATGATTCTGTGATCCTTTGCTGTGTGTACTGCAAAAGGAATGTCTTTGGTGGTTTGGAAGACATTAAGAGAATAAAGTGGCTGCCA
>NW_020954563.1:13530822-13594356 GCF_900497805.2 Vombatus ursinus
AGTCTTCATTATAGCATAGAGGTAGTTGTGGGTTCTTGAAGGCTATGGGAAGGGCATGCAAGCTCTGGCAGCTTTTACCAAATTGGGAAGGCTTCGAGTATAGGCCCAGCCATGACCTTTTATACAAAAAACCAACCCAGCTAAGTGTGGAAAGACAGACCATGGGATGGACTTTTTGGTCATGGCAACCCACGAAACCATCTACTGAGGCATGAAGGGATTGTAATAAGCCTTGGTGAATATAAAGTGATATCTCAAGGTTGTTTTAATTTGCATTTCTCTAATCAATAATGATTTAGAACATTTTTCATGTGACTATAAATTGTTTTGTTTTCTTCATTGGAAAACTGCCTGTTCACATCTTTGGACTATTTGTCAGTTAGGGAATGATTCGTATTCTTATAGATTTAACAAAGTTATTTATATATTTGAGATATGAGAAACTGTCTATAACCCTCCCCCCCCCCCGCCAATTTTCTGCTTTCCTTCTGATCTTGGCTACATTTGTTTTATTTATACAAAACCTTTCTAAATTTAATGTAATTGAAATTATCCATCTTACACCTAATTTTCCTATCTCTTATTTATTAGTAAATTGTTCACCTATCCATAAGTCTTGTTTGTAATAAGTTCCATGTTCTTCTAATTTCTTGTAAACTCTCTCTTTATATCTAGGTCATGTATCCATTTTGACCTTAGCTTGGTAAATGGGGTAAGATATTGGTCTATGCCCAATTTCTGCCAGACTGCTTTCCAGGTGCCCTCATTAGTGGAACTATGGAAGTTTTCAGTATTGAAACACTAGTGGGGAAATAAATTCTGAGCTCCTGATCTACGTATAAGGTGGGGCAGCTTTATAGAAAGTTATACACTTATTGAATAGCAGAATTGAAAGGGAATTCAGGAAGTCATTTTACTCAGCTCCCTCATAATATATATGAGTTCAATGAGTCCCACAGACAGAAGTGACTTGCCCAAGGTCACTCAGTCAGTCAACAAGCATTTATTAGCACCTGCAATGTTGCCAGGCACTTTGCTACAATTTATAGCCTATTGGAGGAGACAAGTACAAAAGTCTATATAGAATAAATACTAAATAAAGACAAGGTAGTTTGGGGAGGGAGAGCATCAGCATTGGGAGAGACCAAGAAAGGCTTCAAGTAGAGACGGAGCTGGGTTGTGAAGGAAGTGAGTGATTCTATATAAGGCAGAGGGCACGAAGGAGTCTTTTTCTTACTTTGGGGACAGATAATGCAAAGAAACAGAGATGGGACGTGGGGTGTCATATGTGAGAAACAGGCAGGCAACAAGCATAGATTAAGCCCTTACGATGGGCCAGGCACTGTGCTAAGGGGGACACAAGGGGAATACAAGCCAGCTGGCCAGTTTGGTGGGACCACAGAGAGCAGGAATGGAAGCGGTGTATAATAAGGCTAGAAAGATTGGTTGACATCAGGTAGTGAAGGGCTTTTAAAGTCAAACAGAGGAGTTCCTGTTTTAGCCTAGAGGTAATAGAGAGCCACTGGAACTTAAAAGGTCAAAACAGGTTATAAAAATAATTCCCAGGGGAAATTTCCATGGTGGGGTAAGCTCTTCATGCCAGTATTAGCTCAGATATATACTGGGGATACAAAATACTCATTACTTCTAATAAGAATATTTATTGTTTCTTAACTGATGGGTCAATTTGTGATCAGCCAACTAGGGTTGGACTTTGAACAGATCTACAGCCTATCATGAAGAGCGTTGGGCTCACTCTTTTAGCATCGTTGGGAACAAAGCTGCTGTCTTTTCCCTAAAGGTTCTCCATCTGCTATCCTATAAAACTCAGGGTTATATCCATTTGAATATTAATAAGGAAAGCCAGGTCTCATGTCATTTTTTTTTTAGGCAATTGGGGTTAAGTGACTTGCCCAAGGTCACACAGCTAGCAAGTGTCAAGTGTTTGGTCTGAGGCTGGATTTGAACTCAAGTCCTCCTGACTTCAGGGCCAGTGCTCCATCCACTGAGCCATCTAGCTGCCCCCCTCTCGTGGCATTTCTAATGTTACCCTCGGATGAGTTCCTGTGAATGGGCCAATGGAATTCATACCTGTCTACTACAGCTCCCAGGCAGAGTGCAGGCCAGATGCTCTACTCCTTGTCTTTGTTTATAGATGAAGTGTCTGTTTCAAGAGAACCCTCCTGTGTTTGCTGGATCATGGAGGTGGGGGTGGGCCTCCTGATGTTTACACATGGCAGAATCACAGATGGAGAAGATGTTTTGGGGAACTCATCAATGGCCTGCTCCTTTCCTTTTGGCTCTTCTCTTGTCCTGTTCTGTTCTTTTCAAATTCAGCAAATGCTTCCTCAGTACCTGTGTTCAGTGCTATGAGAGCAAAGGTGGAAAAAAAAGCAATGTGGTACCGTGAAAAGAGCACATTAAGTCAGAAGACCTGAGTTCAAATCTCTACCCCCACCCCCATGCTTTCTGCTTTTGTGAACTTGGGTAAATCACTCAGCTTCTCAGGGCCTCAGGTCCCTCAATTATGAAATCCTATGTTTCATTCAATAACCTCTGAAGTCCCTTCTAATTCTAATTTTATGATCCTATGATCCTAAGACATCCTCTGCGCTCTTGGAGCTCACTGTCCAATATGTGAGATAGGACGTGAATCTCTCAATGTGAAATCATAGAAGGAACATTGGAATTGGAGTTGCTTGAGACTTGGGTTTTAATTATTGGCTCTTCTGGTAGCAATTTATCTATGAGGAAATCCTGTCAACTCTTTTAGAGCCTTAGTTTTCACAACAGTGAAATGGGAATATTTATCATTTAATAGAGTCATTTGGAGGAAAATAATTGGTAAGCTTCAAAGCACTATAGAAATGGGAACTTATTATTACCTCTATAATGCAAGGCAGAATGCAATAAGGGTCATGAGAGAAGAGTAAGTACAATCTCATGGGGTCTCAGTGGGGAGAGATCACTTTTAGCTTGTGAGTGGAGTATATCAGAAATGGGTTCTTTGAAGAGATGGCATTGGAAGTGGGCTCTGATGAATGGGTCAGATTTCTTTTCCAAAGACAATTTCAAGCAGTTTTACCTAATTCATATCAACCCCCAGCTTAGTGAAAGAAAATAAAATCTGTACACCTCTGAGACTTTCCAAAAACATAAACAAATCTCAGGGATCCTAACTCAAACCAGAGCTTACCCAAATGCACCAACCTCTAATGTTCAGAAATGTTTGGTTTTCTCTCCAAAGATGTAAAAGAAACCCTTTATTTCAGATCAATGTTGCATGATATGCTGTGCAAAGTTAGTTTTAACTGCTCCTTTAGGATGGGGCCCACTAAATGAGCTTGAATAGACTGAGCAGGGCCTGGGTGCAAATGGGTCATTCCTGTTAGAAGCCAATTATACTCAAGAAAAATATTCCTATTTATTTAGCTGTGCAATGAGGCATGAAATTGGTCCTAACTGTGGACTTGGGAAAGCGCTTTGAAGGCTCTGTCCTTCCCCCAATGCTGGGATGAAGGTTCATCTGGCCCACATTTGTAAACCCTGGTCTACTTTGCACTGCTATTCCTATAAATCGTAAGTGCTGCCTGCCTATCTATTTTCTTCCTTTACTTGCAATGATCATTTTCTCTTGCATGGTCACCGTTAGACCCAATAAAACTATTGTTCTGTTTCAGAAGAAAGTGAAGGACAAGGGCAACACTGTGTAATGGGAAAAACATTGAACTTAGAGCTGGAAGGCCTGGGTCATAGGAGCATAGTTTTTGGACTAGAAGGGAGCTTCAAGGTCATTGAGTCCAACTCCTTCACTTGCCCAAGGTCGCACAGTTAGTAAGCAGTAAAGCCTGGGTTTGAACTCAGATCCTCAAACTCCAAATCCAGTTTCTTTTCCTTTCATTCAAAGATTCTATGCCAAGGTCTTCTACTCACTAGCTTGGGCAAGTCACTTAACTTATTTGGGCCTCAGTTTTCTCCTAAGGTCCCTTCCATTTTTACCATTTCTTTGGGATTAGAAAGAATGAGAGACAAATAGGCATAGTTATTTGGTGACAAATCTGGGGAATTTGCACGAAGACTGCATCGTTATCTAAGAGTTTAATGGTTTAAGAATCAGACTTAATTTGTATCCAGTTTTGTATATCATAGAAAAGTTTAATTCATTCTGCAGGTGTTTATTGAACACCTGTAATGGGACCTTGTGAGAGGAGATAGAGATGAACAAGAGGAGATACTATAACACCAATTTGTTCTTTCGCACCAACACTTAGTGAGCCCCTTTTATGGGAATGGCCTTGTGCTTATTGCTGAAAAGGGAGGCAGAGGTTTTGGATAGTAAAGGTGAGAGCAACAATAGGAGTTCCATTATTTCCAAGTTTCGTGGGTTGATTAATAGACTTCTGAAGTTCTCAGCATAGCTTTGGGTTGGCAAAGTTAGCTCCATCTATATAACTCACAACAAACCTGGGCATCTTACCTTTTGGGATCTGACGGCTTTGCAGGATTGAAATCAGGTTTACAAAAAAGGAGTTGGGGGCGGGGAGGGAAGGAGGAAGAAAAGAAAGGTGTGAAATGCTGCCTTTGTCTGAGAGTTTGTAAGCTCTCTGATAACAGGATGTGTCACATAGATCTTCGTATCACTACTGCCTATGACAATGGCTAGCAAATAGCAAGGACTTAATAAATGTTTGCTGAATGGATAGATGAATGAATGAATGATAAGGCACAAGGATGGCCATTGTTTGAAAATCAGATTAGGTACCAGGTAAGTGGGTATCAAAGCTGACCTGGGAAATTGATGGAACAGTAGGTTGTTGTTAGTGTATGGGAGACTGTGGCCTTCTTCGCGTTCAGAGGAACTCCCCTGGCTGTGCTATAATGTTTACCTCTTAAGGTTTTGCCCAGATCAATGTGCATTTGATTATTTCAAGAGGCTATGGGAGGGGGGCAGGAAGGGGTTTCAGGATCAGAAGAACTGATCCTACCTGTAGAATTATGAGGAAGTAGAATTGTGTTGTAAACCTTGAAGAGCTATATAAATGTGAGCTATTTTTATTTAGGACCTAAAAAAAACCTGTAATTTTATTAATGTTGCCATTCCTGCCACAGAAGCTGATGGCAACCTTTCTATAGTGCAAGAGTTTCTATGTACAAAACAAGTGACCATCCAGTGGCCAATTCTTTGGTAATGAGTTTCAGCTCACCTGAACTAGATTTATTCTTGGGCAATAGACGTACTATCTGTTGCCTGACCAGAACTCAAAATCCTTTGACCTTGGAAAGATCAACTGGAACTTGTGCTCTTTGGACATTGTTTTTGAGAGCCCAGGATGACCTCCATACCACAAGGAGGCATCAGGCTACTTTGTATCAGGCAACAGTATCTCCTGTAGTATAGAACCTGATAACTGGAAACTAGGTTTTGTAAACCCATTTCTTCTCTTAAGTACCTCTCCTGTGCCTTCTTTTTGGGCCTATACTAAGGCATGGTGCTTTTTCCTATAGCCTTTACTTAGGTATAATGCCCATAGAGGTTTACATTATTTTATTGTTTCTTAAATTTTTATTTGGATAGGATCTATAATTTCATTAGTATAAGGAACTTCTTTGCAATTTGTAGTCTTAGAGAGTTTCCCAGGGGGCTAAAAGTTTAAGCGATTTGCCCAGAGTCACATAGAGCCAGTATATGTCAGAGTCAAGGTTTGAACTTAGGTCTTCTGGACTCCAAGTCAATGAGTCAGTCCATAAACATTTATTAAAGACCTACTATGTGCCAGGCACTGTTCTGGGGATAAAAAGAAAGGCAAAGTCAGTCCCAGATCTCAAGGAGCTCACAGTCTAATGAGAGCAATAAGCAAACAAATGTATACAGAGAAGATACATACAGGCTAAAAGGAAAATAATGAAGAAAGGGAAGGCACTGGAATTAAGAGGAGTTGATAAAGGCTTCCTGTAGAAGGTGGGATTTTAGTTGGGACTTAAAGGAAGCCAATAGGTGGAGATGAGGACAGAGAGCATTCCAGACATGAGGGAGAGCCAGAGATAATATGTGGATCTGAGAGAGGGAGTGTCTTGTTTGTAGAACAACCAGGAGACCAGTGTCACAGGATGGAAGAGTATGTGGTAGGGAGTAAGGTGTAAGAAGACTGGACAGGTAGGAGGGAACTAGATTAAGAAGGGCTTCGAATGCCAGACAGAGGATTTTGTATTTTACTCTGGAAGCAATAGGTAACCACTGGAATTCATTGGGGTGTGAGGGGGAGTGTTGGGTGACATGGTCAGACTTGTGAGTTAGGAAAATCACTTTAGTGGCTGAATGGAGGATGGATTGGAGTAGGGAGAGATGAGGCAGGCAGACCCACCAGCAGCCTATTGCAGTAATGAGGGTCTGTACTACAGTAATAGCATTGTCAGAGGAGGGAAGAGGGCGGCATATTTGAGAGATGTTGCAAAGGTGAAATTCACAGATCTTGACAACATATTAGATGGGAGATTGGGGTTGAAAGAGGAATTGAAGACAATATCTTGGTTGCAAGCTTAAGGAACTGGGAGGATCATATACTCTACAGTAATAGGGAAGGTAGAAGGGGAAAGGGTTTAGGGAGAAAGAGAATGAGTTCAGTTTTAGACATATTGAATTTAAAATGTCCACTGGACATCTAGTTTGAGATATATGAAAGGAAATTGGAGATATGAGATTGGGATTCAGCAGAGAGGTTAGGGTAGGATAGGTAGGGTTTTTTTAGTCATATCATAATTTATTTTTAATAATATTTTATTTTTCCCCAATTACACTTAAAAATAATTTTTGACATTCATTGGTTTCTTTTTTTAAGTTTTGAGTTCCAAACTCTATCCCTCCCTCCCTTCTCTCCCCACTCCCTGAGATGGTAAGCAATCTGATATAGGTTATATGTATGCAATCATGGAAAACATTTCCATATTAGTCATTTTCTGCAAGAAGATTCAAAAAGCAAGGAAGGAAGAAAGAAAATAAGAAAGCGAAAAGTAGTATGCTTCAGTCTGTATTCAGACAACATCAGTTCTCTCTCTGGAGACAGAAAGCATTTTCCCATCACCTTTGGCTTGTTCCTTTATTAAATCTCAAATTCATGACAAATTTCACTGTCAAATTAGCAAGTACATTACTGGTAAACAATCAGCAGAAAGTGAGCATTCCTTTCACATGTGTTATACCTGTGGCAATCTTTATCATCACTTAGAATTTACTGTCTTCCCTCATGTGAAAATAATGAAGTCTATATCCAGGAGAATATGGATTTGAGATTTCTGAAGCATATTTGATCCGTAGAGATGTCCTTTTATTGAATCTAGCAGAACACGTCTGGATGACCTCTTGTGAAAAATGCTCTCAAGGGGATCTATGGATTGGGATTGTCTTGGATCCTTGTATTGCTGAGAATAGCTAAGTCATTCATAGTTCTTCATCATACAATGTTGCTGTTATGGTGTACAATGTTTTCCTGGTTCTGCTCACTTCACTTTGTATTGGTTCATGTAAACTTTTCCAGGTTTTTCTGAAATCACAGGATAGGTAGATATGAGAATTGTCAGCGTAAAGCAAAACAGAATTAACATTCTTGGCAATTTGATAGCCATTCTCTCATTCGTTCTCATCTGGGAATCTTAGTGATGGTTTGGTGAGGACTGTGAATGGTAACTTTGCAGTTGAGAACACCACCAGTGCTATTTAGTTTAGCACAGGATATGAAACAGCTATTCAGATCTGGGAAGTTAATTTAGGGGTGGCAAAGGCCTGTCTTGTATCTGAACAGTTAGCATGGAAATGAACAAGAACATATTTTCCAGGTCACCTCATCCTACACAGCACTCCCTGCTGAACAGTGGTAGTGTTTGTTTCTTCCTGGATTATCTCTAGAGAGATAATGTGTCCCCAGAGAGATTGGGCAATATCTCTGTTCACTTTGTTATGTAGCCCAGGCTGAATCTTAAATTAGTGTCATCATGAGCCTCTTCTGGTAAATTGGCCTCCAGCCCTGGGGCAGGTATCAAACATATCTACAATACACAAAATGCCTTGGAATGAGAAGAGGAAAAGGGACACTGATAGAGCACCTAGGACAGGGGGTGGGGAACCTGCAGCCTCAAGACCATATGTGGCCCTCTAGGTCCTCAAGTGCAGCCATTTGACTGAATCCAAACTTCACAGAACAAATCCCCTTAATAAAAGGATTTGTTCTATAAAACTTGGACTCAGTCAAAAGGCTGTATCCGAGGACCTAGAAGGCCACATGTGGCCTCAAGGTCACAGGTTCCCTACCCCTGACCTAGGACATTCCAAAAGGGAAAGTCCCAGTTGTGCCCTTCCATATTTAATTAAGCCTTACCTGAATTAGTGCCTCTTTCACTGATATCTTTTTAAATAAAAATTTTAAAAAATTTTCAGTTTCGAAATCTCTCCCTCTCATCTCCCTCTTCCCCACCCACTAAGAAGGCAAGAAAAACATCTTCCATTACAATTATGTAAGGTCACAGCAAAGAAATTCCCATATGAGGTTCCCCTTCGAAGGGAAGGGGAGACTTCAATCTTGCTTCTGAGTTCATCAGTTCTCTTTCTAGAAGTGAATATTATTATATTTTGAGTCACCTGGAATCATTGTTGGTCATGGGATTCTTTCAAAGTTCATTATCTTTATAATATTGTTGTTACTCCTTCTTTTGCTCACTTCTCTGTGCGTTAGTTCATACAAATCTCAGGTTTTTCTGAGACTATCTCCTTCTTGTTCAGCCATTCCCCATTTTTTGAGCATCCTTTCAGTTTCCAATTCTTTGCCACCACAAAAAAGAGTGGCTATAAACTTTTTTTTTTAAACATGTGTCTTTTTCCTCTGTCTTGGATCTCTTTGGGGATATAGACTTAGTTGATAGTGGAATCGTGGGTCAAAGGAATTTTCTAAAGATTCGAAGTTAAAGTGAAAAGGTTTGTTTTTAAGGAATAACGTTCTCCCAGATACCACACAACAAAGCAGTGCAAACGGTAACTGGGTGGTCCCCTTTCTGTTAATAAATCAAGCATCAAAAGTTGAAGGGTTGGTTGTTAATAATGTTTAGGCATTCTCCAAGGACTTGTAGTACTCAGTCAGCACAGTCCACGCTTTGGGGGCCATGAAACCTTCAGGAGGTTTCTGTCCTTCTCAGGCAAGTTTCCACATTCGGGTTCCTGAAATAAATTCCTTTGACCCATGATTCCACTATTCCACATTTGGGTTCCTGAAATAAATTCAAAGCACAATTTAATAAGTTTGGGGGCATAGTTCCAAATTGTTTTCCAGAGTGTTTGGACCAGTTCACGGCTCCTCCAGCAGTGCATTAATATACCTATTTTCCCCAGTCTCTTCAGGATTGATCATTTTCCTTGTTTGTCATCTTAGCTAATCTGATGGGTGTGAGGTGGTACCTCAGAGTTATTTTAACTTGTATTTTTCTAATTATTACTCACTGACCATTCCAATCAGTCCAAAGACAATAAATATGGTTGTGGCTAGTCTTTTATCTTCCAGCAATAGAAATTGCTTCTTCTCTTTTAATCCCCTAGTTAAATGTCACCTGTATAAAATAGTAGTGGTACCCCCTCCCCCCCAAAAAAAACTACCTGTAAAGCAACTTAGCTTGTTTCCCTTTTCTAGATTCCCTGAAACTTCAGCACAATAGAAACACACTTTAGGAAGAACATTGACACACTGGAAGGTGTCTGCAGGAGGGCGACTGGGATGGGGAAGGCCCCTGAGATTATCATCATTATCAACATGATTTTCTTCATCACCTTCATCACGTTATTCCTTAAAAGGAATACTTAATCTTAAATCTCAAAACTACCTGTAAAGCAACTTAGCTTGTTTCCCTTTTCTAGATTCCCTGAAATTTCAGCACAATAGAAACACACTTTAGGAAGAACATTGACAAGCTGGAAGGTGTCTGCAGGAGGGTGACTGGGATGGGGAAGGCCCCTGAGATTATCATCATTATCAACATAATCATCTTCATCACCTTCATCATGTTATTCCTTAAAAACATCATCACCACTGGCATTTACAGAATGCTTTAAAGTTTTCAAAGCACTTGACTTGTATTATCTCATTTGAACTTCATGATAGGCCTCTGAAGTAGGTATTGCAGGTATCCCCATTTTACAGATGAGAAAACTGAGGCTCAGAATTGGTTCAGTGTCTTGCCTGTGATCACACAGCTTTTAAGTGTCAGACGTGGCCTTTGAGTACAGGTCCTGCCTACCTAAGCCTCACACTCTAACCATTACAAGAGGACAGTTTCTCATGGCCTATGAGGAACATAGGAGAGCACTGAGAATGTCTGGACTGAAGAAGAAAAGGCATATGGAGACATGATCATTTTCTTCAAGTTTCTGAATGGTTGACACAAGGAAAGGTGATTGGCTTTTTTCTATTTGGTCCCCAGGGTGGAGGGGTAGAACTGAAAGCAATCAATGGAAGTTACAGAGAAATAGATTTATGCTTGAAGAAAGGAAAAACTTCTTAACAATTAGAGCTGGTCACAAGGAGAATGGGCCAGCTCAGGAGATAGTGAGTTCACCATTACTAGAGATCTTCAGGCCAACGCTTGTATGACCATAGGCCTTGGAAGGGATCTATCTTGGACAGGAATAATTTGGACTAGATGGTCCTTGAGTCCCAACTTTAGGGTTTTGTGATTCAATGGGGATACCTTAGAGGAATCTCTGTCACTATGAAAGACACAATCTGTGCCTTCCTGCTTCTGCATATCCCAAGTGCCCTATTCTCCTTACTAGACTGACAAGTGAGGAAGGAAAGCTATATTCCAACAAGAGTTAGCATCTGGAATAAGCTTCTTGTGACTTTTACTGCTCTTCCTTTCCCCTGCTTTTATCAAGTGCCTACAGGCAGCCTTGGAGTAGGAAAATGTCTGGTACCCTCATTAGGGCTGTTGATCTCAGCTGCTGGCTCTCCAGTTCCTCTGTGTCTCTGATTATTCTAGCAAAATCTACATATGAGGAAGATTTTGTGGGGTGGGGACTTCCTAAGGAACTTGATCATTATATTTCTGTAACCCAGAGGAAAGCATATTCCTACTATTCTCTTGGCTCCAAAATAGAAAGGAAGTGTGGGTGAGGAGTGGGTGAAGCCCCACTCCTGTGAGGGGCTGGATTCTGAACAGAGCCACACTCAGGAGTTGGGGCTGGTCAAGGTCTTACTTACAGAGGTTCATTACATCAGCAGGGATGCAGCCCTAGACTGATGCCTTGGTTACCACCCAAGCTGTCTTGTCCTTCCTGAAAACTGGTAGCGAGGTCATCGGGCAACCTCCCCCTCCTTATCCCCCTTACGCCCCATGTAATTGATGACATCTTTATGCCCCCAGTGCCTCTTCTCAATGTGAGGCCTCTCTGTACCTGCTTGACATTTCTGACTAAATCCAGAAAGCATGACTTCCTTTGTTTTACTGTAATACTGATGGTCTTGAATTTTGGCTTGAGTTGCATAAACAGGCCAACATAAAGATGCTTGATTCAGCAGTTCAGCAGCCGTCAGCTCTATTTGTTTAAAAAAGAAAAAGGAAAAAAAATTTACAGTGAAGTTCAAGGTACAAAATGGTAATTATTGTGTGAACAAGACACTTTTATACTTACTGTACCAGGCCTGATCATTTTATGGGCAAACTTGAGTTATAGACTGTATTTTTATGTCCCCGACTTAACAAAGCAACTGTAAATACATAAAGGGTACTAAAAACAGTAATAATCAAAAGTTAATTATTTCATATGGTTTCCATTTCCCCCCAATTTTATTTCTTTTTTTTTCCCTCTGGGAGAAAGGTCCTCCCTACTCCTCATCTTCCCACATGTATCTCTTCCAAGGCTTTAGTATCAAAGAATTGGTTGGACTAAATGATCTCCTTCCGTCTCTGAGATTTTGTGATTCTTAAAGATTATTCAGCACTAGCTGTGGGCTCTAGGAGCCCTGGAATGGGCCAGGCTACCTTGTCTGAGGGTCCTTGAGAAAGACGGTATCTGATCATAACCATTTTCACCACTTTCACCCATTGCAAGGCCTCTTTTACTGGGGAATGATCTCCTCTCCTTTCATGGCTCCAACTATAAGATATCAGCTTTCATTTATGATCTTTGCCATACAAATGCTGCTATTCCTGGGCATGTCTGAGGAGCTGCCTCACATTAGAATAAAATCACAGTTACTTTTCTCCCTGGGATCACTGTCAGAGCCTGCTCAAGATATGTTTGTAACAAAATGGAGTGTTTGCCCTTCAGTGTGATGCGGTCTAATCATGGGTCTGATGTGTTTGATCCCAGGAGTAGGGACTGAAGGGAAGGGGAAAATCAGGGTCTGGGGACAAGTCCACTGACCTGGCCATTGGATGTAATTCATATTCTTTGAGGAGAGAAGCCACTTTGCAAATATCCAATGCCCCAACCCCTCCCTCCCTCCCCTCTTTGTCTCTTTCTCTCTCCCTCTTCCCCATCTTCCCCTCTCTCTCACCCTCTCTCCCTCTCCTTTTCTCTTTCTTTCTCCTTCCCTCCTCTTCCTCCTCCTCCTTCCTCTTCTTCCTCCTCCTCCTCTTCTTCTTCTTCGTCTTCTTCTTCTTCTTTTCTCTCTTTCTCTTTCTCTCCCCTACTTCCCCCTCCCCCGCTGTCCCTCTGTCCTAAGCCTTTGTTTGCCTCCATATATTACTGAACACACTTGATACCTCTGCTGGAAATGGTAAGGGGAACACAGAGTACTAGCTGGAAACAAAAGGGAAATTCAAGGAATTCAATTCAAGGAAAATTCACTTTAACAAATGGTCATTCAGCTCCTGAGAATATATCACTCTTACGGAAAGGTAGATTTGGGCCCCATATAGGCAAGAACTCACTAACAATTTGTGGGGTCCAAAAATAGAATTCATTCATCAAATATTTATTGAGGGAGTACATTGTGCATGCTAGTTTATGTGCTAGGTTTGGGGGGAACTATAAAGAGAAATAAGACATGGTCCCATTCTCATACAACTTATTGTTTAGTAGGGTGGGTAAGACATACATTCAAATAATTATAATACAAATTAAGATAGGATAGATGCTTGTGAAAATTGAGGTATGGTGCAAAGAGCTTTGGATTAGAAGTTATAAGAGCTGGGTTTAAATTGCCCCTACTCTTTGTATGACCTTTAACTTGTCTGCATTTTCACATCTATAAAATTACTGGATTGGATTCAGTGATCTCTAGAGTTACTTTCATTTCTACATCCTAGCCTCAAATTTGGCTCAAATAAAGGAGAAATCAGTTGGCCAAGAGAAGGCTTCATGATGGAGGTAGTGTTTGAAGAACACTTGAAGGACAGATAGGCAGTGCTGCATCTTGTAGGATAAGCCATCCTATCACCAGAAGCATTCTAGGACATGTTAGATGGTCCCTTGCTAGGGATCAGATCCATACTTTGAGTAGGGTTGACTAATATCCCCTCTAATGTCCCTTTTAACTCTAAGATTCTATGATCCATTTTGGCTATGAGAGGAAAAAGAGGAATAAGATAGTAAGAAGAGGGAAGCATCTAGTCAATCAAAAATGTTTTCAAGGTAAGGTATCCATATAGGGAAAGGAGCCAGTGGAGAAAGAAAGGTTGAAGATGCTTAAGAGACAGAAGCAGACCATGGGAGGGATGGTCCAGAAAGAAAGAGGGGACGGCTTAGATAATATTGGAAAATTGTTCCTTTTTTTTCCTTTCTTTTTGGCCAGTCTTCTTTGTTTTTGTTTTTTTTTTTAATTTCTCTTGATGTCTTTTGTTTTTATGTTAATCACTTCCTGTCAGGTCCCTCTCCCTCTTCTTGTAGCAAAGAAAAACAGTAAAGCAAAACCAACAGGCACATGGGCCACATCTGTCCACGTAGTCAATGTTCTCCACCAATAGTCCCTCATCTTCCCAGCAAAAGGAGAGAGGTACATTTCCTCATTCCTTTTTTTGGGACGAAAATTACCCATTATACTTGTACAACATTCAGCTTTGTTTTTATTGTTCTGTTCATTTACATGATCACAATCACATTATATGTTGTTTTCCATAATAAAATACTAATAAATATATGTTGAATGAATAAACGGTCTAATTTAGGCTTTTCATTCATTTAAATTGGACTTTCCCTTAATAAGTCTGAATCCAGAAAGTCTTGTCATCTTCCATGATGTCTATGAATAGTATGAATATGATGTCTTTGAAGAAGAGTATGCATGACCAGAGGAGAATCAACCACCTGTCCTGGCTCTGAGTTTGAGGGGGCCTCCTCAAAGCTCATGATGTCGCTGAATTGTTGTAATGAGCTGTCAGCCTTAGGTATCCAATGTCCCTCTGGATGGGGTGTTTGCCACATAATGGCAGAGAAACCAGTGGGCCAGATTCTATTCCTACCTTGGAAAACAATGAAAAGATCGTCCATTGTTCTGTGAGCAGCAACCTTTCCTGACTATTTATATCTGGAAGTGGTATTATACAGAGAATAGGGCACTACAAGGCAATGAAGAAGGCTCAGGTGCTCATGCAAGATGCTTCCAGGATGATGATGATAATAACAATTGGCATTTAGCACTTCGGAGTTTGCAAAGTGCTTTACAATACCCTATTATCTGAGCCTTACAACAACCCTGAGAGGTAGGCCCTACTAGGTATTAATATCCCTATTTTAGAGATGCAAAAATTAAGACTCAGAGGAATTAAGTGACTTGCCTATGGTAAAACAGTTAAGGAGTGTCAGAGGTGAGATTTGAACCCAGGTCTTCCTGACTACAAACCTAGTTCTATATGCGTAATACTCTGGCATTAAGCTTTTGAAAAACAACTGAACTGGGTGGAGGCTAATTGTATAGACAATTTTGCTAGAGTATTCAGGGTAAGATTCTTTTTTTTTTAATTTAGTATTTCATTTTTTCTCCAATTACATGTAAGAACAATTTTAAATTCTTTTTTCAAATTTTAAGTTCCAAATTCTCTCCCTCCCTTCCATCCCCCCTTCATTGAGAAGGCAAGCAATTTGCCATAGGTTATACATGTATAGTCATGCAAAACACATTTTTTTGGTGTGAAAGAAAACGGACACAAACAAATACAAGAAAAATAAAATACCTTTGATCGTATTCAGACTCCACCAGTTCTTTCTATGGAGGTGGACAGCACCTTTCATCATAAGTCCTTCAGAATTGTCTTGGATCATTATATTGCTAAGAATAGCTAAGTTATTCACAGTAGATCATCATACAATATTGCTGTTTCTGTGTACAATGTTCTCCTGCTTCCTCTCATTTCACCTTGAATCAGTTCATGTAAGTCCATGTTTTTCTTAGAGCATCCTGTTTATCATTTCTTATAGCACAATAATATTCTATCACAATCATATACAACAACTTATTCAACCATTCCCCAATTGATGGACAGCCTCTCAATTTCTAATTCTTTGCACCACTAAAAGAGTTGCTATAAATATTTTTGTACACATAGGTCCTTTTCCTTTTTTTCTTTTTATCTCCTTGGGATACAGACCTAGTAGTGGTATTGTTTGGTCAAAGGGTGCGAATGGTTTTGTAGCCCTTTGGGCATAGTTCCAAATTGCTCTCCAGAATGGTTGAATCAGTATACAACTTCATCAACAATGCCTTAGTGTTTTAATTTTCCCACATTCCCTCCAACATTTGTCATTTTCCTTTTCTGTCATATTGGCCAATCTGATAGGTGTGTGATGGTAGCTCAGCATTGTTTTAATTTGCATTTCTCTAATCAATAGTGATTTAGAGAATTTTTTCATTTGACTATAAATAGCTTTAATTACTTTGTCTGAAAACTGCCTGTTCATATCCTTTGACCATTTATCAACAGAAGAATGGCTCTTATTTCTATAAATTTGACTCAGTTCTCTGTATATTTGAGAAATGAGGCCATTATCATAGAAACTTGCTGCAAATTTTTTTCACAGTAATGATTACCAACTATCTATTTCCCTCTATCCTTTTTCCCCCCAGTTTTTCCTACTCTCTGTCTCTTCCTGCACCCTGTCCATTCTCAGAAGTGTTTTGCTTCTGACTTTTACTTCCTCCAACCTACCCTCCTTTTCATCAGCACCACTCCTTTCTCTTATCTCCTCCCCCTCCTAATTTCCTATAGAGTAAGGTAGATTTCTACACCCAACTGAGTGTTTTTTACTCCCTCTTTGAGCCAATTCCTATGAGACAAGGTTCACGCATTCCCCTCCCCCTTCACCCATCTTCCTCTCCTCTGTAAAATCTCTTTCAGGCCTCTTTTATATCAGATAATTTGCAGGGTAAGGATTCTTAATCTAAATCCATGAATAGATTTCAAGGGATTTGTGAACTTGGATGAGGAAAAAAATTACATCTTAATTTTCACTAACTTCTAATTGAAATTTAGCATCTTTTGGTAATTAAAAACCATTATTCTAGGGAGTCCATAGGCTTCTCTCTCTCTCTCTGTCTCTCTCTCTCTGTCTCTCTGTCTCTCTCTCTCTCTCTGTCTCACACACACACACACACACACACACACACACGAGAGGGAGACAGAGAGAGACAGAGAGAGAGAGAGAGAGACAGAGAGAGAGAGGGAGAGAGAGTTTAAGAGCCCTTGGTTTGGGGGCTGCAGTATTAGGGTATTAGGAAATGATGAGATAAGAGGTAGTGGCTCTTGGATCAGGCTGGTCTACCTGGGAAGGTGAGCAAAATGAGAAAAGGGAATGACCTGTGAAGGAAGGAAGTGTGCAGATGAGGTTGAAGGAAATGATATATCCGTTTGTGGTGTTGAAATCCCAGATCTTTCTTTCTTTGTGTCATTTTGAAGAGGGGGTAGTTCACAGGTATCTAAGTCAGTTGCATGGGTCCATGGTTTTGGTTCAGACTACTCCGGAGCCCATATATGAAGTGTAGGAAAATTTGAGTTGTAAGTAATAAACTATGTATGGTTGTTCCTAGACCAGAGCTGCCTATATGAGTAACTCCAGCTGAGCTTATTAACCTGATTCCCTGTTCTAAAGACATCTGGTCAAAACGAAGTTCTGTAATCTGCTTTTTCTCAGCTTTTTCACTTTGTGTCAGCAGCTCTGCAGCATCAGGCAGAATGGTTAACCTGTTATTGTCATGTAGTTTAAAATTTTTTCCATTGGCCTCTGTGATCAGTTTTTTTCTCCCAGGGGATATGGTATTCAACTGGCAATTTAGAAATGTTTTGTCTCTAGTATAGCATATGAGTCCTATTCTAAAGAAACAAAAAAAGAGACTTACTAAAATATAATGTCACTTAGCTTGTTTCCTGATGGTACAGTACCAAAAGAAAGTTAATTTGAACTACGTTAAGTGCATTGGACATTCATAGCAAGGAAGCCCAAAAAAAGCACATTCCGCTCCAGAACTAGAGTCAAATCATTGGCTAGCTATGGCTACCTTAGGCTTCTAGATGTTGAGTTCGAGAGATTTAGAGACTAAACTGAGGCCCACAGAGATTAAGTGACTTGCCCAAGGACACATAGAAGTTGTTTGAATTAAGATTTGAACTTAGGACCTCTGACTTCAGGGGATCCTTGAACTGGGGGAATGGGAAAAAATTGTATCTTTGTTTCCACTAACCACTAATTAAAATTTAGCATTTCCTTTAATTATTTAAGCACATTGCTCTGAAGAGTCCATAGCCTTTATCACACTGCCAAAGGGGCCATGATGTAAAACAAGGTTTAGTACTTCTGCTCTTTAGCCAGTAGTTTTCCATTGTAATATGTTGCCTCGCACTAGACTAGACCATCAATAATCTTCTGTCTTTAATCTATGAAGATGATACCATTCAACCACCATCTGCTCTTCACAGTTATTTTTTCTAATTGTGTAGATAGATACTTAGAGATAAAGATGATAATAGCATAATATAATAGATAATAGTAGATAAATAACAACAATAATAATAGCTTACATTCATCTAGCAATAGACAACTTAAACAATGTTTTCCATACAACAACCCTGAGAGGTAGATAGTGCATGTATGAGTATTTCTTTGTCTTAGAGAAAGTCAGTTTCCCAAGGTCATACATCTAGTAAGTATAGGAGTAAAGATTCAAACCCAGGGCTCCTAATTGAAATGGTATCTCCAATGGTGTTTCAACCAGTTCTTCCTCTCACCTACCCATCCTTATAACTATAGGGTGCTTGAGGCTTCACGGGCATTTTTAAGAGTACAGGGTTTAGTCAGAGAAACAAGTGCCCATAGAGGAGTTTTGTGGGTCTTTGGTAGAATTTATTTTCACCAAGTCTGTCTAAAGCATGTATAATTACTATGCCCAAAGAATCCTTTTAGTTGCATAAGGTATCCATTCACTGAAGTCTACTTTTTTCCCATTCTACAGTTTCTATCACTCTTTAGGAAGCTAACTAACCAACATCAACCTTACTAGATGGATACTTCCTTCTACCACCAACACAATAATGCAAAGAATAATTGTTAGGAAATGTGGCATCTTCTAAGGAGACAGTTTAAGCTTGTAATAATTCTTCTTGGTCTTAAATCCATCATTATTTCCCTTAAATATAATTAAATATGGTTTCTAAATTAAAGTAGTCAACCCAAAACATCTTATTAATCATTTGATATATCTATAGATATATAGATAGAGATATAGATGAAATTCCATTGTATGGCTTCACCAAAAACACATTAAATATCTTCTTCATTTTATGGAATCTTTCTCCAGCAAGATAAAATGCCATTTGTATAAGTATAATATTATTAATGTTTTTCAAGGCAAGAGAGAGTGGCTGAAGGCTTTGAGTTTGAATCTGGAGGCTACTGTGAACCAATTGACGAAGGTGAAACTCATACATAACTTGTTCTCATCCAGAGAAGATGCATCAAGCATGAAGATATCAAAGAGAAGGCTGTGGCTGAATACGTTAAGAGATAGGCATCCTCAAATCAAAATTGAATAGGGAGAACATACTAAAAGCATTGAGCACCTGTGTATTGCCAGACTTAATGTATACTTTTAGAATTGTAAAATGGTTTGTAACAGATTCAAAAAGTATCCTAATGAAAATGTGTATGTTATTAAAAAGTGCAGGGCCTATCACTTCAAGGCAGCTCTAAAAAGATTCTACTTCACTGGAAGAAAGGAGAAAAATGTTCTGCCTTAAATCACATGATAGATTAAGGAAAAAGCTACAGAAGTACTTTTGGAACAAGCAGACATTACTTCATTGGGCAATAATCAAGGCTGATCACAGATATACACCATCAGGTTATGAAGAATGTAGAACCAATGAACAAGTTGTAATATATGAATGTAATGGAATACTATTGTGCTATAAGAAATGATGAGCAGGCTGACTTCAGAAAAACCTGGAAAGACTTGTATGGTCTGATGCTGAGTGAAGTGAGCAGAACCAAGAGAACGTTATACACAGTAACAGCCACGTTGTGCGATGACTAATATTGATAGACTTAACCCTTCTCAGCAATGCAAGGATCTAAGACATCTCCAAAAATCTCACGATGGAAAATGCTATCCACATCCAAAGAAAGAACTATGGAGTTTGAATATAGATGGAAGCATACTATTTGCTCCTTTTTTTCTTCTGTTGAGTTTTGTTTCCTCTTTCTGGTGGTTCCTCCTATTGGTTCTAATTCTTACTTGCAACATCACTAATGGGAAAATATGTTTAATAAGAATGTATATGTATAGCCTATATCACACGGAGTGCCATCTTGGGAAGGGAGATGGGGAGGAAGGGGGAGAAAATTTTTAAACTCAAAAGCTGATGGAAGTGATTGTTGATAAATCAAAATAAATTAATAAAAAAAAGAATGTAGAGCCAAAAGTAGTTTACCCCTGGATGGTTCCTATGAAATGGATAAGACCCAAGAATGAAATCAAAAGGTTCCTCTATGTGCAACATCTACATGAACTCAATAATGTACCAACAAAGAAGAATTGACCAAATGGCTAAATCATGCAAAATTGCTTATAGAAACAGAGTTTATGATGGCAATTCAAGAACAGGTTACTGCTACGAGAAATTACATAAAAATTATCCTAAAGGAACCCAGACATGGCGATCAATGTTAAGTGATGCAGGACAATGGTGGAAAACTGCAACACATTACCAAAGGCTATAAAAATGAAAACCTTGTGCATATCCACTGAGACCCAATCTGGTGACTAGGATTCTATGTGATAAGCTTGCTACCATATTTCATGGCCTGACAGGCAACAAATTCCCACACTATAAATACTGTCCTCGAAATATCCCAGAGAACTCAACCAAAACACCATACTTACTGGTACCAGAGCATTGTCACAAACTGAGCTGTTGTTGCCCACAATCTTCCCAACAAAACATTAGTCCAGAAAAGCTTAGGAATAACACTTTTTTCAGAGATGTCACCATCCTTTATATTTATACTTTCCAGGGTACATGGAATGAGAAGCTTTAAATGTACAGTGACCTAGCACAGAAATCAGACTCATAGTGGCAAAGAATGGCTCTCATATCATCCCCATTATCCTATCTGCTGCTGGAGCCGTAGTCCTGAGGCTACTTTCGGTAAGCCTTGAAGGTTGAGCTAGTATCTGAATACCTTTACTCAGCTCCAAAAAGCAGTAGTTTTTTCCACCTGCACGACAAGGATATTAAATATAAAAGAATAACATCAGGATGGTGACTTGTCCCAGGACTATTTCCATCTGAGTCTCATTGATAAAGATGATAATAGGTATCATGATCGTTGTACGTTGTATAGTATTGTAGGGTTTGCAAGAGCCTTTATGTACATTATATCATTTAAGACCCACCACCACCCCCCTTTGAGGTAGGTGCTATTATTGTCCTCATTTCACAGCTCAGGAAACCACAGATCATATTCCTCTCCCCTCAGAAATGTGTGGGAAAGAGAACGTGCTGCCCAGGGAATATGATCTGAAGAGCAGCTGCTTTCCATACAGTAGCCGAAAGGTCCCTATCTCTCTGACCTTTCTGTGATGAGGCAAGTGTTAGGTAGAAAGGAGAGCCACCTTTATAATTGTCAAACCATGTTTGTGTTAAGCCAGCTCTGTCTCAGCAGCTAAGTGGCGCAGTGGATAGAACACGGGGCTTGGAATCAGGAAGACTCAACTTCATGAGTTCAAATCTGGCCTCAGAAGTTTACGAGCTGTGTGACCCTGGGCAAGTCACTTAACCTTGTTTACCTCAGTTTCCTCATCAGTAAAATTAGCTGGAGAAGGAAATGGCAAACTCTTTCTAGTATTCATGAAGACCTGGACATGACTGAAACAATTGAGCAAGCACCACAACCGTCTGACTCTAAATCCAGCTTTCTCGATCCTCTTTCATTTCAGTGGGGAAGAAGGGCTCTATTCACTCTGGTTTTCATGAAAACGTCTTTCTTTTTTCCTTTGGCCCAGAGTGGCCTGTGGTCAGAAATCTCAAGTCTGCATCTTGGTCAAGAAGGCTCCCTGTCCAGGTGCTATCGGTTAAATCAGATAATTTGTATTTATTGAGGACCCCATTGAGAAGAACATCGAATCTTTCCCATGGCTACATTACTGAAGGAAAAAAACCCTGACCCTGTGCATAAAAACATTGTTGGAACCATTCATATTTTTAAAAACAAATGCCCCCTACCCCCAAACAAAATAAAACAAAGCAACCTTAATACTCTGGGCAGGGTGTTTCCTTAGCTGGAGTAAAGATTTTGTCACCATCTTTACGTACAGAAGATAGGTCTTTGATGACCCCTCTGCTGAGAGGCTAGG
The DNA here is from genome assembly GCF_900497805.2 of Vombatus ursinus. Classification (NCBI taxonomy): domain Eukaryota; kingdom Metazoa; phylum Chordata; class Mammalia; order Diprotodontia; family Vombatidae; genus Vombatus; species Vombatus ursinus. The sequence continues at coordinate 13,552,644 of NW_020954563.1, forward strand.
GTCACAATAAAACTGTAGTCACATTACGTTGTTATTAATACAGTTAGCAGCTCCTATGTTTCATGAACAGATTCCTTCTTCATAGAAGATTTGAATCAGCTTTGTTGTCAAAACCCCCCAGGGTTTGAATGGAAGTTTATGATCAGTAGCTAACATAAATAGCGCTCAGAGTTCCTCCATGGATGCCGCAGGGAAAACATTGTAAAATATTCTATTTGGGGGATATTTTTTAACTTGCATGTCACCTTTTTCATATTTGTTTTTTGCCGGATTTTCAAAGTCAACATTTACCAACTTCAGAGATGAGAATGGCTAGTATAGAATCTTAAAGTTGGAAGGAAAGGATCTCAAAAGTCCTCGAGTCCAAATTTCATTTTAAATACAGGAAGTCTCCCTGTAATATCTGTGACAAATGTTCAACCAGCCTCTTTTTCTAATTCTGAATTTAACAACCCCCAAATAAGATGAGTATTTTTATATGCAAGGCAGGACAGAAAAAGATGTTTATGCGTGCAGCTACAAGTCCTCACCATGTATAGCTTGCTTCTCCTTCCAAGTATGCAAGTTCAACACCTTATTTTGGAAAATTTTTAATTCTGTGTTTTCCACTTACCTTCCTTCTATTCTTTTCTGTACATAAAAAAATGCTTTAATAACTCTCTTGCTGGATGTGTGACCTTAGGCAAACCATTTGACTGCCTGAGTTTCCTCAGCTGTAAAATGGGAGTAATAATAGCACCAACCTCGCAGGGTTGTTGAGATAATATTTATAAAAGCAACAACAGCAAAAAGCACTTAGCGCAGTGTCTGGCACATAGCAGGTGTTTAGTAAATGCTTGTTCCCTTCCCCTTCCTTCCCTCTTTTCTTAGTTTTCTTCTTTTATTTTTGTTTTGGTGACCCTACTGATAGCTTTACTCTCCCTCCGAAAAAAATTGAAAGAAAGAAAAATAAATCCTTTTGTCAAATATGTGTAAACATATTTGATACCAGCAAGTCAAATAAAACAAATTTCACCTTGGCCATGTCCAAAAATGTATCTTATTCTGCACTTTGGGTTTATCACCTCACTGTCAGGAGGTAGGTATTATATTTTGTCACTTGTCCCCTGCGATCGTGTCAACCGGCTTTTCCTTAAGGTTCTCTAGTAATGAGAAAGTGACAGTTTGTTCCATTGTTAAATCTATTAATTAAAAGTTCTTCTCTAAATTGATCTTTCTCTGTGGGATTCTTATCCATTGGACCTAATTCAGCCCTCAGAACCTAAATGAAAAGTCCAATTCCCTTTCAACATGACAACCCTCTGGATATTTGAATAATAACTAGCATTTACAGAACATTTTAAGATTTGCAAAATGCTTTACAAATATTATTTTATCTTTGTAACAGCACTGGTAGGTAGTTGCTGTTATCGTCCCCATTTTACAGAAAAGGAAACTGAAGCTGACAGAGGTTAAACAACTTCCTCAGAGTCCCACAATTAGTAAGCGACTGGATGGGAATTCAAGTCTTCCCTCGTCCATGTCCAATTCTCTGTCCACTGTGTCACCTAGTTGCCCAATGGTGATTTTCTTTTCCCCTATTCTGCCACAGTCTTGTCTTCTACCAGCTAAACATGCCTGCTTCTTTCAAGAGATCTTCATGTGACACAGCTTCCAGGTCCCCAAACCCCCCTGGTCAGTCTTTTAGTTTATCAGTGCCCTCCTGAAACATAGCACCCAGGTCTGAACACAGTATTCCAGATCTAATCACTTGGGAGAGCTTATATTATTGACATTGGAAGTTGGGTTGGCTTTTTGGACTGCCACATCACACTGTTGCCTCATCTTGGACCTGTAGATTCATGAAAACCTAGGCATTTTCACCCAAATTGTTTCTAGACATTTTCCACTTGTTTCATATTTTCCAGTTGACTTTTGGAATATAGGTATGTAAATTTATCTCTGTTGATTCTACTTTGTTAGATTTATCTTCTTGTTCCCATCCATCAGCATTTTTGTTCAATTCTGATTTTCCTATTCAAAAAGGTGAGGAGGTGGTCATGAAATACTCAAAGAGGACATTGGGACTCAGAACCTTTTCTTGGGAAGCTAGGTTAAAGGAATGGGGGCTTTGGGGTCTATTTTATGACTTAAGCATGAGAGTGGTTTAGGAATGGGAATGATTGGTTGGTCTAGAAAGAAATGTTTCTAAATAGATCTAGACAGGATTCAATTTCAGAAACAGTTTCTTTTAGCTATCTGCAGTAAGGGGGTGAACAGCTGTAATAGCTCCCAGGAGTTGTGGGAAATTTGCTTCTCTTTTCTTGGAAGATATGCCCATTTGACACCTCTGAATGTTTGTGATTTCTGCCCAGGTTATGCCCTCCTCACTCCATCAAGTACAGAATAAGGAGGGGGGAGGGTATGTCTGGGTGATATTCTCTTTGGGAACTACCTCTCCCAGAAGGTTGTGTGTTATCTTGATATCTTTTAGTCTGCCCAGTTTGAAAGGAAGATGGGAAGCCTTTGCTGCTCAAGATGCAGGTTGGACACCAGATTGGCAGGACCAGAGAGAAAGGAGGAGAAAATGGAGGTGTTATTGAGCTCATACCAGTGCTAGTAGCAGGAAATATTTCCTTTACTGGTGTCTATCTACTAATCCCCAGATGAGAGCTACCTAGTAGGAAGAAGTTTGTGTGTTCTCTGGTAAAAGGTAAGCAATATGTAAAGGTGAACCTGGAAACAGGGACAGAAGACTGGGGTGGGGTAGAGGGGCAGAGAAGGAAAGACAGAGAAAGAGAGAGAGACAGAGAGACAGAGACAGAGAGAGACAGTAAGAGTAGGAGGGTAGGGGACCTGGCCCTGACATTGGCAGCTCTAGAGTGGGTGATGTATGTTAGTTGCTTTTCCAAGACTGAGGTCAACCAAAGAACTTCCTAGCACTTAGCATATGAGTGTAATTGCTTCTGACCCTTTCCTATTGTGTTGAAAATACATGATGAGGGAACTCATAGGTTTCAGTTTCTGGAGGCATGGGAAGTGGTAACCTTAGGAAATGGGATGGAAGAGTGCTTTCTGCTTGATTTGATTCTTTCTTATTTACCTTTCATTCTGCTCTAAGTAAATACCCTTTGCTTTACAATGAGGTCTGAGTATTTGTTTTAGCCTGATTAGAACAAATTCAGTGAAAATGGGGGCTCATGAGCTGTGGATTGAGATAGGTACTTAATCCTTGAATACCATGGACCCAGGAGTAGCAAACAGGATGAACATGTTTAGGGGCCCAGAGTGCCATAGACAGTAGCTCCTGAGCTGTCGAAATGAATTTACAAATGGAACTGTTTTAAGTATAACCACTCACCTTATAAAGCCTATCCACTCTAACCTGTTTGGTGAGCTAGATCAATAGAGCAGTCAATCTGTATTTATCTATCTATTACTCTCTCTTTCTCTCTCAATATTTATGTGCATATACACATATTTTACATATGTTTATACATATATTTTACATATATGTATGCACATGTACATATAAATATTGAGAAAGAAAAAACTCTCCTTGTGTGAAAACTCCCTTCACCAGGTCTTTTGTAACTTATCATTTTAATGGCCCAAGCAAAACTCTGAGAGATTGTCTTTCCCACAGTCACATAAATAATGTGTCAGTGTCAGGATTCGAATACATGACTTCCTGAGTCTGACTGACCCTCCATCTGCTCTGCCATGCAGTGTCTCAGTAACAAACACAGTTCTGTAGTTTCAGACTGACCAAGGACAGAATTCTAAGGAAAGATAATTATTTTTGATGTGTTAAGAGCAAAAGTTTTAAAAATAAAGTTTTAAACTAATTAAAAAAGACAATATTTTACTGGTATAGGCTGTCGGGTTAGAGTTTATTTTGTAATTTTTGAACTGTTCGCAAACCTGATTTGTTCAAGTAAGTCAAAAACAATTTTCTGCATGAAACCCATAGAAAATGGAACTTTAAAAAACAAACTCATATTTATGATGTGCCTCTGCCTCTCTCTTGCCCTGAGGGCTTCCTCACCATATCAGAAGAGGCCCTTCAAGGTCTCCCCTTGCCCAGTATAGCTCTACTGTGGTGGTTGAAAGCTCACAAGCTTATCTTAGAATTCTTTCCCAAGTGAAAGAAATTTCAGCCAAAAGAAAGTTTTGAGTATGTTTGACATGGTCTATATACTTAGAATGATGAATTCTTTCCACTGTCTGCACTTGGTATGAAATCAAGAATCACAGAATCACCAGGGCTTTTCACATGTGAATTGCTATCTCCTGTGCTCTGATGGCATCCTTGACTGTGAGTGAAACTGGGAACGGGCCACAGAACCAAAGAATTCCTTCTCTTTCTCCCAAAGCCCTCAGACCCACATTTTTAGCAGATGGCTTAGCCTCCTACTTCACTGACATTTTGGAAATCTGACTGGAGCTCCTTCATCTCTTTCTTCCATATTTAATACATACATATTTGTATGTATTAAATATTTGTACGTAATTCTGTACAAAAGAATTATGTACAGAATTATCCGCTTTCTCCACCTTCCCTCTCATGTTTCCCTCCTTCTTCTCATGGAGGAAGAAGTCTCCCTATTTCTTTCTGAAGATAATCCACACCTGCACCCATGGTTGTACCCTTCCTGATTTACCTACATCTGGACCAAGCTTGGAATATACACCTCTTAGAACTTTTGTTTCCTTTAAAGCTCAGTTCAAGTGACACTTCCTAACTTGAGTCCTTTCCTATCGCCCTCCATCATACTCTACCTCTTGTATTTCTCTTGTATATACTTTCATATGTATATGTTGTCTCCGTCATAGAATGTAAGCTCCATGAGGGCAAGAATTGTTTTCTTTTACTCCTTCTATCCCCAGAGTCTAACACAGTGCTTGGCATATAGTATAATAGCAAATGCTTTTTGATTGAGTTCTCTAGATCTCGTCTTGTCTACTTCAGCCTCTTCTCCATTGGCTTTCCTATTTGCCTGCAAACATGTTTGGATCCCTCAAATAATTTTTAATGTGTCCTGGTAATTTAGTTTCCATCACTCACCTCTCAACTGAAACTACTTTCTCACAGGTCACCAGTGACCTCCTATATATCAAATCTAGTGCTGGTAGGATTTTTTTTTTCCAGTTCTCATATTTCTTCACCTCTTTATAACATTTAACCATCCCCTGCTTTCAATTCAGGTAAATTCAGAAAGTATCTATTAAGCCTCTGCTATGTACAAAACATTGTTCTAGCCACCAACATAAAAAAAACATCCTTTGTCTAATCCCCCAGGAGGATATGACAGGCTCACAGATAAGCGTACTACAAAGGAGATTTGAGAGAAGGAGAATTGTGAGCTAGGAGAAATTAAGAAGGAGAAAAACTTCTGATAGAAAGTGACAATTGACTTGAGCCTTAAAGGAAAATGAGGATTCTGAAATGTAGAAATGAGGAAGAAATGCATTCTAAGTCAAGGAATCCTACTGGAGCCAGAATGTAGAGTGTATGGAGAGTCAAGTGAACAAGCATTTATAAAACACAACTTGACATATGACTATGAAGGTTGATTGAATTTAAATGGCAAGCTAAGGAGTTTGACTTTTATCCTGAAGTCAATAGGAAGTCACCGAAGGTTTAAGGAAGGTTGTTTCATAATCAAATCATTAAGTTTGAAAGATTATTTTGCCAACTGTGTGGAAGGTAGATTGAAAATGGTAGGGCTAAAAGCAGAGGGATCAATAAGGAAGTTAAACTAAGGGTGATGAGGGCCTGAAGTCAGGTGGGAGCTGTGGGGATGAACAGAAGGGTTCTTACAAGAGAGATATTAGAGAGAGAATTTACAAGGGCAGCTAGTTGACACAGTGGATAGAGCACTGGGCCTGGAGTCAGGAAGACCTGAGTTCAGATCCAGCCTCAGACACTTGTTAGATTGTGACCCTGAGCAAGTCACTTAATCCCAATTGCCTAAAAATAAAAAATTTTTTTAAAAAGAGTTTGCACTAGTCTGAAGGTCCAACTTTGTGATAATCATCCCATGGATTAGAGTGCCTATTTCCCTTCAGTCCTTCTAATGTTGAATTTTTTTTAAAACTTTTTGTTATTTATACCTGTTTAATGGGTGTAATTTTGGCATCTTAAAATTGTTTTGATTTGTATTTCTCTGACTCTGAGGAAGTAAGAAGAGTTTTTAATGTTGTCTGTTTACGTCCTTGAACCATTTTCCCAACAGGGAATGGATATTATTCTTATAGATGTGTATCAGTTCCTTAAAATTCTGGCTGTCAGGTTTTTATCAGCTACATTTGCTGCAAATGTTTTCCTCCAAGCTCTCTTTTTCTTTTAGAGCTCTTGGTGGTGGTGGTGGTGGTGAGTGTGTGTGTCTGTGTGTGCACAAAACCCTTTTATCTTTGTATAATCCAAGCCATTTATTTTGTCTCCAATAACTTCTTCCATTTGTCTGAACATTTCCCTCCTCTCCATATGAGACAAATATTCCTTCTTTTCTTCCAGTTTTTAAGTGATTTTTAAAATGTTTGATCATTGATGCAGTTGGAATTCATTGTAGACAATGGTGCAGGGAATAGATCTAAAACTGCTTTTCATTATCTAATCTTCCCGTCAGTTTAAGATACAAATTCCAGTCTCCATTAGTGTTTATTAAACAGTAATCTCTCGTGTACGTTGGGCTGCATTTCTGAGTTCTATTTTTTTACATCGTTTCTCAATTTTTTCTCATACCAATTTTTATAATTTATGTTTGGTGATGAGGTTTGAAACCTAATGGGAGGAATCTCCTTCTAGTCCATCCTGTTCTTGCCAGTCGGTTTTTTTCATGTGAATATTGTGTTTTGTTTTGTTTTTTGGTGAGGCAATTGGGGTTAAGTGACTTGCCCAGGGTCACACAGCTAGTAAGTGTCAAGTGTCTGGTCTGAGTCTGGATTTGAATTCAGGTCCTCCTGACTCCAGGGCCGGCGCTCTATCCACTGTGCCACCTAGCTGCCCCATCTATCGGTATTTTCATGGCATTGCATTGAGCCCACAGATTAGTTCAGAAAGTCTTTCTTTCCATTTTTACCTAACTTTCCTTACTTAACCTAACTGTGCAAGGGATGAGATGGAGTGGAAAGAAGACTGGAGTGTGAAGACCTACCTGCATTCACATTCTGGATGTGCCGTTTATTTACTCACTGTGTGAGTTTGGCTGGGTTGTTTAACCTCTCTAAACCTGTTTTCTCACTTTTGAAATGGGGGGGGGGGGCAGCAGGATATTAAATGACTTCTAATGTCTTTTCTAGCTGTAGTCTATAATCCTAACTTCTGCCAAAATAATTTTGTAATTGTCTTTTATAGGTCTCTCGTATGCCTTGATTGTTTAATGTCGAAATATTTGATTTCAACTTGCTTATTAATGGGATTTCTCTTTACATGTGCTCCTCTTAATTTATGTGGATAGTTATATAGAAATATAGGTGACTTTTATGTATTTGCCCTATGTCTGTTACAGGGATGTGGTACTCTAAAAGAAGACCCAAAACAACAAAAAAACACAACTTGTACATGTGAAACATTTTTAAGCTTAATTTGCATTATTAACATTTTCTTCCTCACTTTCTTAAGTCTATGCAATCCCCGGAACAGTAAGTCAAGCCCTGATTTGCAGATTTCTGAAGTGTAAATGCTCACACTGGCAATTTAACAATTGGCTTACATATAGCCGGCTCCAAGACAACACTGCCTGTTACTTAGCTAAAATTGTTTGTCGCCTCAATGTTTTTGTTGTTTCTCTTAGGTTTTCTGATATACAATCATGTCTTTGGCAAATAGATATTTCTGAGACTGAACTTTTAGTAGAAGTTGTAACAACAGGCAAATGTTTGCCTGAGTTTTTGGTGTAGATGTCTTTATTACTTCGTGGTATAAATTACCAGCTCCTAGATTAAAATTTATGCTTTTTATCATCTTTTGAAAACTTCTTCATCTATGTATTTTTAGTGTTTAACATAAAGTAATCCTAAATTTATTTTAAATTCATTTCTATTAATGGTATTTGCATATTTTTTCCCTTTAGGGCCTTAGTTTTGTCAGAATTAGGGATAAGTAAAACCATATATTCTTCATAAAGAAGTTGGGCAGTCTTTCATTTCTCTCTCTCTCTCTCTCTCTCTCTCTCTCTCTCTCTCTCTCTCTCTTAACTCAGTGTATGGGAATTACTTGTTCTTTGCAAGTTTGGTAGTATTCATTTGTTACTTTGACTGTCCGGTTACCTTTTTTGCTAAGTAGATTAGCCTAGTTATCCTATCCACTTTCTATTTAGTACATTTTAGTATTTTATATTTTCAAAATTATTCATCAATTTCTCCTAAGTTTTCAAATGTATTATCATGGGGCTATATACATAGTAGTCTGATAATTTTCTTGCTTCGTCCCCTCTTCTGATCACTCTTTTGCCATTTATAATTTGGGTTTTTCTCTCCTTTTTGGTTAGATTTATCAATTCTGTTAACATTTTTCTTTTTTAAAAAACTTTTTGGTTTTATTTATAATTTCTGTTTTTATTTTCAATTGTATTAATCAATTTGCATATTGGTTCCGTCTTTTTCCCCTCTGTTTTCTGTTATATATTGCTTTTTTCCTTTTCTAAGTTTTCATTACACAGACTTGCCAAGATTTTCTTTCTCTTTCTTATTAAAATAGGCATTTGGCACTATAAATTTGTCTCTGAATACTTCTTTGGCTTCATTCCATAGATTTTGACATATGGTATCTGTATTGTAGCTATTTTCATATAATCTGCTATTTTAAAAAATCATTTCCTCTTTCACTCAACATTATTTATTAAATTAATTTTTGTTTCCTTATTACTGGTAGTGGCATTTACTTACCTGTAGATATATTGTATTATGATACCTACATCTAGCATTAAAAAAATCTGCTTTTCTGAGCTTAACTACATCTTATTTGTGACTCAACAAGTAATCTTTTAAAAACATTTATTCTATGTGCATTTTGGAAAATTGTTTACTTTTTGCTTTTCCCATTAGGTTTTTCCATATATATGTATTAGATCTAGTTTATTTAATACTGAACTCTATAATTTGTGTGTGTGTGTATGTGTGTGTGTGTGTGTGTGTAGTCTTTATTAGTAGGATTTATTAGTAGTAACTTGATTTCCACCCAAAGTTTCCAGATGATTTCACCTGTCATTAAGCTGTCACTGGTTGTCAACTTATGGTAGGGAAAAGGAGGTGTGGAGAAGGGAATAGATGAAAATTCAGATGAAGTCAGATGATGTGGTAGAACAAACACTAGATTTGGAGTCAGAGGACCTGGTTTAAAATCCTATCTCTGTCACTATCTTTGTGTATCCTTAGGAAAGTCACTAGGCCTCAGTTTCCTTATCTGGAAAATGAGGGGGGTGGGAGGTGGAACGGAGTAACCTCAAAGTTTTCTGCTAATTCTAAATCTCTGAATGACAAATATTACCAGTTGGCAAATCCTAGATGCGGGCTCTAACTTATACTTTTAACCTGGATCATACCAGGGTAGAATAGAGCCTCCTTTTGGGTAGTGTATCATAGAGCTTTGAACCAGCGGGCCCTCCTTCCAGGATTCCATGTCCTGCCTGCTGTCTAACCTCACACCAAAGCCTTCAGTTCCCTAGCACCCTGGTTCAGTGGGGCCATCTTTGCCCAGTGGCATTAACCTAGAAGCAAAAGAAAACAAACTTTCCATTAGCTTTTATTCTGGTAGCTCTGTTTGCTTAGTTAAGGGTTCTTTAGAAAGACTTAAGAAGCCAGTGTTCCAGACTGAGGAAGGGAAAATAATCTATTAAAAGTCTGTGGATGTCATCTTGATCTATATCTAGCCACTGGACCCAGGTGGCTCCAGAGGAGAAAGTAAGGCTAGTAACTTTGCACAGACCTCCCTCACTTAAATCCAATTCACTTGCATGTCCTGGCATCACCTTCCTAATGTCATGGTACTCTTTGAAAAAGAAGGGCAAACAGCTAGAGAATGCTTATTGGGAATGATTTGTAAGAAGGGTGAAAAGATAGAATGGAGTCATGGTATGAAAGTTTTAAATGTCAGAAAGAGCACTTTTTGATGGAAAATGCAATTCACATCCAGAGAAAGAACTATGGAGTTTGAATGCAGATTAAAGCATACTATTTGCCATTTTTTTCTTCTGTTTTGTTTTGTTTCCCCTTTCTTGTGGTTCCTCTTATTGGTTCTAATTCTTCCTTATGACACCACTAATGTGAAAATATGTTTAATAGGAATGTATATGTAAAGCCTATATCAGATTGCTTGCCATCTTGGGGAGGGAGGGAAGAGGGAGGGGAGAAAAATTTTAAACTCGAAAGCTTGTGTAAGTGATTGTTGATAAATCAAAATAAGTTAATAAAAAATTAAATTTTAAAACAAAGTCTCTGGATGACCAAGTGATCCACACCATTAGGGGCAGACTGCCCATATTGATGGGCACACAGAGCCATGAGAGTGTTGGAGAATTTGATTATAAGTATACCATAACTTCTGTTCCCTGGTTTTCTTGAGAAGAGCCTAGCAGCACCTAGGTAGTGCAGTGGCTAGAGCTCTGGGCCTAGAGTCAGGAAGTGCTGGGTTCGAATATGGCCTCAGACTCTTACTAGCTGTGTGACCCTGGGCAAGTCACTTAACCTTCTATCTGTATCATCTATAAAATAGGAATCATACCAACGTTTCTCTCTCTCTCTCTCTCTCTCTCTCTAAGGAGGGATTTGTGAGAATCAAATGAGATAGTATTTATAAAGTAAGTGGCACATATAATAATAGACAATGTTTCCTTCCTTCTCTGAAGAGTATTTTTAAAAACAATTACTGTTGTAAATTCTCAGTCACACAAATGAAATTTAAATGAAACCTGTGGGAAAATTCAACCAATTTTCTAGTGTTGGCGAAAATCACTCTTTTAATTAATAGGAAGAAAAGCTGCCCCCCTATTGATGCTGTTCTCAGATGAGAAGCCTCTGACTGTTCTCATAGAACAATTCTCTTATGTGTCACCTAGTTTAGGAGACTGAGAGGTCTTGCCTAAGGTTGCACACTGGCAAAACTTGGATCTGAATCCATGTCTTTTGACCCCAGATCCAGGGCTCTTTGTCCCTTCTTTGAGAAAAGATGAATTTTATTAGAGTAACTACACTACACCTCAGCAGCTAAGTAGCACAGTGGATAGAGTGCCTGCCCTGGAGTCAGAAGGATCTGAATTCAAATCTAGCCTCAGACATTAGCTGTGTGACCCTGGGCAAGTCACTTAACCCTGTTTGCCTCAGTTTTCTCATCCATAAAATGAGCTGAAGAAGGATATTGCAAACCACCCCATTATCTGCTAGACAACCCCCAATGGGGTCACAAAGAGCTGGACATAACTGGAACGACTCAACAATGACACTACACTTCTCTCCCTGCTATGCCCAGTGAGAGCTGAATGACTGGACAACCTCAGGCAACTTTAGATGGATGAAAACTTAAATCCGAATTTAGGCCACATAGAAGAGATTTGTTCAATATTTAATTTCAGAGCTGGCAGGGACCTTAGAGGTCATCTTATCTAACCTTTTTATTTTTGCAGATGAAACTGAGGCCTAGAGAGGTATGACAAAGTCTCAAAAATAATAAATAACAGAGTCAGGATTTGAACCCAGGTCCTTTGACTCCAAATCCAGTTCTCTTTTCACTGTTCCAAGCCATATTTTCAGAGATAATGTCTTTCTCATAAGCAGGTAGATGATTCCTCCTTACACCATAGGATTATCAGCTCAGGCAGCTCACCAAAGTGAATCAGTCAACAAACCTGAGAAGCTGCTCTGTGTAGGACCCTGTGGAGGGATGCAGAGATGAATTAGACACTACCACTGTCAGGTACACTGTAGTCTAGTCCGTGTTTGGAGGTAGAAGGGGCATTGGACTGGATGTGGCTTATTTTATTAGCGCCATCCTCATGGAGTTTATCCAATGATGATCTGGGATGCAAAAGTAAGTAAAGGCATTGTCCCTGTCCTCATGAAGCTGACAGACTATGAGGAGATGAATCATTCATTCATTCATTCATTCATTCAACAAACATTACTTAAGTGCAGAACACTGTATTAGGTGTTGGGGGCGGGGAACGGGAAGAGATACAGAGTTTAGATAAGACGTAGGCCCCGATCTCATGGAACCTACCGTTTAGTAGAGGGAAAAGACAAGTAACTTGTCATTGTTCAGCTGAATACATTTTAAATCCCAACTTGACCCATGATGAGTTCTCCTGGCTTTCTTGCCTTTTAAAAATGGCTTTAAGAAATCTTTCTTTCAACTTAGAGATTTCTTTTTTTCCCCTAAAACATTTTTCATAAAACATGAAACTAAAAAATAAAAACAGACATAAACGAATTTGTTCAGTAGATGCATCTGGTTCACATAAAATATTTACAAATAGGGGCCTGGAGGAATGTAAAGATATCTGTGGGTTTGAAAAAACCACAGCAAAACACCAGCTTATACATATACACATGATGCATTGGCCGTATGTAGTGCACCTTGGGGTCTGCACAAACATGTACAAACATAAATAGAAATCACATGTCCATCATGAAATGTGCACCCCTATATAAAACGGCTCCTTGGGCCAGAACCTACACCATCCATCCTGGGAAATTCATCTTCCTCCACATACCTTTTCTGGTCAGATGTTTTCAGATAGTAAATTAAATAAACACAGCAAAGGCCATCGAGGCATGCAGCTCCAGGTGTTCAGCATTTGTGCATTCCTGTGCATGAAATGAAAATGCCCCCTGACTCCCAGAGAGGTAACCTGAGGAGGAGGCCCCAGCCAGGCTACATTTTTTTTCCAAGTAAAATCAAATGGTCTTTGAGTCTCCCAAATAATTAAGTCCTATCGATGGTGCCCCCTGCGTTGCTCTGACCTGATTATGCCCTAGGTTATTAAAACTGTGGATTATTGTCTATGGATTATTGTCCCCATTTTACAGATGAAGAAACTGAGGTTGTACAGCAACCTGAGGTTGTATTAGCAAGTGGCAGGGTTAGTATTCAAACCCAGATACTGTGACTCTCAAATGCACACTGGGCTGCTTCTCTGTAATTTTCTCTGACAAACCAAAACACATGGAACAAAGGCCTCAAGCTGTGAATGAGTCTCGCCTCACCTCAGTTTTACTGGGCCTCTTAGCTGTCTCAGTGGGGAAAAGTGCTGAGTGAGACCTCCCTGGTTAATAGATCCCCACCCCCCGAAGTGACCCTTTCAGCTGACTATTGGAGGGGTTCATGGCAGGTGCATAATATGGGCACGCTGCCACCAGGGGGCGACTGCGGAGATGCCAGGCAAAGATGGTGGGATGGTGGCACATCCACCCCTCTCCCCATAAAGAGCTTGCTTTCTTACAGCTGTTTCTCCCCACTGTGACATCTGGGGACACAGCCCCGAAGTGAACCATCACAGATCTGCAATTCTTCTGCAGCGCTTAGCCTAGAAATTTCCCTGAGGTGGGGGGGGGGGGACTGGAGGGCTAAAATGAATTGCTCACACAACGGTGGTCGAAGCAGGACTTGAACCCCGGTCTTCCAGACTCTGAGGTCTATAGCAGTTTAGTATTCATTATGCCAGGCCGCCTCTCAGGCTTTACAATTTGCATATGCTATCTCATATGATAAAACAGTCTCATTTCATAGATATACAAACTAAGGCTTTAGAGAGCTCAAGTGGTTTAGAGAGGCCTTGTAGAATATAAGCTTCCTGAGGTCAGGAATGGTTTGGGTTTTCCCCACCCCAACAGCCAATCAGGAAGTGCCTAGTATTACAGACCTGGGTGTGCTGATGTTACAGTGCATACAGAATTGAAAGGAGGCATAAGGATCATCTGGCCTCATCGTATAGACATGGAAACTGAGGCTCAGAGAGGTATACCTGCAGGCTGCCTTCAGACCTTCCTGGTCCTGATTCCAGCATCCCCTCTATCCACCGAGGTCTGAGCTGCTCTAGATTCATCAGCCAGAGCTAGCCCAGCTTCAGGCCTTGGGATGGCTCAGAGCCCCCTGGGGCCCTGATTCTACTGGCTTGGGTTGGCAGGGCCACCCCCTACGTCGGCCTGTGCTGAGCTCTCAGGACATGACCTGTGACAGCAGGTACTGTTTCTCTCATCAGCAGCAGCATGGACTCATCGTGCTGGGGCCTGGAAGCAGTGACATTTGGCAAACAGCTTCCCTTAAGAAAAGAAAAACCCTCTGATTTTCCTTATGCCCAGTATCCCTGGGGTCCCAGCAATAGAGAGGCCATGCGGGATAGTAAAAAGGTCATGGCACTTGGAGTTTAGAGGATGAAATGGGGAGGGAATGGAATAAGCATTTATATAATGCCCATTACGTGCCAGGCACCATGCTAAGTGCTTTACAAATACCATCTCATTTGATCCTCACAATAATCCTGGGAAGTACAGGTTATTATTTTTCCCATTTCACAGATGAGAAAACTGAGGCAAAAAGGAGTTATCGCTTGCCCAGGGTCACATAGTTAGTAAGTGTCTGAGGCTGAATTTGAAATCAGGTCTTGATTCCTGACCACTTACTAGCTATAGGAGCCTTGGGCATTTTCTGTGTTACCCTTTTCAGTTCTTTAAAATGAGGATTATAATCCCTGCATCATCTATCCCCCAGCGTTATTGTAGGGAAATAGCTTTTTCAACCTTAAGGTATTGGCGAAACATGAATTTGTTATTTTTGTAGCATAAGTTCTCATTAGTGACTTACCTGGACTCGAGGAAACCTTACTGTGCTGGCCTAGCAGAGAATGCATTTGGCGAGATAGCAGGAAAGGGAGAGAGGAAAATATAATCATAAGATTACAGGATTATTGATTAAGAACTGGAAGGGACCTCAGTGGTCATTTAGTTCAGTCCCTGCATTTTACAGATGAGGAGACAGAGAGGCCCAGGGAGGGAAAGTGCCTTGTACAAGGTCATATAAGTATTAAGTGTCAGTCAGGATTTGAATCCAACACCTCACACTCCAAATCCAGAACACTTTCTAGGACATCATGCTGCCTGCTCTTATTGCTGGCTCCAGTCTTGGATTTTATCTTCTAAGACTGCTTCCCACGTCATGATTGTTCTCTATAGCTTGGGACATCAACCTAAGGAGGTGGCTTGGGAAGTAATTTGAATAAACTTGTATGTTTCCTCAAGGTGATAACCCTCCAGGGTGCTGGAAAAAGAAAATGCATTTTTTAAGATAGATGTTATTGTTGTTTGTCCTTCATTCTCTAAGAGGACCATGACATCAGAAAGATGATGCCATGACTTTCAAGTGAATTGGATTTAAAGGAGGGAGGGCTATACAAAGTCACCAGCCTTACTTTGTCTTCCGGAGCCATCTGGATCCAGTGGCAAGATATAGATCAGGACAACTGGAGATGGTCCTGCTTTAAGATAGATGGAGGAGGAAAGAAGACTGGGTAGCTGAAATAGGGCTGTGATCCTAAGTGGAAAAAAATGATAGAGCATAGAATGGAAAGAATAGCTGCGAGAAAAGAATGAGAAGACATACTGTCTACAAGAGCACCCATCTGCCCCGATTCACTGAGTGACCTTGTACAAGTCTTTTTCTGTCTTTGGACCTGTTTACTCCTCTATAAAGTGAAAGGATTGGACTAGACCAGAGGTTCTTAACCCCTTTTGGGTCACAGAGCCCTTTGGCAGTCTGGTTAAGCCTAATCTCAGAGTAATGTTTTTAAATGATTAAGATAAAATGCATAGGATTGTAAAAGAAACCAATGATACTGAAATACAGTTGTCAAAAGATTTTAAATGACCAAGTTCATGGACCCTAGGTTAAGAATCCTGTGCTAGATCATTTTGAAGTATTCTTCTAGTACCAGACTTCTCGAGCTAAACGGGACCTTAAGAGCCATCAAATCCAATCTCTTTTATTTTACAGATGAGGACACTGAGGCTAGGATAGATTTAGGGAATTTCCCAAGGCAATATATGACAGAACCAGGACTTGATGCCAGATCTTCCTGACCCCATGCCAAGTGTCTCTGTGTTCTATATTCTAAGCTTCCTTCCAGTTCTGATATCCTACATTTCAAGGTCCATTTCAGTTCTGACATTTTCTGAACATATTTAAGAGGTTGCTTCAATTCAGTTCATTTCAACAGCTCCAATGTTCTATGTTATGTGTTCTAAGGGCCTCTTCACATCTGACATTCCTTATTTCAAAGGCTTCAATCAGTTGTGTGGTTCTAGTGAAAGTTCGTATAGCACCACATAATATCATACTGTTACACTTAAGGCATAGCTATTTATAGAATAGCACAGAAGGTGGGAGCAGTTCATGTATTGTAGGCAGTGCCCACCTGGGGGTCTTGCAAGAGTTCATTTGTAAGTCACTTGTTGGAAATATGGAATGCATTTTTCCATAGAAGCAAAGTTAGTGGCAAGAGCTCTGGATCAGATAGGAAGATGCACATAGACCACTGCAAAGTTAAGCCAACTAAACCAGGAAAAAAATATACAAAATGACTACAGCAATGCAAATGGAAAGAACAGCTGGAAATAAATTAAACAGAATGTTGTAAAATTATAATGACCAAGCTTGACTGCAACGAGGAAATATGAAAAGGCACCTCTCTCTGCCCCTTCTTTGGAATTATGGATGTGGAATATTGCATATATCAGGCTTTTAAAAATATATTCCTTTTACTGTTTTTCCCCTTTTTAAAAATTCCTTGTTAAGAGAAATTACTCTCTAGGAGAGGGAGGCAAAAAGAATATATTGGGAAATATAAAGTATCTAAAAATAAAAGATCTATAAAATTTATGGAGAAATAAAGAAGATAACCCACCATTTGGGGATAGGTGGCACAGTAGATAGAGCTCCAGGTCTGAAGCCAGGAAGACTCATCTCCATGAGTTCAAATCTGGCCTCAGACACTTACTAACTGTGTGACCCTGGCCAAATCATGTAACCCTGTTAGCCTCAGCTTCCTCATCTGTAAAATGAGCTAGGGAAGGAAATAGCAAGTCACTCCAGTATCTCTGCCAAGAAAAGCCCAAATGGGGTCATGAAGAGTCAGTGGTGATTAAAAATAACTGAATAAGCTGACAGCCTTGGAAGGGGGGAGGAATTCTAATGATCAAGCTTGGCTCCAAAGAAGAGATAAAGAGAATGGACCTCCCTCTGTTTTTAGCAGTGGTGAGAAACAGGTGTGAGTTCTGTGTGTGATTAAGGTAGACTAGAAACAGACCTCACAGGAGTTTGGGATGCTGAAGAGCTAGGGACCAGGGTATTCAAAGAGGGTGAGAGTGTGAGTTGGAGAATGAGGCCGGGAACCAGCTCTTCAGTTTCCTAAGGCGGAGGAAGAGTAACTTGGAGTTCCATAGATGACAGTAATGTGGGTCCAGGCAGGATGGAGTGAATTTTAAAGCGAGAAGGGTGGTTTCTGAGTGACAGAGGGGAAGCTCTAAAAGTGGCCGGGGGTAAGGAACAGAATGCTAGGGGTGTGAGTAGGGAGGGAATGAGCAGCCAGCCTTGGAGAGAAGACTAGGCCATGTGGTCTTCAGGGGGAAGCTAGGTTTTCAGAGATCACCAGATGATGGAGAAAAATGTGTGAGGAAGGGGATGAAGATGAAGGGGAGTTTATTAACAGCAGAGGAGGATTACAAAGGTATTGTGAAAATGTAGGGCAGAGGAGAATAGGGACTGGAGAGAGCCAAGATTGACTTTGCTCTTGGAGGCAGGAGCCCAGACACTGGCTTTGCCTGTGTTTTCTGCCTCTCCCCGCCATTGCTGGCTGATTCCTTGGTGATCCCTGCATTCCCAGTACTGCTCCTCAGGCCAGGCAGCATCTCAGAGGCAATTGCCCCAGTGGGAGGATGGCCCTGGGGGTGGGGCATAGCGGTACAGGACTCCACTTTCTGGGTGAGAGAGAGGATGCCAGCTTCACTGGAAGGGAGAGAGAATACCCTTTTACTCCTTGGAGATTTAGGGCTCTTCCCATCACCCCCCACATCAGCACCTGGACAAAGCTCCAGTTACTCCATCCTAGTTCCTTCTCTGAGCCATGGTCTGTTCCAGTTAAGACATCCTGTGATTCTCTATCCTTCCCCCTCTCTGGGTCTCAGTTTCCTCCTCTGAAAGATGAAAGGTTTGGTCTGAACATGTCATCTTTCTGCTGAATAAACTCCAGTGACTTCCCATTATCTCTCAGATCAAACATTCTGTTTGGCATTTTAAGGCCTTTCCAACTTTCCCCAATACTGTATTTCTACTCTTCTTATACCTTACTCCCTTCCACATACCCTTCAGTCTAGCCATTCTGGTCTACTTGCCAGGATGCTGTCTGTCATATTCACACATAACATTTCCCATCTCTTTGCCTTTGCTCTGACGGCTCCGCATTCCCTGAGTGATCCCCCTCCTTGCCTCTACTGATAGAATTCCTGATTTCCTTTGGGCCTGAGCTCCAGCACCACCTTCTGAATGAGGCTTTCCTCCCCCCTACCCCCAGGCACTAGTGCCCTCACCTCTGAGGTAACCTTGCTTCAGCTTTCTATGTGTTCACATATACCACTTAATGTGCAGGATTTCTCTGGCATTAAATGTAAACTCTTCCAGGACAGGGACTGTTTGCCTGGTCTCTGAATTCCCAGTGCCTAGCACTGGGTTTAATGAGTTTAATGAGTGCCTGCTTGCCTGCTGGTTCAGCCTGGGTTCTCTCTAAGGGTTATCTGTTTCCACCTCTGTGTGTCGCATGGCATGAAAACAAAATGTGGCCAGGGGAAAACTCATACTCAAGCACTTTCCTTTCTCCTTCATCTGGTGATTTAAAAAAGGGACAAATCTAGACCCCAGGGTTCTGTTCCTGGAACAAGGAGGGCCTTTTACTAGCTGTCATTAGCACTTCCTTGTGATCCCAGAGTAATTTCTCTGGAGACCAGCAGAAGGTGAAGGTTGTTGCTGAGACCCTGGTGGATGGCTGCAGTTTATATGGGATGGTCTTGATTTTCCTTCCTTGGAAGAAGCTTGAGTTTCTCCCTGAATCCCAAGATAATGAAATTTCACAGAATCCTGCCTCATTGTGGTAGCTCAAGCCCCCCAGGGCTCCTTCTCTGGATTTATTTATGTAGTATAGTATTACAGTAAGGAAAGATAACCTACTTTTATTATAAACTTGGCCTAGCCCACTGAGATTCAATAATAGAACACTGGGGAGCTGGGCATGATTGGGAGGAGCTACAGACCCTCAATAGGTCATTCCCTAAATCACCAAAGGGTCCATCTTGACATGCCCATGCTCTAGTGGGGGTGGGGAACTTATGGTATCGAGGCCACATGTGGCCTTAGTTCTAAGTCCTTGGGTGCCGCCTTTTGACCAAGACCAAGTTTTACAGAATGAATCCTTTTATTAAGGGGGTTTGATCTGTGAAGTTTGTATTCAGTCAAAGGGCTGCACTTTAGGACCTAGACTGAGTCTAGTAGGATCGAACCCAAGCCAGAGGGGATTGTTTCCAAAGAGGACATTTTGTCCAAGACTTGGGGCTATGTGGTGCAGGAATGGTGTCTGTTTAGAGGGAACGGGGGAGTTTAGGGGATGTTTCAGGGATAAGTGAAAGAGTGTGAGCATTTGAGAATAAGGAGATCGCATCAGCTGATGGCCCCAAGAAAGAAGGGGAATCAATGGCTTTCCGAATTGAATTCTGTCCGCGCAGGCGAGATGACCCCCTCCCTGGCTCCCACGTGTATGCTTCCATGGAATCTTTGGGTCACAGGTTTAACATGGGAAAGGACACTAGTCCAGGGATGCTTTGTGTGCCTTAGAACCCTTCAGCAATCAGTCTGATGAAGCCTATGGCCTCCGCTCAGAATGAAGTTTTTAAATATATGCATTTAAGTGCAGAAGATTACAAAGGAAATCAACTCAATCAAAATATGGTTATCACAACATTAAAAATAATGTAAGTTCACAGATTTCAAGTTAAGAATCCCTGATCTAGTTCAACCCCTCACTTTTATAGATCACCGATATAAACCTGGAAGTGGCCTCAGAGGTCATCTAGTCTAAATCCCTCGTTTTACAGATGGAGACATTGAGGCACAGAGAAGATGAAGTGATTTTCACAATTTTGTGACCTTGTAAGTAAATACGGAGCCAGGAAAAACTCAGGTAGTCCTGGGACTCTAAATTCAGTTCTCTTTCCATTACCTCACATAGCCTGTGAGCACAGTGGTCCCTCTTATCAGTGGGACCTTGGGTAAAGTAGAGCCGGTGGCTGGAAGTGGTGTTCCGATACTTGGCGACAGTTACACCCAATATGGAGGTTATCCACCAAACTTGAGAGGGTCAAACTCTCTGTCCCAAGAGGGCTCTCTTGTTCCAGACATGGAAAACAGAGGCCAATCAGTCTATCAACAAGCACTTAAGTTCCTACTATGTGCCCATCAAGTAGGCATAGGTGGCACAATTGATAGAGTACTGGGCTTGGCATCAGGAAGAGTCATCTTTATGAGTTCAAATCCAGCCTCAAACACTTACTAGCTGTGTGACCTTGGGCAGGTCACTTAACCCTGTTTACCTCAGTTTCCTCATCAGTAAAAATAAGCTAGAGAAGGAAATGGCAAACCACTCCAGTATCCTTGCCAAGAAAACCCCAAATGGGGTCACAACGAGTCAGATAGGACTGAAAGGACTGAACAATATGTGGCAGGCAGTATGCTAAGTTCTGGGGAAACAGAGAAAGGCAGAATCCAGTCCCTGCTCTCCAGAAACTCACAGTCTAATGGGAGAGGCAACATGCAAACAACTGTGTACAAACAAGGTATAGACAGGGTGAATTGGAGATACTCAGAAGGAAGGCACTAAGATTAAGGAGACTAAAGAATTTGCACAAGTTGGGATTTTAGCTGAAACTTGAAGGAAGTCAGGGAAGCCAAGAGGTAGAGGTGAGGAGAGAGCTCCAGGCCTGGGAGACAGTCAGGTGAAATGGTCAGATCTGGGAAAAGTCCTTTAAGATACATGGAGATGACAGAGCCCTGGGGTAGCTAAGTGGCACAGTGGATAGAGCACCAGCCCTGAAGTCAGGAGGACCTGAGTTCAAATGTGATCTCAGACCAAACACTTGACACTCACTAGTTGTGTGACCCTGGGCAAGTCACTTAACCCCAATTGCCTAAAAAAAAAAAAAAAAAGAGAGAGAGAGAGAGAGATGAGAGAGCCTTGGGTGTGTTCAGTTGGGAATGGTAGGGAATAGAGTGCTTCAGTTTGGCTGGAGTTTTATAAGGTTTATGAAGGGAATAAAACACAAATATAGGCAGCTTTAATTTATAGTTTGACCTAAGTGTTTTAGGAAAGTAGAAAACTAAGTGCCACATGAGGTTATCATCATCATCATGATTATTACTATTATGCTATAGTAATAATAATGGCTATTTCCCCAGGTCTCTCTCTTATTGCTTGCATGACCCTGCTCACATCCATCATTTAACCTCTCTTTACCTCAGTTTCCTCACCTGTAAAATGAGGATAGTAATACTTCACAAGGGTATAAGGACGGCAATTTGCAAATCTTAAAGTGTCGCCTTCTTGAGCCACTGTCATTATTATCATATGCTTCTGTCAGGAGGAGAAAGCAGCCTCCAATGCCCCATCTCCTGCTGCCAGCATAGGCCACAAGCATCCTGATTTCGATTGAACAGTGGTCCTTCTGCAGGGGAGAACAAAAGACTCTGAAGGCCCTGTGTCCCAGGGCTCAGACTCTACCAAGAATGCAATTGCTCGATCCTTAAAGGGCTTCAAATTTGAGTTTTACAAGCATTTAATTTTTATGTGGGGAATTGTCACATTAAATCTGAATTTCTGCTCATGGCACCAGAATTCAAAATGCATTTGATTGACTAAGTTGCATTGAACATGTATAACCGATATTAAATTGCTTACCATCTCTGGGAGGGGGAAGGTGAGGGAGGGAGAGAGAAAATTTGGAACTCAAATTTTCTTTAAAATGGATGTTAAAAATTGTCTTTATGTGTAATTGGGGGAAAATAAAATATTATTTTAAAAAAGAGAGAACTTCTAAGGTCCCTTCCATCTGGAAATCTATGATCCTGTGGTTCAGCTGCTACTTTCTCAGGGAAACTTTCTCTAACCCTTGTGCCTCAAAATGTTCTCTCTTTCCTTGGATTTTCCTGGACTACCTTTTTTCTGCCTCTCTCTTTTGCCCTCTACTTTTTATTATACTCAAGTATTGTAGTTTATTATACTTATCTCTCCACATTTACATCCCCTTCCCACCCACCCTCCTCAGTAAAGTGTAAGGTCCTTGAGGGTAAGGAATGTCCCATTTTCAAGTCCATAGACCCAGCCCCCAGCTCAGGGTCCTGTGTCGTGTAATGAAATGGGAAAAGTGCCAGATCTGGCATCAGAGGACCCAGAGTCGAATTGTGACTTGGTCACTTAAGTTCGGAACCTTGAGCAGGTGACTTTCCCAGTCTTGGTTAACCTCAGTTAACATCTCCGTACAAATGAAAGGGTTGAACTAGAGTGTCTCCAAAGTCCTTTCCAGCGCTACAAGTCTGTGGTTCTATAAGCAGGGATGAAAGGAACAGAATTGACAGGCTTCTCTGTCTCTCCCTCAAATAAGATAATAGTTGTAAAGTACTTAGCACAGTGCCTGGCATATAGTAGATGCTATATAAATGTTAGTTGGTGTTGTTTGTTGATCAATTGTTTCAGTTGTATCCAACTCTTCCCCACTTGGAGTTTTCTTGGCAAAGATACTAAAATGGTTTGTTATTTCCTTTTCCAGCTCATTTTACAGATGAGGAAAATGAGGTAAACAGGGTTAAGTGACTTGCCCAGGGTCACACAGCTAATAAGTATCTGAGGTCAGACTTGAACTCAGGATGATGAGTCCTTTTGATTCCTGGTCTGGCACTCTATCCACTGCACCACCTAGCTGCTTGCTATTATTATTATTGGTTTTTGCAGAATGAGCAATGTTTAGGGCATTTTTATTCCTTCAGCAAGCATTTGTTAAGCACCTACTATGTACAGGCACTGTGCTTGTCGCTGTTGTTGTTTGTCCTTTCTTTTCAAAGAAGACCACATTAGCACTGTGCACTAAGAATACAAAGACAAAACAAAAATAGCCCCTGCCCTCAAGGAGCTTACATTTCTAATGGGAGAAACAACACATAAAGTAAACCCAAAGCACTATGTGTGTGGTGGGAGAGGTGTGGTAACAGCTAGAGGAGTCAATGGATGAGGCAGAGAGAAGGAAGGGGGGCATCCCAGGTGTGGGAGTATCCTGTCTAAGGGCAGAGACACAAGGGTATGGAGGACTGAGTACGGGAATAAGAAGTAGGTCGCTTTGGCTAGAATGTAGAATCAAGCACAGAAGGGGAAATCGAGTGTGATGTGCCAGGAGCCAGGTGGGCTTAGGGCCAGACTGTGATGGGTTTTAAATGCCAGAGCAGTTTGTATTTTATTGTAAAGGTAAAAGGGAGCCAGTGCAGCTTCTTGAGGGTCAGTGGCTAGCAGTTAGCGGCCTGAGCACTAGCTCAGGGAACTTTCTTCATGCTTCATAATAGATCTTGAACTGTGAACCATCTGTCCAAATCCTCAGCACAAGAGCCTAAGCTCTGTTATCCATTTTCAAAGCACCTATCTTAGAAGTACTGGTGTTAAGTCCTAGATAAATGGCCCAACTTGTGAATGAAACAGACTCATTAAAATTCATTGGCCCGAGAAGATGACATCAACCTCTTGTGGTATTAGAAAGAGACACTGTCCCCAAACTTGGCCACCCCCATGTGAGTTAAAATGGAGTCAGTGACCCAATGGGGTCAGTCGAAAACCACTGGCATCCTGTGTGGAGGGCTGAAAAGCATCTCAGAGTGACTGGGTCCAGTTACAGCCTGTGGGCAGCTGGGCCAAAAGAACAGACCTCCAAGGGACAGTGGGCCCCTTGGATCCCACTGTGACTTTCAGCTGCTCCTCAAATCCATGGCATTGAGACAATAGGGTGACTTTTGGAATTACCCTATCAGTCACTAGCCAAGCATTTTCATTTGAAGGTTAGAAGTAAGCCCTTAGCAGAAAACGTCCGAGCAGGGCGGGGGAGAGGGGCGTTCATTCCTCTTTTTCCTCACTAAGGTTGCCAAGGTCAGACGGACTCAGCTACTGTATCACTGCGGCCTTTGCACACTGGGGACACTGCCACCCCCTGCTGCTGTTGCCAATGAGGGATTGGCTGAGTTAGAAATAACTCTGGCAAAAATAGCCTTTGTTTTGGGTGCTGTGGGAAGCTAAAACAGCGGTTCTCAACCTTTGCGTTAGAGACCGCTTTGGCAGTCTGGTAGAGCTAATGGATCTCTTCTGACAATAATTTTTTAAATGCATTAAATAAAATACATAGGATTGAAAGGGAAACCAACCATATTGAAATAGTTATTAAAATCTTTTTTTTTTAAGATGAAGTTATGGACTCCAGGTTAAGAACCGAACTAAAGCAGTATCTTCCTCTCTGGACAAATTTTGTGTACCCAGTCCCTGTTCAGGCACTATGATCCCCTCTGGTGTGATATTCAGATTCTTACTCTGTGTAATTACTCTTGCTTAATTGAGTTAAGTGTTGGAAAACTAATGAAAAACAGACTTGGAGGTTTGTGAAGGTGGTCAGGGAGCTCAAAACAGGGTGTTGAATATTCATCACAAGCCCAGGGGGGTTTCAAAAGCTAGGCTGTGAAAGCCAGCCACAATATCACTTCACCTATCCATGGCTGGACTCAATAGTTCAGGAAATTCTCTTGCCAGTGGTTGGCTCTGGTAGGGAGAGACAACAAAATTTGGAGCCTCGTGGTTTGATCTCAATGTCTTTGCTTTTCCATTACTCACAGTGTGACCCTGGGCAAGTGACTTCCTGAAACCCAGTTTCCATACTGACAAATAGTGATAATAGTACTTGCCAGTCTTATGTGGTGGCAGGGAGGAAAACACTTTGAAATCACTTATTTTTTTTCCTCCTGTGAAACTACTGATGTCATTTTTTTTAAGCCTGAGTCACTTGGGATGATAAGAAAAGGAATCAGCATCATTTTCTGGCAAAGTCTGCTAATGAGAAACAGCAGATCCATGTGTAGACAGTTAACACATATCTATTTATCACTAAGATGAAGCCCTATGGGGATAATTTATTCTTTATACTTTGTATTTTTCTTTCAATGCTAAGGCATTGCTTCTTTTTTCAAATTTCAAATTTTAATTTAATAAATTTAATAATGTCATCTTTTTTTTTAAATACAGTGGACTTTACATGACTTAAACCTTCTCTTGGTACCAGGAAAAACAGTGAAGCCAAATTGATCAATGAAACAGTCAAGTCTGCTAACCTACATTACCAACGTTCTGCTTTCCCAAGTCCTCCTTCCCTCACCCCTAGTTTTCTACCCAGAGGAGCATAACGTTTCCTCTGTTTTCTGAGACCAAGATTGGCAAGATGTGAGATTTAGTCAAGTCAGATCCATAGGGAAAGCAATTTGTTGTAGCGAAAAGAATCCTAGAATCATTAGACTTGGGTTTTAGACTTGATACTGCCACAGCTTTGTAACTGTTGGGCAAGTCCATTAACCCCATTGGTCCCCAGTTTGTTTTTTCCTCTATAAAATGAGGGGAATATACTTAATATAGTGTCTAGCTGTTTAAGAATCTAACAGATCATTAAAAATAAAAAATCTAAATAAATGTTGAGTTATTCTTACTGCTATTATCTTCCTTTTAGGGTTGGCAGGACAAGAAAATGCAATCCTATTTCAGATGCTTCTGCATTATAGAAATGAGCTAACATGATGACTTCTCGCTATTGATATTATTCTTATTTGCATATTCACTTTATCATTAGCATTAATTAACACCCCTCCCCCCACTCCTGTTTTGTGCGATGCACACTGCTAAAGCCCGACACTGCATTTTTTCAGGTTCTTTCCCTGTAAGATTAGTTTGCTTTTTTCATGAACAGCTGGCCAGGCTGGATTGTATAGCTCAGGTTCTAGAGGCCGGATTCAGCATCTCATAAAAATCTTGACCCAGGCATTCTGCCAAGAAGCAAAGCCTCACAACATTCCTGAGCTCCTAGGACTGAAAATGGGCTCACCGCCGCTGGCCACCACAACTCCATTGAATTCTTCAACAAAGTAGAATCTTGACATCTTTTTTCTTTCACATCATATTCCTTTCTGCATCTGTCCCGCTGGTACTTCCCCACTCAGTGTGTATTCCTTTGTAACAAAGATCAAAAAAGAAAACAAAGGGGGGAAAAACCAGTTCAGCAAAACCAACTAACATTATCTGGCAACATATGCTGCATTCCACACCCGTAGTTCCCCATTTTTTTCAACAAAAGAAGGTAAGGGCATTTCCTGGGTTTTACTTATTTTACTCTGCCTCAGTTCATATGAGATATCCATGCTTGCTTGAATTCTTCACTTGTGTTATCGCTTACAGAATAACATTCCATTACCTTATTATGCCATAATTTGCTTAGCCATTCACCAATCAATGGCCACCTAGGTCAGCAACTCATCTCCAGTGCCTAGAATAGCGCTGGACACACGATAGACATTAAAAAATGCTTATTTATTAATTTGTTTGTTTTTACCTTTTGGCCGGAAAAGGTGTTTCTATGAATATTTTGGCATATATCAGACTCTTATTTCTGTCTTTGACCTCCTTGGCATTTAGGCCAGTATCTAAGGGGGCCTAGCAGTAGGATCTCTGGGCCAAAGGAGTGGACGTTTTCATCACTTTTTTTTTTTTAGCATAATTCCAAATCTCTTTCCAGAATGCTTGGACCAATTCATCGTTCTACTGATAAGGTATCAATTCCTGCCTATTTTCCTACAGGCCTTACAACACTGACTATTCCATTTTTTGTTATTTTTTGCAAATTTGCTAGGTGTGAGATAAAATCTCAGAATTGTTTCAATTTTAATTTCTCTTACTGTGTTAGTGATTTGGACTACTCCTTCATATGTTTGTTAAAAGATTATAGTTCTTCTTTTGGGAGCCATTTGTTCTTATCTTTTGACTACTTATCTCTTGAGGAATGATTCTCGTCCCATACTTCTTTTAATTCCTCACATATCTTAATAATTAGACCTTTGAGAGAGACAATTGATACAAAGGTTTTCCCTAATCTACAGTTTTCCATTTTGTCCTGGATGTATTGATTTTATTCGTGCAGAAGATTTTCAGTTTAATGTGATCAAAATGTTCTGATTTATCTTTTGTGATCACCTCTATCCTTTAGTTAAGAATTCTCCCTTGCCACAGCTATGAAAAGATCTCCTCTATTCCCTACCCTTCTTGCTTTATTTTTTTTTTTTTTAGTGTTATAACCTTTTTACGTTAAAGTTGAATATTCATTTGGAGCTAACTCTGGTGTGTGGTATAAGTTGTTGATATAAACTTTTTTTTTTTTACAATACTACTTTTCAAGTTTTTCTAGCAGTTCTTGTCAAATAGGGACTCATTAGTCTGGTAGGTTATGCTCTTGGGTTTATTGAACACTGGTTTATTGAGTTTAATTGTTTCTGATTCTTGCTTATCTAGTCTGTTCCACTTATCTACGTTTTAAAACCAGGACCAAATAGTTTTTATGGTTACTGTTTTATAATATGTCTTGAGATCTGGAAGTGCTATTCTGTCTTTATTATAATTTTCTTTTTCATTATTTCCCTTGAGATGCTAGACTTTTTATTTCTCCAAATGAATTTTATTATTTTAGATAACTCTGAAAAGTAACCTGTTGACTCTTAGAATGGTATAACACTAAAGTACTTCAAGCAGTATCACCATTTTATTAAATGGATGCTGCCTAACCATGAACAATGAATATTTCTCCAATTATTTTTCTTCCTTAATTTTTCAAAATAGTATTTTGTCGTATTTATAAACATCTGGAATGTATCTTGGTAATTTAACTTTCAGACATTTTGTGAATTTTGATGTTATTTCAACTAAGGTTTTCCTTTCTCCTATTTCTTCCTGCTTTCTGTTATTGCTGTAAAGGATAGACATGAAGAAAATTTTATGGTTTTATTTTGTATCCTGTTACTTTACTAAAGCTACAAATCGTCTAAACTAGTTTCTTTGATGAATCTCTAGGACTTCTAAGTAAACCATCATGTCATCTGCAAACAGGAATAATTTTGTTTCCTCTTTCCCATGTTTATGTTTCTAGTTTCTTTCTCTTGTATTTTTGCTATCATTAGCATTTATATAATTATCTCAAGTAATGGTAGGGAGAAGGGATATCCTTGATTTACCATTTATTTTGTTGAGAAAGCTTCTAATGTTTCTCCTTTGCAAATAATGCTAACTTTTGGTTTTAAGTATAACATTTGTATCATATTACGAAATGGCCCTTCTATGCCTATATTTTCTATTTTTTTCTTTTTAGTACAGTATGTTTTGTCAAATACTTTTTCTTCATTTATAGATATGATCATGTAGTTCTGGTTATTTTTGTTTCTGAAAATATTTAATTATGCTACTTATTTCCTAATGTTGAACTGTCTTTGAAACCTTGATCTAAATCCAACTTGGTCAGAGTAAAAATTTTAAAACATTTCTGTAGTCATTTTATTACAATTTTATTTTAAAATTTTTGCTTTGATATTCATTAGTGGTATTGTTCTATAGCTCTCTGTCTTTTCTTTATCCATCTCTGGTTTACAAATTAGGGCTCTGTATGTCTTATAAAGGGAATTTGGTAGAATTCTCTTTTTCTTAATTTTTAAGAATAATTTGTGCAGTATTGGCTCACTAGATACTTAGTAGAATTTACATTTAGGAAGGAAAATTGACCAGTCAACATCTATTCTAAGGAAGGTTATAATTTGGCAATGGGATTTGAAACCAGAATTATGGCTGTTTAAAGAAGGGAAGACTTAAAGAGGAATATCACTGTTTACAGTATATGATGGGTTGTAAGGCAGAAAAGGGATTAGATTTGTTTTACATGGATCTACAGGAGAGAATGTGATAGAAGTTATGGAGAGACAGATTTCAGTTCAATTAAAAAAAAAGAAAAGAAAAAGAGTTGTACTAAAGTGAGATGAGCTGCTCAGGAGAAACCAAGTTTCCTTTCATTCAAGGGCTTTGGTAAGAGGCTGGGGTATCTTTTGCCAGAGATGCTTAAGGGATTCCTGTTTAGGTATAAGGTGTTCTAGAACAATGGTGTTAAATTCTGATAGAAATGGGAGATTGACTTAGAAAACCACAAATTAACATCATTTATGTTGTATTTTATTTATGTACTTGATTTATTTTGTTAAATATTTCCCAATTACATTTTAATCTGGTTCTTGGGCAAGGGGCCTGAGTATGACACCTCTGATCTAGATGACTTCTGCATTTCTTTCTAATTCAGAGATTCTAAGATTGCACAAGAACAACTGTGCTGGATGTGGGAGGGGTGTCGTGTGTGTGTGTGTGTGTGTGTGTGTGTGTGTGTGTGTGTGTGTGTAATAAAAAAAATTTTAATGACAATTCTTGCCCTCAGGAAACTTACAATCTAATGGGGGGGGGAGACACTGAAAATAATTATAATCCAAATAAGAATATGATAAGTATACAGTAGAAGTAGTATGAGAAGTTTGAGAAAAGAAGATCATTTATAATTAGGAGCATCAAGGAAGGCTTCATAGAGGATGTGGTATCAGGGCCCTGAATTCTGAGAGCTTCAGCTTTCTGTGGGACCCCTCATAATTTTGAGACTTGGTTGGTCTTGGCAATACTTAGTTATTTTCCATCATACCAGAGTCCAAATGACCAGGGAGGTAGTTGTGTGTCAAGGGACTCTCTCCTCTTCATTACTACCACCACTAAGGGATGAATTAGAGTACATAGGAAGATTAATATTCTCATTTCTCTTTTCAGTCTTTAGTTTATTTTCTCATTTAAAACACAGTAAATAATAGTAGCTGATTCACTTTTTAAATGTTTTATTGATATTCTTTTTAGACATCACTTTCCTCCCCGATAATTTCCCCAACCCCCTAATTAAATCCTCTCTTGTCACAAAGTACAGTTACGCAAAACAAGCCAATTCATTGGCTATGTCTCACAGTGTATGCCTCTGATTTCTGAATTTCGAATCTATTGATGGTCTACCTCCTCTCTGATGAGAGGAGGAGAGACACACTTCACCATCAGTCTTTTAAAATAATAATGAGTTGCTGCATTGAAAAGAGTTCTGAGGTCTTTCACTTCTGTTTTCCTTTATGTTATTATGGTCATCATGTAAATGTTTGTGGTTCTGTTCATATCACTTTACATAATATTGTACATGGCTTCCTATATTTGTCATTTCTTACAGTGTAACAAGGTTTAGTAATGACTGATTCTTCATACTGCCTCAACCCTGAGTCTATGAGCACTGTGCAGAATCGACAAGGAAGGAAATATTAAACTCATTCGCCAGAAATTTCTGTGAGACCTCTACAGGGTGCATGGCCTGAGTGCAACTACCCAGTTGTGGGAATTCATACCATGTAGTCAGAGACTTGTGATTAGTCAATGAACTGGGAGGTTGCCCTCTCATTGGTCTTATCTTGACTGTGTATGTTGGAGGTGGGGGATGGAGAGGAAGGGTTGTGGGGCCGATGGTTTTGATTAGCATTGTTACCTGTTGGCAAATTATAGGGGGGTGGGGAATACTTTCTACCCATCCCAGCATATTTCTAGTACATTTTATTTTTCATATTTTATTGATTGTCATACATCAAAGCATCTTTCTAAATAAAAATACATAATAGATAGAAAATAAGATCTTAACAGGATGCAGATGTTGATGGTATATTCTGCTTTCTTTTGAAATTGCAGATGGCCTGAGCGCTGGAGTGTATCAGTCCTTTCTCTTTCTCTGGTCCATTTGCCTTATATGTTCACTTAGAGCTAAGCCGGTCTAGGAGAAGGCTACAGTCACATCTTCACTCTGGGAGCTGGTGGACATACCAGGATGGGATAGGAGGGTTGAGTACCACCAGAGGTTTCCAATCACAAGAGGGATGCACAGTTTAGACTGTTTTCTGTTCTAGGACAATGCATTTCTTAGAAAGTGAAAGACTGTGAATAATTTGAGGATTTAAAAAAAAAGAAAAATAAGAAAGACTTGGCCTTTGAGGACTGGCCACTAGAGCACCCAAATAATGAGAGGTATGCAGAGCGATTTCATTTGGGGATACACTGACAAAGCTTCTCATCCCAACACTTCCCCTTTATGTAGAGGATAGGGAAATGTTCAGTCTTTCTTCTCCTATGGCTCTGCATACTTTTAATGCTCTCTCAGGGTGTCAGGTGAAATGCATTTATTAGCTGAGAACTCTATGAAAGGGATATCTCTGAAGGGTTTGCTCTTTGGTTTCTATGTTCAGGGGAACAGAATCACCCTAAAATTCCCAGAAGAACTCAGAAGCATACCATGCCCAGGGAAGCAAAGCTGTTTGCAAAACATTGTCCCAGCTAATTCATGTCTTTCAACCTGCAGGGGATTTTAAAGTCACTCCCACATTTGAGCAAATGAGTATATGGCAGGGAAGTATGTTTATTTTTTTTACTTAAAAAAAACATTTTTTTTCAATTAACAAAAATTATTTTCTTCTCCCATCCTCCTTCCCCCTATTGGGAAAAAGAAAAATCAAAACCCTTATAACAAATATGTGTGGTCAAACCAAACAAATTCCCACATTAGCCAGGTCCAAAAATTATGTCTCATCTGCCTCCTGAGTCAATCCCTCTCTTTCATGAGGCAGAGAGCATTCTTCACTACTGACCCTCTAGAACTGTGATTGGTTGTTGCTTTGACCAAAGCTCTTAAGTCTGTCAAAGTTATTTGTCTTCACAATGTTGTTTTTATTGTATAAACTGTTCTCTTGGTTCTGCTCACTTCAACATATTTTTATAATCTATTCTGTTTGTTCTGGTTCTGTTCATTTTATTCTTCATCAGTTCATTAAGGTTTCCCCGGGTTTCTCTGAAACTATCTCATTCATCTTTTTCTTATAGCACAGTAGTATTCAATTACATTTATATACCACAATTTGTTCAGTCATTCTCCACTTGATAGATCCCCATGCATACACTCTGCCTTAATTTCTAGTTCTTTGCCATCACAAAAAGAGCCTTCTATGTTTTTGTACATGAATCCTTTTCCTCTATCTCTTATCTCTTTGGGGTATAGTAATTTACCATTTTATCTTATTTAATCTTCTTTATCCCTAGCTCTGAAAGGAAATTTCTTTCTTGACTCTCTAATTTGTTTATGATGCTACCATTTATGTCTAAGTCATGTATCCATTTGGAGTTTCTGTCCAGTTTTCCTGGTGACTTTTGCTAAATAGTGAGTTCTTACTCTAGGAGTTGGTATCTGGGTTTATCAAACACCTGGCTACTGTATTCATTTGCCTCTGTATGCTATCTACCTAATCTGTTCCATTTACCAACTTCTCTATTTCTTTTTTTAACCTCTCTGTTTCTTAGCCAGTTCCAAATTATATCAATGATTCCTGCTTTATGGTATAATTTGAGATCATGTAAAACAGCTTTGTTGATTTTCCCTGTTTCTCTGGCCTTCTAGGTGATGTGGTCACCAGAAGAGGGGCAGGGAGTGTCACAGAAGCTGAGGGGGCAAAGGGTGTCTGGGGCAGGACAGGATGTGGCCTACTTGGTCCAGCCTTCAGCTGTGAAAAGAAACATGGAAATGGGTCTGTAACTGTAGGATGCCACACAGTTAAATGAAGGTTTGCCTCAAGTGGTTGCTGCTGAGAGAGCAGTTGTACCAATGTCAGGTAGGAAATTGGTCCTAATGATGACATGAGCACCAGTGAGGGTGAATTAAGGGCAATGACAGCCTGTGTCCTGAACAATGACAGCCTATGGGACCATGGTCATTCTTGACAAGTCACATTTTTAGAATCCTAGAATCTTAGAGTTAGAAGGAACTGCAGAAGTCTAGTCCTGCCCATATCAGAGCAAGGCATCCTCTAGACAATGATGTCAAACTCAAATGGAAATAGACAGAAAACCACAAATTAATATTATCTATATATTATTGTATTTTTGTTTATTTTTAACATTTTCCAATTACATTTTAATCTGGTTCCGGCCACACTTCTGTCAGCTTGGAGGGTGGGGGAAAGGATGTGCATTTGATACCTCTTCTCTACAAATCCCAGAGAAGGAGCTTCTGCTTAAAGACCTCCAGGGATGGGAAGCTTATTTATTTCCTCCCAAAGCAGGTCATTTTACCTTTGGGTGGCCCTAATTGTTGGGAAATTTTTATTACATTGAGCCTAGATCTGACTCTTCACCATCCTCAATCTTTATTCTTTCTTTTTCTTTTTCTTTCTTTCTTTCTTTCTTTCTTTCTTTCTTTCTTTCTTTCTTTCTCTTTCTTTCTTTCTTTCTTTCCTTCTTTCTTTCTTCCTTTCCTTCTTTTCTTCTCCCTTCCCTCCTTTTTCTCTTGCTTTCTATCCTTCCTTCTTCCTTCTTTTCTTTTCTCCTTTTCCCCCTGAGCCAAGCAGAGTAAGTTTATTCTTTCCTCACAAATCAAGCTGATTACCAGTTGCTGAGGTATAGGTGCTCACATTGAAAATTTACCAATCAGTGTCAGTCTCATGAGATCCAGTGACATTGGCCTCCTGGCTGCTCCCCAAACATCTCCTGACTGCAGGCATTTTAACCATCTCCCACACCTGGAACTCTCTCCCTCCTCGTCTCCACCTCTTGGCTTCTTTCAAGTCTCGGCTCAAGTACCACCTTCTGAAAAAAGCCTTTCCAGTCCCCCTTTCATCTGGCTTCCTTGCCTCTGTGATGTCTTCTATTTATCCTTTCTATATCTTGTTTGTACATAATAATTTGCAAGTTATCTCCCCCACTAGACTGAGTTCTTTGAGAGCAGGGACTGGTATTTTTTTTTCCCTTCCTTTCTTGTCTACCCAATGTTTAGGACAGTGTCTGGCATGTTCTAAGTGCTTGATAAATGTTTGTTGACTAGTCTTGACTTTATCCAAGCTGCCATTCTCCACAGCTGGCTTGACTGAGTAAGATCATTCAACAAGTAAGCATTTATTAAGCCCCTACTGTGTTTCAGTCTCTGTGGTGGGTACTGGGGATAACAGACAAAAGTGAAAAGATGGTAAGGCCATTATTTCCGTGGGAGGCGTGGATAGGATAAATATTAATGAGCTACTTTCCAAGGGGAAGACCCAATGAAATCACTCGAAGGACTTATCTTTGAAATGTCCATCACCTGCCCTCCCAGTGAGCTTTGGTTTAGTCTTAGATGTAGGTCTGTGGGCTACCTTTTCTGAGCCATTTGGCTATTTATCTGCACTTGAAATAGCAAAGTGAGTTGAAGTCTTTTTTTTAGATTGCAATTCAATAGATTACAATTTAGATTTGTAACTTTAGATTACATTTCAAATATTACTTGGCAATTTAAGATGATAATAACAATGGTTCATAGTATTTGAAAAAGAATGCTAATAAGCTGGAGAGCAAGCACCAGAGGGGGGGCACCCAGGATAGTGAAGGGCCTTTTGAAGATCACACGAAGAAACTTGAGGTCTTTAACCAGGAGGAAAGAAGTCTTTAGCGAGACAGCTGAGACATGATTGATAGCTATCATCAGGTATTTCAAGGGCTAGGCTGTAGAGAAGCAGGTTTATGTAACTGATAAGGAGTTGGCCTCTCAGTCAGGAAGACTTGAGTTCAATTCCTCCTGTGACACAGGCTGGCTGTGTGACCCTGGGCAAATCTTTTCACCTTTTAGGTCCCTGGGCAATTCTCTAATGCTATAAATAGCAGAACAAGTGCTGATCTACAAGAGCAAAGGGAGTCCCTCACTGATTGATTTTATATCAGTGAAATCACAGGCCCATTTTTTTTAAAAGCACTATGGAGCCACTAGGTGGCACAGTGGATAGATCACCAGCCCTGCAGTCAGAACTCAGGAGAACCTGAGTTCAAATCTGACCTCAGACACTTACTAGCTGTGTGACCCTGGACAAATCACTTAACCCCAATTGTCTCAAAAAAAAAAAAAAAGCACTACATGTAGAAGAGGACTTAGTTTGTTCTGTTTCACTGCAGAAAGCAGAAGTAGGAGCATAGGCAGATGTTACAACAAAGCAGTTGTTTGTCTTGATGTAAGAACAAACAAACCAGCTTTCTAAAGGTGCAATGGAAAAATCACAAACTCTGGAGACAGAGGACCTGAGTTCAACATCCGATGGTTACTCCCTGTGAGACCTTGGGCAAGTCTCTTCGACTTCCTAAGGCTCAGCATTGCTGATTTGCACGGTGAGGGGGGCCGCACTAGGTGGCCTCTGAAGTCTCAGCTTTAGATCTAGGATCCTATAAATGTTTGTTTTTCAGTAGTTTTTCAGCTTTTCTGTGTCTGGCTCCTCATGACCCTGTTTGGGGTTTTTTGGGGGCAAAGATGCCAGAGTGGTTTGCCATTTCCTTCTCCAGTTCATTTTACAGATGAGGAAACTGAGGCAAACAGGGTTAAGTGACTTGCCCAGGGTCACACGGCCAGTAAGTGACTAAGTGACTAAGTAAGAAGTAAGTATTAAGATGAGTCTTCCTGACTTTGGACCTAGTATTCTATCCGCTGCACCACCTAGCTGCCCCTCCTATAAATTAGAAGTGTCCAAAAGTAGAATAAGCTCCCTGGAGCTCTTCAAGCCGTGGTCGGATGACCATTTGTTGGGGTGTCATAGAGGGGAATCCCGGATCAGGTACAGGCTAGACCAGAGAGCTCCTTAGGTCCTTTCCAGCTCTGACATGATATAGCTCTGAGATGCCTCAGAGACCTGTGATTCAATTTGTGAGGGTAACTCCTTCACTGACAAAAGGTATATGCTCACTGTGCCTCAGTACACTCTCATAATTAGTTGCTATGACTGAAAAAGTATTCATCCCTGGTAGCTAAACTTCGGAGCTCCTTGACAGCAGGGACTGTCTTCTACCTTTCTTTATATCCCCAGCACTTAGCACAGGGGCCAACATCTAATAGGTGCTTGAAGAATGGTTATTGACTCATTGACTGATACTGAGCCTTCCTGAGTTTTTCTTGGCTAGATCTCCTATGACAGATGTCCAGCCTGTCTTTAGATCCAGTTTTAGAACCTCTCCATCTTGATTGAACCTTACAGAGCGCAGACTTCCAGAAGCCAGGGTCACCTCCATGCTGAGCTGAATGAATGAGTAATGAATGAAAAAGCATTTATTAAAGCATAATATAAGATAGAAATATTGAAAGAGAGATGGTGTCTTCCTTCATGGAGCTTGCCTGCTAATATGAGATAATAACAGATATAGGGGAGCAGTGGGCAGGGGATAGAATTTTAATTTGAGGAGTCACAAAGGGTATGCATTTAGCAGCAGCAGGCAGATGGTAAGATGGCCTGGGTAGATGAATGGCTGGCTGGAAAGGGATGGGATGGTGAAGCACTATTTGGTGTCTAAGGTGAATAGTAGATAGAATGGATCTAGTTTGGATTCATTCAGTCATCTATCAACTGGGTTGAGCTCTAGGGCTGAAGCTTCAAAAATGAGTAGTATTAGAAGAAGACTTTAAATGAAGAATGCCAACATTAATAATATCACATGCTTCTATTGTACTTTATGATTTACAAGACACTTTCTTCACAACAAATCCATGAGTCAAATAGTCTCATTTTACAGATATGAAAACAGGGCCAGTAAGGAAAAATTTCTTGTTGGTCATGAAGTTAGTAAATATCAGAGCCCAGACTTAGAAAATCACAGCAACTCAGAGTTGGAAATGGCCTTAGAAGTTTTCTTCATTACTCGCATATGAATCCAATGGGAAGCACTGTGGGACGGTGGAAGAAATGTTGGATTTGGAATCAAAATTATATACTTTGTATACCTTCTTCCTATACAACAAATCCTCACAAGGACAGGACCATGTCTTATATCTCCCTCAGCACCAAGCACATACAGGAGCTTTCACAATGTACTCACTTAGTAAGTATTTGATGGATGAATGAATGAATGACTTTGGAATATAAGTTGTTGTATACATTTTACCCCTTGTCCTATACCATAAATCCCATGAGGGCAGGACCATGTCTTACATCTCCCCCAATAGCAAGCACATACAGGAGCTTGCACAATGTACTCACAATAAATATTTGATGGACAAGTGAATGAATCCCATGATTGAATAAATGAGACTGTGAAGGAGCTCTTCCTTACACTGGGCCCAAAGCTACTTTTCTGAAACTGATCTATCCTCATGAGCTCAATGAATGTTTGTTGAATTGAATTCAAGACTCCTTTATTTTCAGTAAGTACTCTGTTGTCTTGTCACCATTTACAACAGAAGTATTCAGTGTGCTGAGTACTCTGAAGGTCAACTCAAAGGCTTAGTACCTGTTTGGAAAGAGATTTCTTTCTCAAAGATACAGAGGAAAGGGTGAAGAAAAGCAGGGACTTTTCCTAGTAGAGAGCATGAATTGCATCCATTATGTAAGAGGGAGGACTTGCCCCTAAACCCTGAATCTTCAGTCCCGCCACCAGGGATCAAAAACATTACACCCATGACTAGACCACATCATCCTGACAGGTAAATACTTCAATTTGTTACAAACACAGCCTGTACGAGCTCTAGCAGTGATCCTGGTCAAAGACAAAAGCCAGTGTGATTTTATCCTAATGTGAGCCAGCTCCTCAGGCATGCCCAGGGATAGTAGCACAAGCATTTGTATGGACAAAAATCACAAATGACAGCTGATACTCTGTAGTTAGAGCCATAAAGGGAGAAAGGAGCACTCCCCTGGAAAAGAGACCTTGCTATCTCTGGGCCAAGATGGAGAAAATAACTGTGATCAAATGTCCTCTTTCTCAAGGACCCTCAGACTCCAAGTAATCAGGGTCCCCTGGGTCCTTCTATCCTCAAACGTCCTATTTGGTGTTGTATACTTTTGGAGAATTCTGAAGCTTTTTTGTGGGAAGGAGGTCCCTTCTAAAAAAAGTGCAGATATTTCTCCAGAATGTCTAGAATTCCAAATTGTGCTCTTTCTAGTCCTCCAAAGATGTTTCACAGTCTCTCTAGAGAATCATATCCTGATACATGATGTGAGTAGCCCAGATGGTCTGATGGCATGTCTCTTGGGTGTTTTAGTTGTGTTCTTTATGTAGCGAGGTCTCTAGATGACCAGGACCCACAATTACTGGCCCTCAAGATGGCCATGGGACTTGGAGTGTGTGTTCCCAGGGAAGTTACTTCTGCTTCCTCTAAGTGGACATCTTATTTCAGCTCATCCCTCTGGGCCCTAAAGCCTCAGGATCTTAGGATCAGCTTAGCAGCCCAGACAGGAAGATGCCCACAGCTCTGAGAAAACACAATACAATTCCTCCAATGCTCTGTTTCTGTCCTCATACACAAACTTTCTGGAACTTACCCAAATGAGGGGTAGTTATCCAGAGATGTACCAGAAGTATGCATTCTATCTGGATGTCAGCTAACACAGTCATCCAGTCCTAAGGCAAATAGACTGAGGAACCGTTGTTTGTCTGATTTATTATGATTGTGGGCACCCCAGCCTGGGTTTTCTTCTAATTCCTCACCCTGTGTATTTTGCTATATTTTCTCCCTTGACATTCTTTTCTTCATGTTTCTCTGTTCTTCTTTGGAAGGTAGTTCTGATGACTGAGCAGTGATGTAAAAGCTTGACTTTGGTAGAATATAAGCTCCTTGAGGGCAGCAAATGGAGGGTAAAGTAAGAAGAATAGCAAGAAGGTTAGTGTCAATGGATCAATTGTAGATTATATGGAGTGGAGTAGTGTAAGAAGACTAGAAAGGTAGGAAGGGGCTAGGTTATGAAAGGATTTAAAAGCCAAGCAGAGGATTTTATATTTGGTACTGCAGTTAATAGGGCAGTCATGTGGTGCAGTGGATAGAACACTGGGCTTAGAGTCAGGAAAACTCATCTTCTTGCCATCAAATCTGAGCTCAGACTAGCTGTGTGACTCTGGGCAAGTCACTTATCCCTGTTTGCCTCATCTGTAAAATGAGCTGGAGAAGGAAATGGAAAACCACTCCAGTATCTTTGCCAAGGAAACCCCAAGTGGGATCAAGAAGAGTTGACTCAAAACTGACTAAACAACAACTTCAGGTAATAGGGAGCCACTGGAATTGATTGAGGAGGGGAAAGAGGATGTGTGCCATGGTCAGACCTAAACTTTGGAACACCAAGACAAAAAATCCAGATCTGTCCTCAAGGAGTTTACATTCTATTGAAGGGAAATAACACATACATGGATAAGCAAATACTAATCATATATCAAAGTAAATACAGTATAATTTGAGAGGGGGGGAGATGAGGGAATAATAGACCATTTTTTTCAGTCTTGAGCTGGCAAATATTAAATTGTAGATATTGCATGTTCATGCTAAGCTAAGTAAACTAGATGTAGCCATGTTCTTTTACTTCAGGTTGGAGAGGGGGAAGAGTTTTCTATTTTCTTAGTTTCTTTCTCCTCCCCCACCTGCATATCCTTGATAATCAGACTTCTGTTTTCCTTGGGAAAGCAGTCTAGTCTTAGAATTTGGAGGGAATAAATTTGGAAAGAAATAAAAGAAAGGATTCAGTATATGAAAAGCCCCTTAGGACAAGGCAAGGCAGGGCCCCCAGTATCTCTCCCCCTATCTGTCTTTGGGGGGAATTATTTTATGTTGTGTCGGGGTTTGCTTGGGGGAGGTTTTACAGTTGGAAGACAAAACTGATATCCCCCTTCCCTGCCCAAAGGAAAGAGCAGATCAGCTTTGGAGATTAGGACTTTCTCCCTGCAGACTGCTTTAAGCCAGGGCTCGTGGAAAACAGGATCCTTGGTCCCTCTGAGGTGGAGGGAGATGGAATTGTTCGCCTGTCTTCCTCTGATTAACTCTGATGGTTTCTTGGTCTCTTCCTGCCCTCCAGTGGTCTAGCTCACCGCCCATCCTTACCTTCTCATCCTGCACCATTTTTATTCATGTCTTTCCACAGACTCCTCCATGGAAGTGTTTGCAGGCTGCCTTCTGGGCCTTCCCATGTTTCCTAGATATGTTGTTGATCCAGGCTGGTCTGGTATCCCGGGTTTGGAAGTAAAAGGAAATGAAGCACTCAGACCATCTATCAGTTAACCAAAGGTTTCCAATAGCAGGGAAATGTTATTCAGCAGAGATTCAGGAGGGTGCATGTTCCCAGCCTCTCTGGTGGCCTTGCTTGGCCTGAAATCCGATGGAGGAGCTGCCGACTTGGTGGAGGCTGGCTGTTCCTACTCAGACCTGTAGGAATTCCCACCAGTGGCCGGAGTCCTTGTCCCCTGAACCGAAAGTCTCAAGGGTGATGGCAGTACCATCTCAGCCATTCAAACAACAAATGGGTTCGTTGCTTACTAACCACCAGGCACTGTGTGAAGTTCTAGGGATATAAAAAAGGAGCAAATACACGGTCTTTGCCTTCAAGGGGCATGCATTCTAATTGGGAGAAAACTGGCAAGGAGCTGTGTTTATTACAAAACATACATAGGGTAAATGGAAAGTAGTCTCAGAAGAAGAAACACTAGCATCCAGGGAAAGACCTCTTGTAGAAGGTGGGATTTGAACAGAGTCTTAAAAGAATCCAGGGAAGCTAACAGGAGGAGGTGTGGAGGGAAGGTATTCTAGGCATAGGGGAAAGCCAGTGAAAAGACAAGGAGATGGGAAATGGAGAGCTGTATGTAAGGAATAGTAAGTAAGCCTGCATGGCAGATATCGATATGAGTCCAACACTGTCAGGCCATTCCGTTTGTTATTGTTCACTCTAGACGTGTCCCAGCGGGGTATGAAAAACGTATTAAATTTTTATTTGTTTCATTAAATATTTCTTAATTGCATTTATGAAATTTGTTAATATTTATTTTTTAAAATTTTGAGTTCCAAATTCTTTTCCTCCTCCTGCCCCTCCCTCACCCCTTGAGAAGGCAAGCAATATGAATATCAATTTACATGTGAAATTATATAAAATACTTCCATATTAGTAGTGATGCAAAAAAAAAACAAAGAAAGAAAAAAGGAAAAAACAAGAAAAATAAGCAAAGTAAAAAAAAGTATGTTTCAATCGGTACTCAGAGTTCAACAGTTCTCTTTCTGGAGGTGGATAGCATTTTGTATGAAAAGTCTATTAAGGAGAGACAAGAAATATTTGGTAACTATACTACCCCACTGAAATTAATTAATTTTATTTCTTGTGTGCATATACATGGTATTTTAACCCTAGAATTTATTTCCTTTCATATCAAATAGGGGAACAAGAAGGTTTCCTGAAAGCCAAAGAGGCATAGAGATTGAACTCCTGATCTAGCTGGAGGAAACCCCTAGTGCTTATATTTGTAAATCCAGAATAGATACCAGATAATTGTGGGGGGAAGGGGAAGCACTGAGTAGCTATGGAAAATCAGGAAAGGCTTTGCAAAGAAGGTGGCCCTTGAGTTGGGCCTTGAAGGAAACTATCGATTCTAAGAGCGAGAGGTGAAGGAATATATTATAGACACCAGGGAGAGCTAATTTGGTTGGATGTGTGAGTGTGTGTGTGTGTGTGTGTGTGTGTGTGTGTGTGTGTGTGTGTGTG
>NW_020954563.1:13594366-13634489 GCF_900497805.2 Vombatus ursinus
GTGTGTGTGTGTGTGTGTGTGTGTGTGTGTGTGTGTGTGTGTGTGTGTGTGAAGGGAAATAATGAGCCATTATTTTATATTATAGCTCTCTGTTGGGGCCTTATCCCCAATTAAACAGTGAGATATATGAATATAGGGACTGTAATTTATCTAACCAAGGGTGGGGAACCAGTGACCTCGAGGCCATATGTAGCCCTCTAAGTCCTCAAGCTTTGACTGAATCCAAACTTCACAGAACTGAGGTGCTGTTATTATCCCCATTTTAGAGATGAGGAAACTTAAGACTCGCAGAGGTTAAATGACTTGCCTATGGTCTATGTATCTAGAGGCAGCTAGGTGGTACAGTGATGAGAGTGCAGGCAGGAAGACCTGAGTTCTCATACCACCTCAGACGCAACTCAGTGGATCACCACGTTTATCAAATCTGACTCTTCCCCCAACCCCTTTCATTTTTAAGATGAGAAAACGGAGAGGCCCAGAGAAGAAATGACCCAAAGTCCCCAACTCCAAATCTGGAGATTTTTCCATCGTATCATATTGCTCTCAAGAGACACCATTTTGGGGGGAAAGTCTTTAAGATTGCATTTGAGACTGAGGCATTTTTGTCTTTATATACCCAGCCCTAGTACAGTTCCTGGAACATAATAAGCCCTCAATAAATGTTTATTTAACTGAATTGAATTATTACCAGATAAAGTGCTTTGAGGGAGGTAATCAACAGTTCACACAGTACAATTTTGTAAAAATACAAATACAACGTTTACAAGGAGTTTACAGTGCCAAGTTGCATTGTACCAGGCTGACTGCTTTCCTTGGACTATAGAAGACCTGAGTTCTGGAAGGCGTAAGGCGTAGGACTAAGTGGACTTCACAGGTTCGGTGATTTGTATAGTGTCAAACACCAAGGAGACATATGCCCATCCACGGGATATTCACCACTGCCATGGAATATGGCTTATACAAAGTCCTAATGGAAGAGGGAGTCCCTATAGATGGTGAGGTCCTCCAGATGTTCTTGTATTAGAGTTAACACGCTAATACATTAAACCCTGAAACATTTCCAGGCCTCCACTGAGATTTACAATTATTCTAAAGAGAGTGGCCTAGCCATCCACATTGGAAAACCCAAGCTGCCTAATGTCTAGTTACTACAAACTTCCAGTGGTGAGGAGGTCCAGTGGTAAGGGGGAGGGAGGAATACTGCCTCCTTAATATCTCCATGGCATTATACATCGTAGATATCGGGTTGGAAGGCGTTGTAAAGGACACACTGTCTTCTCCTCTCCTCTGGGCCTGGGGAGCTTTCTCCTGAAGCTTTTCTGACAGTCATCAGCTTTGTGAAGGTTCCCGCCAGCCCCTGACTGCTGCAGGTGGCTCCTCCATGGTGGGAATGGCATCTGTCATCTGTTTCCAATAGACTTGCAATCCAAACACCGCCTGGCAGGGCAGGATCAGTGGGGTAGCCTAGGCTGCTGTTATGTCAGCTGAATTGATTCTGTGACAAGACTGGTGTAGGGTGTGGGCGGCCTCTTCAGAAAGGGGCCACTCTGTTTGCTGTGCCTTGTAATTGGTTTCTTAGTGAGTAAGCTTCAAAGCCCTGGTCAAACACAGTGTTGTTGACAAAGCCAAGAGGGCAGATAAAGTAGGCTTGTTGCTTCACCCAGCAGGCTCCCCAGGGCAGTGAGCAGAGATCAGGCAGCAAACAAAACATTTGGATGGGGTGTAAGAGAAGGTGGGGTTAAATTCCCCCTTTTTTTTTGGTTACGCTTTTCAGAATTTCTCATTAATCAGAATTTTTACCAGTGATAGCATATTGAAAATGAATTTTACCCATGGTACCTGAAATTAGAGTAGATGTTCATAGGGGTCATTGGCAGAATACATTGGCCATCACAATTCTAACAGATTCTATTTCCATCCCATACAGTGTTCTTTTTCTCTGTCTTACTATTCCTATTGTCTAATACAGGGCCTATCAGGTAGGGCACTTTATAAAGACCTGTTGGATCATGAGTAAAATAAAATGAGTCACACACAGAGAGCAGTGGAGAGGTTGGAGGTGAGTGGAACAGGCAGCCATGCTTTGCATTTAACAAAATACAAAGATGAAGATGTGAGAAGGACGTCATAAAATCATAGATTCCCAATTGCTAAGGAGGTCATTGAG
The DNA here is from genome assembly GCF_900497805.2 of Vombatus ursinus. Lineage (NCBI taxonomy): Eukaryota > Metazoa > Chordata > Mammalia > Diprotodontia > Vombatidae > Vombatus > Vombatus ursinus. Next base: position 13,596,534 of record NW_020954563.1, read on the forward strand.
TCCAACCTCCTCATTTTAAAGATGAAGAAACTGAGGCCCAGAGAGATTGCCATGTGGGCCAGGATCCTGGTGGAACAAGGCAGGCCTCTAGGCTCCCATAAAACCATCCAGGACTGTTGTGGGCAAGGAAGTGATGCAGATCTGGGACAGTAAGGGTTAACTTTGCCTCCAGCTGGGCAAGATGAATACAGAGGCAATTTTTAGGACTTTGGCACAGAGCTTCTCAGACCCCAGGAAACCTCTTTGCCAACTGGTTCTTATCTCTTTGTGGGAGGCTTTTATCTGTTTTTATCTTCTTAAACTGTTTTTAGGGAGGTAACTTGGGAACTGCTTCTACCTAGGGGTACTGGAATATGTTTTTAGTTAGAGGACTGTTTGCTTGAACCCTGGGGCTCTGAAGGACACTTTGCACCACATACTGAATCGCTGCCATTCCCAACAGACCCTGGGCAGACACTCGCCCAGAGTCACACAGAGAGTATCTGAGGCAGGATTGGAACCCAGGTATTTCTTCCTGACTACAAGCCCAGCATGTTATTACACCACAATTCCTGTTGTGTTCTCAGAGAAATGTATACCATGAGAATAAAATGGTTGATGGACAGCCTGTATACTCCATTGCTGTCCTTGAGATGTCAGGTGAAATTGAAGGGACGTGTGGAGGAGACTCTCCAGTGGTGAATGTATAGGTAGCTGTAGGTGAGGGTAGCCTAGGATAGGCAAGCGTGGACAGGTCTGCATCATTGGAGGGGATACCTCCCATTCCCACCCCGCCCCCACACCATGCAGATGAGATCACAAACCCATTGGAATATTGAAGTGTAGGCACTCTAGCACTGTGATGGCCATGTTGACTTGCACTCAGAGCATATGGCTTCTGTTTTTTGGAAGGTGTGGACTGGGTTCTGAAAGACAAGAATAGAAGAAGGGGAAGAAGGCATGTCAAGAGCCCTCCTCTACCCATGTATCCCAATTTCTTGAACCTAGAAAGTCAAGCTATAAAGAACCTTAAAGATGGTCTAATTCAGTGATCTCAAATGTCACTTGTCTCATTGCCTAACTTCTATTAAAATTGATTTCTCTCCATGAAGACCTGTTAATCTTGTTATATGCATATTCTTCTGAATAAAGAACTGACATAGAGGACATGGGACAGTGTACCCTGATCTAGTTCTACCATTTCACCTTAAGAGATTTAGCAAGGGTCCTTAACCTGGGATCTATGAACTTTAGAAAAATACTTCTGTAACTATGTTTAAGTATAATTGATTTCCTTTGTAATATGATGTATTTTATTTTATACATTTAAAAACATTTTTTCTGAGATGGGGTCCACAGGATTTGTTGTTGTTGTGGGGTTGTTTTCAGTCATATCCAATTCTTTGTGGCCCCATTTGATGTTTTCTTGACAGAGGTACTGCACTGGTTTGCCATTTCCTTCTCCAGCTCATTTTACAGATGAGGAAATTGAGGCAAAACAGGGTTAAGTGACTCACCCAGCTAGTATGTGTCTGAGGGCAAATTTGAACTCAGGTCTTCCTGACTACAGGCCCAACACTCTATCCACTGCACCATCTAGCTGCTCATGGGATTTATTAGCCTGCCAAAAGGGTCTGTGACACAAAGAAGGTTAAGAACCCCTATTCACAAGGCTCTTTGGAGAAATCTAACAACCTATTACCCTGTATATTTACAATCTCTTAGCTCAGGTCTCAAAAGAACATTGAATAAAAATGATTAGGGAAGTTAAAAATCCATTTTCTCTCTCTACTTGCTTAAGAGAGAGATCCCTCATCAACAGTAGGACACAGCCAAACTTCAGAAGCAAAGTTTTCCAAAGGAAATAAGAAAAAACAAAACTACCAAGACTGCACTGTTGTCCTCAACTGTGAAGTCCTAGTAAGTAATTTACATCTGCCCATTGACCGCTCCCCACCTGACCCCAAAGGATTCTTCAGCATCTTCGGTTCTTTGAGCCCTATTGTAGTTATTGCAGGCCATCAGAGTGAGTGAAAGTCTATGTTCATGCTATTCCCCGTCTCCAATGAATGAATTGTGAGGGCTTCCTGAATTGTCAGCAGCCTTCCCCACCCCCTCAGGTATAAAGATTAGGACTTGAGTCTCCAGAAGATATCCTAGGCTCTTCATGCTTTGGCATGACAAAAGAAGAATGCTTTGCTCATAGCAAATAAATTTTAATTAATTTGGCTCTTGGCATCTCAGAACTGGAGGGGGACTTTTTGGGTCATCTAGTGTTAAGTCACATACTTCATATGGGGGATGTTTTTCTACCATGTAGGAATTTCCTTGGGAGAAAGGACCATAATATAATCCCTTTGTGTCTTTGGAGATTCAGCCTAAGAGGTTCAATTTTTCAATTGCTGTAAATAGTAAAAGAATAGTCTGTTTCTTGTAACTTAAGCTTACTAATAGAATTACATGCAAAAAAAAAAGTGACTGTATAAAATGAGATCCCTAGATGCTGTGGGATTGTATCCTTCTTCCCTCAATTGACTTCTATAAAGTCTCTGGTCAAATTGCATCTCCAAACATTGTCTCTTTCTTATAGGATCATAAATCTAGAGCTGAAAGAAATCTTAGGGGTCATACCTGCAGATTTTACAAATGAAGGAACTGAAGCCCAGAAAGGTTATATATACCAGAAATCACACAGATAGGAACTGGCAGAGCCCAGATTTAAATCCAGGACCTCTGTCTCCAAATTCTGTACTCTTTCCACTCTTCCATGTAGTCTCATATTTGTATGTTTCATTGCTTGTACAAGAGAACTAATATTTCAGTACAACAGTGGCTGTCAGTTCAACTCAACTAGCTGGTCATCTCTTTGCCAGACAATGGGCATTCTGAGTTTGTTGGCTTTAGGAGTCAATGGTATTGTTTTGTGACTATAGACTTCAGCATCTCTAATTTGGGGCAGCTATCAATCTACATAACATGAGTCATCAGGGGAGAGAGGTAAGAGAATATGCCAGGGACACAATAAACCCATCTCCACTGCCCAGAGCAGATGTCAGAGTGACAATGGCCAGTAATGATCCCTTCAGATAGTGGGTTCCCCTTGCTACAGGTCTTCAAGTTGAGGGTGGATGATGGCTTAGGGATGTTATAAATGGGATTCTTGTATAGATATGAGACTAGAAGACCCCTGAGATCCCTTCTGATTCTGAGATTCTGTGATTCTGCAAAAGCATCATGATTCTCTTGTGTTTTTCCCTCTCACCATATTCTTTTGGACAAAATGAAGAAGAAACATAGACTGAATGACAGGACAGTTAGATGAGCTCAGACAAATAGTCATTTTGGAGAGGGGATACACACATGATTACATTAGTGTTGAGGAAATTCCCTCTACCAATTCAGATCAACCACTTAAAATTATTTATTTTTTTTAACATTCATTTTTAATTTACTATTTTATTTTTTCCCCAATTACATGTAAAAACAATTTTTAACTTTTTTTTAATTTTGGAGTTCCAAATTCTCTCCCTCCCTCCTTCTCCTCCCTCCATTGAGAAGGCAAACAATTTGGTGTAGGTTATACATGCATACTCATGTAAAACATATTTTAACATTCATTTAAAAGAAATTTTTGAGTTCCAAATTATCTCTATCCATCCATCTAGTCCCTCCTCTCTCCCTTGAGAAGGCAAGCAATATGATACCCATTATATATGTGAAAACATGAAAAACGTACTTCCCTGTTAGCTGTGTTGGGAAAAAAAAAGAAAAAACAAAGTGAAAAAATTATACTTCAATTGAAAAACCCATACTTCAATCATATCAGCCACTTTTCTGTAACTTGAAATCTTAGAAAGTTGGATGGGGGCATTGAAGGGTTAAATATCTTGCCCAGGGTCACATGGCTATTATATGTCAGAAGCAAGATTTGAATCCAGGACTTTCTGACTATAGCCAGGTTTCTATCCACTACACCATGATACCTATTACTATTATTGGTGTTGTCATTATTTGTTAATATTTTATAGAGTTACTATTCAATTTAATAATTAATATAATAATGATGATACATTGGAACACATCGGAAATACCAATACCCTGCTTGATAGAGATGTTTAGATTCTGACCACTGAGTGTGAAGGAAATGTACTGAAAACATGAAGATTTTCATTATGTGCCTGGGCTACATCATAACAAAATTGGACACAGATCTCACTAGTTCTAGTCAAGAGCTGCCTGCTGTTTTTTTGTCAGTGGTGCCCTCAGCTCCATATCACTCAACAACATATTGCTGACCACGACAGGGCAACAATTTAAAAATAAAAAACAAGCAAACTTCATCTCTAAGTCTAGATTAGCTGAAATTGAGGAGTTACTAAAATTTGGAAAAAGTTGAAAGTTATTAAAAATCTTTACTTGATACAAACTCAAAATGTACTACTAGTGAAACATGATAAAGAGAATGCTAAAGTCTCTGATGATTTTGAAAAGACAGGCATATCAAAAAGTGATGCCAAGAACAAAGTGAATGATCAAAAATCAATTTCACTTAATTTTAAAGGCAGGAGAAATAAAGAAATCAGGGGCAAGACAGAGCTCCCAAAAAAGGAGACTGAAGAAAATTTCTGTATCCATATGATTTCAGAAGTCCAACACATCAGAAATGCAAGTTTGATCAAATTAGAAAGAGAGCTTGTGCGCCAGTAATGAATGACAGAACAATTATGTCGAGAGAGGTCATTGAAATCTTAGCCTTTCTGAAAAACTGGGAAGAGGCAGAGCTGGAAAAATTACATAATCTCAAATGCAACAGTGACAAATGAATTACTAAGAAGACTTTTTTACCAGCTTCCTCTCAGATGTAAGCCTAATACCACCTTTCTTGGCAGAAAGTATCAGAGCAGTGGAGTAGTGGATAGGGCACTGGACTTGGAGTCAGGAAGACCTGAGTTCAAATTCTGCCTCAGCCACTTACTAGTCATGTGAATCTGGGCAAGTCACTTAAATATTTGCCTCAGTTTCCTCATCTGTAAAATGAGCTGGAGAAGGAAATGGCAAACCACTCCAGTGTCTTTGCCAAGAAAACCCCAAATGGTATCACCAATAGTTGAATACAATTGAAAAACAACAAGTGGTGAGAATGCTAGAGTATTTGATACCCACATGGGAAACCATTCTCTATTTAAAACATGCGACCAACACAATTATGTTAACAATGATTCATATAAAATGAAGCCTTTCAGCTCAAGCTGATGATGGTTCTGCCTAGCCTTAAATCCATTATCCACCTAAATGAAATCCACCTAAATAGAACTAATTATGGCTTCCAAGTTATAGAAGTTGAACCAAAACATCTTATCAACGCTTTGATGTCTATGAATGAATCAAGCTTATATGGCTTCACCAAAAACCAAGTTCCTTCATCTCAGCAAACCTTTCTTCAGTGGTATCGGAATGTCATCTGGAATCAATAAGCATAGAAGTCTGAATGTGTGCCAAATAAAGATAGAGACTAAAGATTTTGAGCTTGAATCTGGAGGGCACATTGAACCAGTAGATGAAGATGATACCTACAGATATCTTAAAGCTGTCAAAGAAGAAGGCTGGGGTTGGAGAGGATAAGAAGACTATGAAAAGACCAGGACCTGAGAGTGAATTCAAAAGATTCTTGATCAGTAACACCCACATGAAGTTAGCCAATAATATGTTTTTTTTAAAATATCAAACAAACGGCTGAGTCATACGCATTTGTTTGTGGAAACGGGTTCATGATGGCAATTCCAGACTAAGTCTGGCCCCCAGAAACTACAGAAGCACTAATTATCCCTAGCAAATGAGTCTAGCCATCATGATTAGTATATAGACTGTTTTAAGAAAACAGTAGAATTACTGCAATGTATCACCTTGGTGTAGAAATTTAGTTCTTACTAAATCCTTAGCAAGACAAGACCTGGTGGCAACAATCATGCCTCAGAAGCTCATTATTTTTCATAGACTGACCAACAAGTCCCTATGCCACATATGCAGTCTTCAAAATAGCCTGGAGAACTCAACCATTCAACTGTATGAGAACCAGACTATTATCATAAACTTAACTGTTTCCCACAATCACTTGGACATACTACTGATTCATAAAAACTTAAGAACAACATTTTTAATAGAGGTCGCTCTCTTCAATACTTAAAACCTCTACACTCTATGGTGTAGAGACCAAGGAGATCAAATTCATGAGAGAAGATGATGAAGTCCCTATCCTCCCTGTTGCTTTGTTCTCTCCTAAGTTGTACCAAAAATGCTTTTCAAGAAGCCTACAGAGGATGAACTTACATTCCAATACTTTTATAAGCAGCTGGATGGCACAGTGAATCAGGAAGACCTGAGTTCAAATTTCAACTCTGATTCTTCTTAGCTGTGTGATCCTAGGCAAGTCACTTTGCCTCTATCTGCCTCAGTTTCCTCATGAGTAAAATGGTAATAATATCAGCTCCTTCCCAGGATTGTTGTGAGGGTCAGATAAGATAATGTTTGTGAAGTGCTTAGCATGGTGCCTGGCACAAAGCAAGTGCTATATAAATGTTATCTATTATTATTAATATTATAACTACAGAAAGCAGTTTTTAACCACCTTCAGTAGTCCATAGAACATTAAATATAAAAGAATAATAGGACAGTGACATGTCCTAGAATCATTTCTATCTGAACTTCAGTGAGAAAGAGGACAATGAAATAATAATAATAATTCACATTTACACAGTGATTTAAAGTTCTTTATTTGGGCTCAAAAATCAGTTACATTTGTATAAAATAAGGAGAGATGTGTCTTAACAGTATTTCAGGTGAACTACAGATTCAACATAAGTCAGTGGTGACATACCAGCTCAAAAAGCTTAATGCCGTATTAGCTTTCATTAAATAGAAATCACATATTCAAAAAAGGGAAGTGGTGGTCTCACTTTCCCCTACCCTAGTCAAATCTTATCTATCTTGGCAGGCCACATCAGCTTTTGGCATGACATATATTAAGTGCTAAAAACATTGTTTTTAAGTCCTTAAGTTTGCCAGGCACTGTGCAAAGAATTCCCTTCCACCGCTACCCCCCCCAAAAAAATAGTCCCTGTTGTGTAGGAACTCACAATCTGACAGGAGAGACAAACTGTTAAAAATAAACTATGCACAAACAAGGTATATAAAGGATGAACTTGGAGATAATCTCAAAGGAAAGGCACCAAGACTGAGTAAGCCCAGGAAAGGCTTCTTGTAGAAGATGGGGCTTTAGCTGAGGCTTGAAGGAAGCCTGGGAAGCCAGGAGGTGGAAATGAGGGCATTGATAAATGGACATATGTTTATAGGACAGTGAACAGTTTGAACAGTAGTAAAAGGAGGTTTAGCCTGTTTAGCCTGAAAAAGAGAAGATTTAGGGGGTGCAAGATAGCTCTCTTTAAGTACCTAACAGAATGCCATAGGAAAGAGAGATTGGATTTATTTAGCCTGGCTCCAGAGGGAATAACTAGGACCAGTGGATGGGAGATAGCAGAAGGAAATGTAAGTTCAGTAAAAGGAAGAGCTGACAATTAGCACTGTTGGAAAGGAAATGTAATTTATTGTTGAAAGTGTTCAGGCAAAGACTGGATGACTGCCTGTCTGGGGTGCTGTAGAGAGAACTCCAGAATTAAGCAGGAGATTGTATTTACATGACTTTACATAACAGGGAGGGGCAGCTAGGTGGAGCAGTGGATTGCACACTGGGCTTAGAAGCAGGAAGACTCAACTTCCCCAGTTCAAATCAGGCCTCAGACACTAATGAGCTATGTGACCCTGAGGCAAGTCATTTAACCCTGTTTGTCTCAGTTTCCTCATCTGTAAAATGAGCTAAAGAAGGAAATGGCAAACCATTGCCAAGAAAACCTCAAATGGGGTCATGAAGAGTCAGACATGACTGAAAAACTACTGAACAACAACAACATAACAGGGAGTTGATTGATGCCTAAGGCATAAAAGGAGATTTTAAGCAAGCACCTCATTGCACTTGATGAATTCAAATGATCTGGCCCAGATGAACTAGATCCTCATGTACTGAAAGGTATGGTAGTTGTAATTGCTGAGCCACTACCAGTGATACTTAAAAGATCACAGAAAATGGAAGAGGTACCACAAGAATGGAAGAGTGCCAATGCTCTGATTTTCCAAATAAAGAAAAAACAATAGAGTGTGCAAACAATAGAAAATGTGCTTGATTTCTAGGGAAATTCTAGAAGAGATCACTAAACAGATGAAGATGGAATATCTGGAAGTGACTGTGATCACAAAGCCAACATTGCTTTACCAACAATCTAGACTTTAGCAAAATATTTCTTGTGGAATATAATTCTTGTGGAAAAAGAGATGAAGACTAAGTGATACTATAATGAGATAGATTTTGAACTGTTTGAATGGCTGAATATAAAGCAGTAAGGGAGTGTTCAGGGAGGATGAGTACCTCTGATGTGAGGGCTGCCAAGCCCTTTTCAGGGTTTCTTATTCACCTTTGGTGTTCACCTACCACCCAACTCTCACCTGTGGCTCCAAGAAGCTGCAGCATGGGTAGTGACCACACCCTCATATAATCATCTTAGCAGAGGGGTTAATCCTTGAGAGTAACCTATGGGCCCAAACCCATTGGTGAGTTACGGGGATGTCTACTCCAAACATGTGAAAACTTTCCTGGTGGAATGGGTGGATGAGAACAATTTGCTTCAATGGCCACGAAGGGGGCCGAAGCAGGCAATCTGGAGCACTTAGAGCTTGGTCTCTCACTGAAGACACCAAGGTCATTTGCTTCATCCTGGGCCATCCATCACTAGTCATAGTGACTTTTGTCCCGCCACTGGACTTCAATGACTCTGGAAGAGAGAATGAGACTAATGACTTTGTGCAACTCTGCCTCATTTACGTCCAATTCATGAGCAAGTAAAGACCCATCATCCACTCTTTTACCCCAATGTTGTGTTGTCATTGGTCCCCTTCAAAAATGAAGGACAAACAATAGCTTGACAAGAGGTCTCCAAGGGAGTGACCCAGGGATCTGTTCTTGAATCTCTGCAGTTTATCATATTTGTTAATGACTTGGATGAGGTATATGTGGTACAGATAATGCAAAGGTTGAAGGGCTGGCTAACACAATAGCAGTCAGGATCCAAAGGATCTTGAGGGACTAGAGCATTAGGCTAAATCTAGTCAAATAAATGTACATAGGCTCAAAAAACCAAATTCACAAATCTAATGTAAGGAAGACATGGTTAGCAGTTTGTCTTGAAAAATCTAGATGAATAGTGAATTGACACTATATGACCTTGAGCAAGTCACATACTCTTTCACCCAGATTCCTCATTTCATCATCATCATCATCTCCATCATCATCATCATCATCATGATCTCCATCTTCTTTTCCATTAGAATGTGAGCTCCTTGAGAGCAGGGACTGTCTTATTTTTCTATTTGTATCCCTGGCACTTAATACAGTGCTTTGCACACAGCAAACACTTAATGGGTTTTTATTCATTCATTCATTTCCAAAGTGAAGTAATTGTACTAGGACTATAGAATGTGAGAGTTGGAAGTGACTTTAGAGATCACAATCACAGTAATCATAGACATACATTGTCTCATTTGAACCTCATAATAACCCTGTGAGATAAGGGACTATAGGTAATATATATTTTGCAGATGGGGAAACTGAGGCTGAGAATGAGTGACTTGCCCAAGTCAAGTCAACAAGCATTTATTAAGCCCTCACTATGCCCAGGCACAGTGTTGAGTGCTAGAGATACAGAGAAAGGCAAAAACCATCCCTGCCCTTAAGGAGCTAATCAGGGAGACAGCCTGAAAACAGCTATATACATAAAGATATATGCAGGTAAATTGATGGTTATTTCAGAGGGAAGACACTAGTGTTGAGTTGGACCAGGAAAAGCCTCTTGGAAAAAGTAGGATTAAAATGAGATTTGAAGGACACCAGGAAAGTCAATAAGTGGAGGTGAAAAGCATTCCATAATTGAAGCACAGTTAGTGAAAATGCAGAGTTAGGAAATGGATTGTTGTAGGTGAAGCAGAAGAATATCAGTCTTTTAGATCTTCAAAGATGTTAAAGGGACAGTAAAGTGTCAAAAAAAAAAGTGGAAAGGTAAGAAACAGATAAGTTGTGAAGCCTAACAGGATGTTATATTTGATCCTGGAGGTAATGAGGAGCCATTCAAGTTTATTGAGTAGGGGAGTAATATGGTCAAACCTATGCTTAGGAAGATAATTTTGGCATCTGAGTCGCAGACAGAATGGACTGGGGAGAGATGTGAGGCAGGGAGACCAACCAAAAGGTTATTCAAGGTCAGTTTGTTAGTGAATATTAGAAGTGGAATTTGAACCCCAGTGTTCTGTTTCCTATTCCAAGTTGCCCCTAAATCTAGTCATGCCAATTTCACCTTTCATCTGAAGCAGGAATCTCCTCTACCACATCCCTGACAGTAAAGGTGACTCTGGGCTTTCCAGGTTAACAGGGAGATGGGAATGTTCCATTACCAAATAGAAGAAAGGTTTGATGTCAACACAAAGCAGAAACAGGATCTGAAGAGGCAGAGAGGATCCTGACCTATTCTGGGAGGTTGGAAGGTAGAAGGACATGTGACAAAGGAGAAAAGGAAGAGAAGGACCAGTGAACCCTTGGAGTGAAACCCTTCATGAAGAACAGAGAGGAAAGGAAGATGCAGCTGTCTGAGGCCAAGGAAGAATGATCAAATACACAGCTGCCACCAGTTAGATCATCTAAAAAGTATCAGAGGAAGAATACACAAATCATGATGGTCATTGGTATCTCTGCTAAGGAAGAAGCAATTTGTCAACCTGACATTAGCAATAGACAAGTCTGCTGCTTTCCAGGACGTGACAGAGAGCCTCCCAAGACTGATGACTATTCCCCACTTCTGCTGATTCATGTGGATGCATATCATGCTGCCTGAAAGCATTGCTGAGGTTCTGGGATCCCGGTTTTTCATACTGTCCAAGTATTTCTGATGAGTGATGGTGAGCTCACTAGCATATTAAGGCAGCTTCCCCCCCCCCTTTTTTTTTAAGTCCTGAGATAGAGAAAGGGCCAGGACCTTGATTTTGTTGATATGGGGAACTTCCACATGACAGGACTCAATTTGTGAAGCCAAAAAGGATTTTATATTTGATCCTTAGCAGTAACACGGGCTATTGGAGTTTATTGAATAGGGTTATCTGTTGGCCTCACTCCCCACTCCCTCTACAAGGGTCTAGATCTTTGAAACTGAGACTGAATGTGAAGAAAAATAATGACTATGTCGGTCCCCACTGAAAGCAGATCATCACATTATCTTGACATTCTTTGGGTCTGGGAAGAGGAATTTCTGTGTGTTCCAGGTTTCATGGATGAGAGTAATGGTTCACATAAATATAGAGCTCACATTTCTAAAAAACTCCTTGCAGTATGCAAGCATCTCCTTCACGACTACTTTGTGAGCTGCAGTTTTTCCCCATTTTATAGATGAGGCTATTGAGATTGACTCATACTATACATTTGTATTGTGAAAGGGGAAGAAGGATGGGAGAAGAGTTCTGAGAGGAGGAAGTCATTTGAGCTAATTAATGATGGTACTACTTGCTCACATTCTGAGATGGACAGCATTCTTTGAATCAGAATGTAAAATGGTTTCTCCAAAGAGATTTTTCTTTTATCTCCAAGCCTTATAATTTCTCAACAAAGAAGGCAGTAAAGGAGGGAGGGAGGGAGGGAGGGAGAGAGAGAGCTAAAGAGAGAGAGAGAAAGAGAGTGAGAGTACTGACCTGGAAGCTAGGACACCTGAATTCTTGTTCCTGCTTTGTCACTGACCTATGTGATTTTGGACAAATCAGTCTTCCTCACTAGTCTCAGTTTTCCATCTGTCAAATGAAGCAGTTGAACTCAGTTCCCTCTGAAGTCCCACTGATGTTCTAGGGATCTTTTTCCTACATGGAAAGTCACCAGGAACTGAGTTTTCAATTCAGTTCAATTCAACTGAAAGATACCACAAACATTTATTTAAGGGCCTACTGTGTGCAAAGCATGTGTTAGGTGATAGGTAATCATAGGATCATAGACTTAGAGCTGGAAAGGATCTGACAGGTCCCCAGTGATCTATAGGATCAAATGTAAATTCCACCATTTGGTATTTTAAGTCTGCCACAAGCTTTGCCCAAACTACTTTTCTGTCCTCATTGTACATTACGCCCCTTCACACACTCTCTGGTCCAACCAAACCTGCCTTCTTGCTATTCCACACAGGATGCTTCATCCTCTGCCTCCATTTCTTTGGGCTGGCCTGTCCTCTCTTCCTGAAATGCCCACCATTCTCTCTTCACCTCTTAGAATCCTTAGGTCTTTTCAAAATAGCTCAAACACTGCTTTCTAAATGGAGTTTTCTGGACCCCCCAAGTGCTGGTTCCTCTTCCCATCCCAAATTGCCTCATGTCTATTGGCACATATCTATGTATGTGCATGTTTGGAATGAATATAAGCTCCTTGAGGGCAGGGATTGGTTGTTGTTGTTGTTTTTTGTCTTTGCATCCCTAGTGTCTGGCACATAGTAGGTGCTTAATAAATGACTGTTGGCTGATTAATTAATTCATTGTCCTTATCTTTCCATTAATTCTCCATAGAGGATCCATCCAATGTCCTAGAGGCCCACCTCAGGTTCTTTTAATGCCAACCAACATGTATTTACTAAATGCCACTATGTGCCATGCACTGTCCTAGGTGCTGAGAATATGAAAACAAAGAGTGGAACAATCCCTGTTCATACAGAGCTTATATCCTAATAGGAGAGACAACAAGTACGTATTAAGCATAAACAAAATAAATACAAAGAAAATAAATGCAAAGTAGTTTAGGAAAGTAAGTTCTAGGAGTTGTGGAAATCGGGAAAAACTTCACATAAAGAAGATGGTGCTTGAGCTTTTTCTTGAAGGAAGAGATGGATTCTATGAGGCAGAAATGACTAGGGTGGGCATTCCAGGCATGAGGAACAGCTAGTGCAAAGGTCCAGGGGCAGGAGAAGCAGGGTCATATGTGAGGAACTAAAGGAAGGACAGTTTGATTGGATCAAAGAGTATCGGGGGTGGGGGGAGGGAGTAATGTACATCAAAGTTGGGAAGATCCATTGAGGCCAAGTTATAAGGGGCTTTAAAAGCTAAATAGAGGAATTTATATTTGATTCTAGAGATAATAGAGTCACTGGAGTTGAATAAGTAGGGTAATGACATGGTCAAATCTCTATGCATAAGGAAAATCACTTTGATAGCTTATGGAGAGTGGCTTGGAGTGATAAGAGATTCGAGGCAGAAGAACAGTTAGAAGCCTATTGCAGTAATCTAGGGTAGAGCAGATGAGGGCCTGAACGGATGCTTTCATGAGCAGAGGGAAATCATCAGAGGTGAGGCATATTGTGAAGATAGAAAAGTCCAGCCAGGTCCTCCTCTAACGCCACATCATGTCAGACAGGTGTCCCTGAAGTCTCAGAGGTTATGCCAGTAAAGCATAAGTTCTACCAAAGTGGCAAAATTTTAAGTATGGACCTAGTAACAGATGGAGTCTATTAGCTGGGGACTAACTAACCTATGTAGGGAGAGGCTTTTCTCTAATGGATTGAATATCTCTAATGGAATGGATTTTTTTTTCATACTAATCCAAGAAACAAATAAAAATATAAGGCATCAATATGTATAACTGTAATTCACATTATGTAATAAATACATTAGAAACATGAAAGCAAAGTTGTGTGAGGATGGGTGGCTGGGGTGTTACTGACAGTAGGATCAGGGAAAGCTTTATGGAAGGATAGCATTTGAGTTGGGTTTTAGGGGATGTATGGGAATCCGGAATCCAAGGGATGGTTTTATAGGCATAGAAAACAACCTGAAGAAAAACATGGAGGCAGAAAGATACCAGGTATGTTAGAAGAGCAGCAAGTAGTCAAGTTTGGTCAGAGTAAAGAATGCATGGAGAGGAATAATATGAGCATGTTCTGGAAATGTAGAATGACACCAAATTGTGGAAGACCTTAGATGCCAAGTCAAGGAATATGAACTTGACTTGGTAGGTGATAGGGAGTCAGTGAAGATTTTTGGGCAGAAGAATGATATCAATAGGCCTATGGATAAAGAAAATTATTCTGGTAGTGGAATGAAAGATGCATTGGAGGGAGGGTGAGAGCAGAAGCTGGAAGACCTCTCTACCTAGAAGCAAACTCTTTGACTCTGAGGTTTAGCCCATAACTAGAAACTTCTCTGTTTCAAGAGAGCTTCTCTGACTTAACTGTTGATGGACATACTGTCGGTCCCAGATCTGTATTCAAAGCCTTTCCATCTTGCTTTCCACTAATGTAGACACTCAAGGCCAAGTCCACACCACACCACAGTGAAGGGTTAGGCAGCTTGGAAGAAGGAGCTGTCAAGTTTGCAAGGCCTTAAAGGGTTCTCTGAGGCAAACACTTCAAAATGTCTACTTGGCATACTGCACTGATTCCTAGGGTCTGTGGTGAAGACTCCATCAAACTTGTACCCAGCTGTGGAAAAGATCTCAACTGCTGACCCAGGCCTCCTGCACCATCCCTCTGAGCTAACCCAGACCCCCTGTACCATCCCTCTGAGCTAACCCAGACCCCCTGCACCATCCCTTTGAGCTAACCCAGGCCCCCTGGACCATCTCTCTGATCTAACCCAGGTCCCCTGAATCATCTCTCTGAGCTAATCCAGGCCCCCTCTACCCTTCCTTTGTGTTAACCCTGGCCCCTGGACCATTTCTCTAAGATAACCCAGGGCCTCCTGAACCCTTCCTCTCTACCTTTCCTCTGTTAACCCAGGCCTCCTGGATCATTCCTCTGAACTAATGTAGGTTTGCTGTACCATCTCTCTGTGATAACCTTGATGCCCCTGTACCCTTCCTCTGTACTAATTCAGGCATCCTGTACCGTTGCCTCTGTAATAACCCAGATGCCCCTGTATTAGCCCCTGACAGAATTCCAGGCTTCCTGTACCATCTCTCGGTGCATGGGACTGTCAAAATCTTCCACTCTGCCTGCAGTCTCTTTACCCATTAAAGCTGCTTTTCAAACTGTTTGTCCCCTGAGATGGCCACACATTTCAACAATGGTGGGAACAAGCTTCCTCCAATCTGGGCTTTATTTGAGCTTGTTTGGGGCAAGCTAATTCACTATTGTTCCTAGCGCCTCCTTGGGTGTACATGAGCAGGTCTGGAGAACTAATGCTCCATGAACTTCATGGTGAGGTTTTATGGGTTTTTTTCCTAGCCTTTTAGAAGCAACAATAAATATGTTTTTTAGGATTTGATGATACATACAGTTCACCTGGGTGGGCTGAGAAGCCAATGGCCTCTTCTCTGCCAGCATGAATTTGTTTCACAGAACAGCCAAAGCAAAGTTGATTTCCATGTATCAGGTAACCTGCCTGATGAGGCTACCCAGTGAGGGGAGGAGAAGATGCAACCAAATGCTCTGAGCAGATGTCAGAATCCTCAGGGAGCACATCTTCCCTACCCAACACAGACCCACACATGGTATACTGCTACTGGATACTTAAAAGCCAGAATATTGGCAGCCAAGTGGTATAGTGAATAGAGCACTGGACCTGGAGTCTGGAAGACCTGAATTCAAATGTGACTTCAGACACTTACCAGCAGTGTGACCCCAGGCAAATCATTGCACCTGTGTTTGCCTCAACTTCCTCATCTGTAGGATGGGGATAATAGTAGCACCTATCTCCCAGAGTTGTCATGAGAATCAGATGAGGTAATAATAAAAAGCACTTAGAAAAGTGCCTGGCACATAGTAAGCATTATATAAATGTTTGTTATTGTTATCGTCATTATTATTACTATCATATGCCTCTTTAGCTAGCAGCCCAAATGGCTCTCAGGGCAGAAAGGGAACAAGAATTCTTCTCTCTCCACTGGGAATAAAACAAGTGCACACTGATCCCCCAAGACTTACTTCATGGATCAGTTGGCAGAGAAGGTATTACTCACCAAATTGAACATGGACAAGAAGGATCCTTACAGGACATAAAGCAGATTGACCACTGGCAGAAAAAGAATCCCAGAGGGTGTGCCCCAAGTTACAGGGAGAGGTTACATGAATTATGTAAAGGACTTTTGAAATCTCATGAGCAGGTATGGTTTTCCAGGATTTGTGTGGAACTCAATACTGATAACAGTGTACACATGCAGTTCACTATAATATGTAATGATCCTTCACAGCAATCAATCAACAAATATTTAGTACCTACTATGTGCCAGGCTTTAGAAATATTATCTCATTTGATTCTCACAACAATTCTGAGAGGTTGGTGCTGTTATTATATCCCCATTTTACAGTTGAGGAAACTGAGGCAAACAGAGGTCAAATGACTTGCCCAGGGTCACATAGCTACTAAGGTTTTAAGGCTATATCTGAACTTATGTTTTCTGACTCTAGGCCCAGCATTCTATCTACTGCACCACCTAGCTGCCTAGACTCTCTAGGTTAG
Source organism: Vombatus ursinus (assembly GCF_900497805.2). Taxonomy (NCBI): domain Eukaryota; kingdom Metazoa; phylum Chordata; class Mammalia; order Diprotodontia; family Vombatidae; genus Vombatus; species Vombatus ursinus. The sequence goes on from NW_020954563.1 coordinate 13,613,082, forward strand.
GTCCTTTTGGCATACCAATTCAGTGTGCTAGCTAATTAGATTTAAAAATTTTTCTAACAGCCTCATACAGGCTAAATGCTAGGGCTAGGCATGCCACATGTGGCTCTCAGGGTGCATATTGGACAACTGTAATCTTATTCAACTCCCTCATCTGGCTGATGAGAAAAGTGAAGCCCAGATAGGGGAAGGGACTTGAAAATCTGGGAGTAGAATCCAGGTCTCCCATTTCCATTACGATTGTGATTTCTAATCATCTTGTACCACAGAAACATCCATCTCCATGAAACCACTTTCTCTTTCTACCGTTTGGCCAACTCCTGCAATTGCCAACTAATAGAGTCCCATAACTTCTGACAGGGGTACGCCTGAAAGCATAGGAAAGGGACCAGAAGGTGTTACCCAGGATGCGTCTGTCACTGACCTTGCGGGACAGAGGCGTCACTGCCCAGGTTTCTGGTATATTCTCTGCCTTGCTTTCAAGTAGCCCAGGGCATGCCCAGTGCACAAGACTTTCCCAGTACAGGGGAGCACAAACAGACAATACATCCACATGGAGAGTCACCCAGGAAACTATTCCCCAAGCCAAGCTACTCTGACATAATAATAGAGACTCCTGAGCTCCCTGGACAGCTCTATAGCATCAAAACAAGGACAAGGTTAGAGAGTATCATCAACCTGGTAGCCTGAGCTTTCTCTATTTTTATCTGTTGCCTCTAGGCATCCTCAGAGTGTGAGAGACCATATTCTAGTAGGTCTATGTTCAAGAGCTGCTGCCTTCCTGTTTCCACAGTTTAGCTACAATGCCTTCTTGAAAGCCAGTCAGTCAGCAAACATTTCGTCAGCAAACATTTCTTTTTGTTGTTATTAATTTATTTTTAGTTTTCAACAATCACTTCCATATACTTTTGAGTTTTAAATTTTTCTCCCCCTCCCTACACACGTCCCTCCCCAAGATGGCGTTCAGTGAACATTCCTTAAGGTCTGACGATACCTTTATGCTAAGTGCTGAGGCTACCAAAAAGGGCAGAAAGAGTATCTGCCCTAAGGGAGCTTACATTCTAATGGGAAGGAGAAACATGTGAATAACTGGGCACATTCAAGATGTAGACATAGTGGATGGAAGGTAATCTCAGAGGAGAAGATACTAACAGTGGGGGGACTGAGAAAGGCCTCTTGCATAAGATGGGACTTAACAGAAACAATCCGTACTTCCGGAGGCAGTGGGGAGGGCAGGATATGTGAAAAGGGCAAGTCTTAGAAAAGAACCTCTTCTTCCTTACATTTTTCCTTTCCTCCCATCTGTAGGAAAGGCAAGAAATATTCATTTCCATTAGAAAATTCTTCACCAATGCCTTTGATGCTTCAGTAGTGAGAAACTGGACTAGTTTGTGGTCCTAGCCCTTTGTACTTTGGGCATGTTTCCCAAATGCACCCAAAGCCCATAAACAGCCTAAAGTTAGTGTGTCTTTTCAGAAAGATCATTTGTTCTTTTCTCTTCTCTGGCCCCAAATTGTCTTCCTTCCAAAACTTTGCAGATGTTGAGCACATCTGGCCCCACAGGCAGCCAGTGGAAACAATGGCTGCCCATTTATAAGACATCATTCTGCGAAGTTACAGGAATCACTTGGGTCATATCATTCATCAGCCTATCCACTTTGCTTTGGTTAATGGACCCAATTAGGAAGGCCCATTTGGCTGTGTTGTGAAGCTGTCTATTCATGGGGTTGAAGATTTCAAAGCCTAGATTTCTTATCCCTTTATCTACTTTTCAGGGGGTAAAGAGAAATGTGATGAAGGGCTAACATTGGACTTTTGGCAGCTTGTCTGGGATGGGTGCGATGGATAAGTGGAATAATTGGTGGTTATAGTTTGAGGAGAAAATTAGAACAATGTGGACTTTGTATACCATCACTGAGATAAAAATCATGTCATTGAGTTTTTCCTCTGAGACAAACACTCCTGGAGGTCTTGAAAGCCTTTAATATTTTCTCGGATCATTTTTCAATACGTATTCTCCTAAAACAACTGAAAAACCAAAGCCTTTTCTTCATGCCTCTTTTGGATGCCAGGGTGTTAAAGAATTTTCATTTTTTCTGGGCAATGTTTAAGTGAGAATAGCTGTGGTTTTCTGGTCATATATCTTTTGTTATCAGAACATGTCTCCTCTACCCATTCAGGAACAGGACCTTGATCACCTTGGGATTGGGAGCCATTGTTATGTTTGGAGAGTAAGTCTTGGACCCACGAGAAAGGTCCTTATCTCTCCTTAGTTACCAGATGGTGAGGGAGAATCTATAGATTCTTTTAGTGGACATTTATTAATCACTACAATGCACAGAGGACTATGCTGAGAGGCTGGAATAGTTACCAAAATTGAATAAAAACAACCCTGCCCTCTTGGAAATTACAATCTAGTGGTATAAGATACACAGATAAGTAATCCAGTCAGTGACAATGAAAGCAAAGAAGGAGATTCTTAGGATCCTAGTTGGAAGGTACTTGAAGGGCTATCTAGATTAACCCCCTCATTTTACAGATGAGGAAACTGAGGCCCAGGGAGGTTAAGTGATTTGCCTAAGATCTCACAGGTAGTAAGGTAGGATTCTCGAAGATTGAAAAGGGGGGAGGGGGAGTTAATGAGAAACTATAGAGATAACAAAAATAAATAAATGAATGAATAAATAAATGCAAATGAAAAAGCATCCATAAAACATAAAAATTCTTAGAAGGAAATAAGAAATTCAGGAAAGTTCGGAAACAAATGGGGTGATTGTGTTTGCTAATTTACACTTTAAAAAAGGCAAACTGTGTAATAGAAATTAAGTTTCATACACAAGCCTCTTTTTCTTTATGTGTTGGAATGTTGAGTTGTTTTTTTTTTTTTTTGGCTCACTGGTAAGTTCATAATTAAAAAACAAAACACCCAAGCCAAAGGAATAGATGGTGACCACTAGGAGACATTGGTCTGCAGTGTCAGAAGAAGTCAAGGAGATTGAGGATGGGAAGAAGATTTGGTGAATGTGAGGTCACTGATGACCTTTGAGAGAGCAGTCTCACTCCAGTTGGAAGTCAGACTGTAAGAGAAAGAGAGGGGCGATGGAGAAAATGCCAGAATTGCACATGGATGACTTTTTCGAGTTTAGCATTGAAGAGGAGGTGGGGGATGGAACAGCAGCCAGAGGCTGTAAGTGGGCAAAGAAGATGACTTTTTTTTAGTATTGGGGAAACCTGAGAATGTGTGTATGCATGTGGGAAGGAGTCAGCAGAGAGGGGAAGTTTGAAGATACGGGAGTGACTGCTGAAGCTGCCAGAAGGTGATGGATTAAAGACATAAGTAGAGGGATTAGCCTTACTGATGGCTTAAGGATGCTTCTCCTGCAACTGGAGGGAAAGAGGAGAGGAGGTAATGAGTGCTAGGAAGAAGTTTGAGGGATGCGGGGGAGGGGAGCTCTCATGTGATGGCCATTATAACCAAAATAATTCACTCAGAACTTTACAAATAATTTCTTCAGTACCTACTGTATGCAAAGCTCTGTGCTTAGGTTGTGAAAATCAGAAAACGACCCTAAACAGGTATATTTCCCAGCTATTGCTCCCTACAATTATCTAAAAGTTTTGTCCAAACAATGCAACAGACCAGGCCTAAATCCGGTGCAAATGGACTCCTGGGCAGGCCAGACCACTCAGTCCCAAGATAAATATCTTATCAGTAGAGGTTATTGCCTGAATTTTCTTCACTTATAGGATCATAAAACAAAATCTGGATGGAACCCCAGAGGCTATGTAGTACACCCCGCTCATTTTATGGATGAGGAAACTGAGGGCCAAGGAAATTAAATGACTTTCCCAAGGTCACACAGGTATTAGGTATCAGAAGCAGGATTTGAACCCAAGTCCTCTGACTCTAGAATCACTGTTGTCAGGCTTCTCTCCTTCCTGTAAGTGTTACATCCAGTGCCTAAACTCTAGCCAATTAGAGATTCATTGGGAATGACAGAGCATCTTTTTTTAGAAAGGCAGATATATCTAAAAGGGTTTGGGGGTTCTTAATCATATACATGATAGTATAATTTGGTTCAAAAGCATTACCTTCTTTCTGACAACAGCAACTATTCATTAAGTACCTACACTGTACTAAGCAGTGGGGATACAAAGAAAAGCAAAAGATAGTCCTTGCCCTCCAGAAGCCCACAATCTAATGGGGGGAGAGAACAAACTTCTATATACAAACAAGATGTACACAGGAAAAACTGGAGACAATGTCGGAGGGAAAGGACTAGAATGAAGGGTGATTGAGAAGGGCTTACTGGTGATGATGATGATGATGATGATGATGATGATGATGATGATGATGATGGTGATGGGAGAGATTCTGAAGCAGCTGAACTGAAGAAATAGGAGTTTTGATTAAGAGGTGGGATAGAATGAAATCAGGCTTATGGAGCACTCTGGGAACTAGGGCCTGAGTGGGGTACCTCAGAAGAGCACCATGAAGGGTCGTAGAGAGGTGAGAGAGGGCAGTAGGAAGTCAGAGGGGATGCCATGAGATCAGAGTGAACCAGGAAATGAGGAAAAGGCACTAAGGTTACTTTCCATCTACACTGTATATATCATGTATATACAGTTATTTGCATATCATCTATCCCATTGGAATGTAAGCTCCTTAAGGGCATGGGCCACATTTTTGCCTTTCTTTGTATACCCTCGGTGAATATAGTGCCTGGCATATAGTAAGCACTTAATAAACACTTGTTTATTGACTCGGAAGTTAAAGAGGGTATTGGAAGGTCCAGGAAGGACCTAAGTAAGAGAGAAAACCATGTGGCTGTCTCAAGACAGAAAAAAAGAGGCAGGAGTATGCCCAAGACAAAATTCCCATTTCAAATTGTTGCCAAGACCCAGAATTTTTCTTGCACCAAAGAATGGGGCAACAAATTCTCATAGTCTTCCCCCCATCCCCCTTCCAGTCACCTCATGGGCTTTTTGGACCATTTATAGTGGAGTAAGAGGTGTGAGAATTTCCATTCCTCTTCATTAGAAACAATGGCTGCCTGCTCCTGGGGGTTCCCTATAGTAATACGATCATAAATCCAGCCCCTTTCCTTCCTTAGAAATAGAGATGCTCATTCATTTGCAGGAATGAAACTCGCTCTGCCCATCTGCTACTTGTGGGACCTTGGTCAAGTCTTTTTCTTCGTGAAGGACTCATTTTCCTAGGCTGTAAAATGAGGGAGTTAGACCAGATGATCTCTCCATGGCCTGTATGAACTCAGTCTATCTCCTTCCTTCTGGTGAAGTTGGCTCTTGCAGAAGACCTCCATCGTTTCCTTCCTACCCGGAAGCTCTTCAGAGGTCCCAGGAGCATGGCCAAGGAATGACCTCTGCTAGGGCAGCTAGGAGCCGTGGGGGAGGGGTGTTTGAGCCATTTCCATGCATATCTTAGCCCACTGAATCCTGACTTTGGGGAGGGCAAGTGGGCTCAGGCGTCTGGTAGAGGCAGGAGCAGCCTTGGAGAGGCCTCTTTGAGTTGCACAAGGAATTCCTGGGGTGCACATGTGTGGAACAGCTAAATCCCTTCTTTCCTCACTGCATTGGGGGTGGGGGAGGGAGAGAGAAGAGCTTGGGCTGCACCATCAGCATGGCTCCACACCCCAGCCCCCAGTCCTAAGTGACTGCAGCCCAGTTAACATCCATCCATCGATCACCAGGAGAAAAAGGGAGTGGAGAAGGCTGGAGAGAAGGGGGATAGAGGAGGGAGGGAGGGGCTGGACGAAGGCCCAGAAGAGAGCCGTTGATTAGGATCCCAGCAATTCAAACCAGTCATTTTCTTTTCATGAAAAGCCACTTTAAATGTTTTTAATTAGTCCCCTCTTCTCTGCCAGTAATATGTGCATAGTCTTATTTCAAGCAAAGCTCAGGACCTCTCCTCTGAGACTTTATTTCAAGCCCCCAAAACGGCCTTGAACCAAGCTCCGCTTCTTGGCCCTTGCAGGACAAACTCACGTATGTAGAACCCTCATTTGCCTGGGCTGAAAGACGTTGAACGGAAGATCCGGAGCTTAGAGGAAGGCTAGAGATCATCCCAAGGGTCCAACCCAATCCAGACTTCCCATTTTATGACGAGACCCAGAGGGACAAGGACTTCCAGAAGGTCATCTTCTGCACGGAGCTCTTCCCAATCCCTTTTAATGCTAGTGCCTTCCCTCTGGTAACTATTTCCTATTTATCTTGTATAGAGTTTGTTTGTATGTAATTATTTGCATGCCATCTCCTCCATTAGGCTGTGCACCCCTCAGTGAAAAGGACTGTCTTTTGCTGCTTTTTGTATACCCTGCATTAGCACAGTGCCTGACACATGGTAGGTGTTTAATAAATATTTATTGACTGACTGACACAGATAATAAGTAAGCAGAACTGAGATTCAAATGCAGGTCTTCTGAATCAACTCTAAGTGTTCCTTCCACTCCTCACTGTGCTTTAAAAAGGAGTACTGTGAGGGGATGGTGGAAGAAAGGGGGAGTTTTATATGATATGCTCCTGTACCATTTTGGAGGTGCAGTGGGAAGAACATTTAATTGCTATTTGGAGACTCTCAGTCCAAATCCTGGCTCTCCTATCATTTACCCATGTATGATTGGGCAAGTCATTTAATTGTTCTGGGCCTCAGTTCCTCATCTGTAAAGTGAGAGTGTTGGATTAGATGACCTCTCCGCTTCTTGACCCTCTGTAGTCCCTCATAGCTGTAAATCTATGATCTGATCCATGATACCATGCCATTTTCCCCCAAGAGAATCCAAGCTCCCTGGTGGCAGGGATTGTTTCATTGTCTTTGTATTCCCAGCACCTGGTACATGGAAGGAACCTAGTAAATGCTTGCTGAATAGAACAATTGGATTAAGACCACTTAGAAGTGCTAAGGATTTTCAGACCACGATTACAACCATGAGTGTTGTGTTGAACAGTCACATGTTGGAATATATAAGCAACTACTCCTCATTACATCTGGGTCTCCCTGGGGTCCATCCCTTCCCCTGTGTCCTCTCCCAAAGACAGATGGATGCTCCCAGTTCAGAGGAGAGCCAGCTCTGTGCTTGAAAGATTCCCTTGCCAAGACAAGGGGTCCGTGCTGGCTCCAGCACCAGCTGTGTGGTACAGTACAGATGGGCTATATTACTTAGTAGCCACCCCAATTGACTCACTTCACACACAAGATTTGCTGGGGTCGAGAAGCCCAGTGTGGGAAATAGCATCCCTGGCAGAGAGAACAGAGTAGCCACAGTTTTCTCTCCTTGAGGCCTGACCTGAGGAGCAAGAATCATTACTCTTGAGCCTTTTCCCCCTTTTTTTCCCATTGAGAAAGTTAATAATGACCCACTTTTCCCTTTTCCATCTGGGAAGAGAGCTACAAATGTGTCCTGGGAATGAAAGAATCACAGAAATAAAGAGCTAGAAGGGACCTTTCACATCCCGTAAGAGGTTCTTAACCTTTTATGTGTCATGGACCCCTTTGGCAGGCCAGTGAAGCCATGTACCCCTTTGCAGAATAATCTTATTAAGTAACTGAAGGAAATGCTAAATTTTAGGTAGAGGTTAGTGAAAATAAAGATGATTTAGAAAAAGATAAAGATTGTCTTTTCCTCATCCTATATCACACAGGTTAAGAACATTTGTTCTAATCCAAACTTCTCACTGTACAGATGAAGCAATATGGACCCAAATCACAGAGACAGCAGCAAAGCTGAGACTGCAACCCAAGCCTCTCAACTTGGCCTTTTTCTGTGGCTCTACTTAGACTGAGAGAAAAGAAGTCCTTCTGTCCCCTTCCTAGATCCTTTTCCCTTTGAATGACTAAAAGAATAGCATTTATTAAGTGCCTACTATGTGCCAGGCACTGGGGATAAAGATACAGAAGTGAGGTGGTCCCTCCCCCCTACCCCATTTAAAATAACTGTAGCTAGTTAAGTACCTGGGATTACAACTGCCAAAACAAATCCAGGAACTACATAAATAAAATTATAAAAAAAAATTTTATACAAATAAAATCAGATTTAAATAATTGTAGAAATATTAATTGTTCATGGGTAGGGATGGAAGGCCAGTATAACAAAAATGACAATTTTACCTAATTTATAAATTCAAGGCCATTCCAATTAAATTACAAAAAAAATTATTTTACTGAATTAGAAAAAATAACTAAATTCATGTGGAAGAACAAAAAGTTAAGAATATCAAAGGAAATGATGAAAAAATATAAAGGAAGGAGGTTCAGCAGTACCAAACCTTAGACTATATTATAAGGCAGTAATTATCAAAACTACCTGGTACTGGTTAAGAAATAGAAATGTAGATCAATAGAACAGAGTAGACATACAATTCAAAGCAACAAATACATGTAATAACCTTGTATTTAGCAAATGTAAAGACAGAATTCATTCTTTGGTAAAAAATTGTTAGAAGCTTTCATTCTAATAAGGGAAATGGAGGCCAGAAGAGGATATTTTAGCCTGGGGAGACAGGGATTTCCAGCGAAGCCTTAGCACAGAAGATAGTGATGTCCTTTCCAGTAGCAATGGTAATACTGATTTAATTATTCCCTGAGCAATGGGTGGGTGGGAGAGAGCAGAACGGAGATGCATGTATGGTGGCAGGGCAGATGATAAGCACTGTACAGACCCTGGTTTCCTGGTGGATGAAGGGACATGATGTCATGTGTGGTCTTGGACCAGCTAAATATCACGGGTTAAGTGACTTTTCACTTGGTCACCCACCAGTCCATCAGTCAGTTATCAAGCATTGTTAAATGCTTGTTATGTAAAAGGCACAATGCTAAGTGCTGGGGATACAAAGACAGGCAAAAACTTGGTCATTTTCCTCAAGGAGCTCACATTCTAATGAAGGACACGACATGCAAAGTGCTGAGTACATACGAGATGTAGATACAAGGTAAATTGGAGTTATAGGGAAGGCACTTGCATGGGGAAGGCCAAGGAAAGGGCTTTTGAAGAAGGTAGGATTTAATCTGAGTCTTGAAGGAAGCCAGGAGTGGAGGGGTAAGGAGAAGTTTCAATCGAGATAACAGACTCTGGGCTGAGTGGTAAATCTACTTCTGGTCAGAGAATTTAGGGCTCAAGAAATTTGTTGGATGTTAGGTAGCCAGAGCGGAGGAGGTGCCGAGGAGTCGACGTTTTGTCTGACTCAAGCTGCTTCTCTGAAATTCTAGGTCCTTTTTATGACTGAAGATTTCACGCCACATTCCCTGCTTGGTGCCAGTGACTCGCCGGGTCCCCGGCAGAGCCTGCCATGCCTCCTCTATATTCAATCTCTCCTGATAAGCCATGAGGTCACATGGCATTTCTGCCCTCAAGGCTGTTTCAGCTACTCAGAGGACTATGAATTATGAGCTGGAAGGGGCCTCAGAGGTCATCTGGTCCAATCTCCTCATCCTACAAATGAGGAAACTGAGGCCCCGAGAGGTTAAGTCACTTGCCCAAGATCACACAGGTCATAACCGGTAAAGCCCAGATTCAAACAGCTCAGGGTGACTCCACATCTAGCCTTCTTCCCAGTGCCTCCTTAAGGAGTGCTGCACATCAGCTTAGGCGGGTCCGGCTCTACCAGGTGGTTACCTATGGGAACTGCCGTACTTTGGGTGAGTGCAATGAAATATTGCAGATAGAAAACATGGTGAAGCAGAAAGAGCTCCTGATTTCCAGTTTGGGCAAGTTGCCTCATTTTCCTGGACCACAGTTTCCAAATTTATTAAAAGAAGGGTTTAAATTAAGTGGCCTCGGAGGTCCCTACCAGCTCTGGAGCCAGGGTCCCAGCTAGGTGGCACAGTGGATAGAGCACTGGACCTGGAGTCAGGAAGACCTGAGTTCAGATCTAGCCTGAGACACTAGCTGTGACCCATGGCAAATCATTTAACCTCTATCTGCCTCAGATCTGTAAAAGAGAAGATAATAATAGAAACTACTTCTCAAGCTTGTGAGGATAAATTGCTTTGCAAACCTGAAAACACTAGAAAAATGGTACTATTTGCTATTTTTATTATTATTATCCTAAAGTAACCCTAGTTCATATAGAGGAGGAGGCAAGTGAACTGAATTGTTATAATGGTTAGAAGTACTGGGCCAGGGATGCTGCTCCAGGGCTCTGTTTGTGTATCCTCTCTGCCCATCAAACTGGGATGGTATGCACAATGCACTGTAGGTAACAAACAGGGCAAATCAGAGATCCAAGGGGGCAAACTGGACCTCAGAAACATCACTGAATGGGATAAAGGCATGACTAGAGTATAGTTCTAGAATGATATACCTTACTTAGAAGGGTCAGGTTGGGTAGGTAAAAGGTGATGAGTTGAAGTAACATTGGATATAGTAATGAGAGAGTCATGGAAGAAAATCCTATGAGCAAAGGCACTAGAGGAGGAAGATTGATGAAAACTATTTGGGTAAAGATCAGTCGAGACAGAAACAGAAGCAGTTATAATTCCAGCATTCTGCAGATGACTTGGGCTTTTGTGGGGATTCCTCAGAGGTGGAAATCAATAAACACCTCACACTGGGCCAAGAACTTTGGGAAGTCTTCCTTCTACTTTGTGGAAAACATCAGGACTCCAGGTGCTTTGGGGGCCAGGGCTGCTTTCTCTAAGCACTTTTGTGAGTCAATATTTTGTGACCTTTAGGGTCTTTATCAAGCAATTCTTGTGGCACAGATGGTTTTCTATAGGACTGAGAAAACTGCTCTTGTGGTTTCATGGTCTCTAGAGCACCAGCTGACAATGGGGAGAGAGGGCCTAGAAGTTCAAAGGCAACCCTACCATTATAGCTTCAATCCTTCTGGCTTTGAGGATGATAACAGCATTCTGTGTTGTAAGGACGGGAATGGGGGAAGTGAAACCTGCTTGTGGTGAGGGAAGAAATATTTGAATCAGAAGAAGAAGGGGCATAGTCCAAAAAAGCTGGCCAGGTCAGTTATAGGAGTGTTTTCATGGCATCAAGATACACAGGGCTGAGATGGGAAAGTGAACCCATAGCCAATCAAGACTTTGATTATGCAGATAAAGAAGTCAAAATGCAGAGTGTCAAAAAGCTGACAATTTGTCTGATTGGAGAGGGTAGGTCTTTCTATCGAAGATGTCCATGGATCCTGCTCCCCACTGGCACCAATGGCCTGCCATGTCTCATCCTGATTCATTCACCCTTGATGAGCCCAAAGTGGGGGACTGGAGCTCCAACAGGGTAAATAAGTTGTTCAAGGTCACAGAATGGGAGGGGCTGTTGGCTTTTACCTCAAGGACCCTGAAATGCTGCTGCTGCTGGATTTTTTGTGGCAGTATCACGTAGGAAACAATCAGGTGTCCACTAATTAAGGAAGGGTTAATCATAGTGCATGAATATAATGGAATATTATTGCCTCATAAAGGAAAATATGTTCACAACTACTCCAACAATGTAAATGGAAAGACTAATTAAACGGAGCTAACTCCTGTGTAAGTATTTGTTGTACAGTCACTTTTTCAGTTGCATTCGACTCCTCACGACCCCTTTGGGGGTTTTCTTGGCAAAGATACCAGAGTGGTTTGCTATTTCCTTCTCCAGTTCATTCTACAGATGAGGAAACTGAGGTAAACAGGGTGAAGTGATTTGTCCAGGATCACATAGCTAGTAAGTGTCTGAAGCTAGATTTGAACTCAGGAAGGTGAGTCTTCCTGATTCTAAGCCTAGTGCTTTATCCACTGCGCCGCCTAGCTCCCCTTCTGTAAATATAATGATCAAGTTTAGACTCACAGAAAAAACTAAGAAAATGCACCTCCCTTCTTATTGTAGAGCTAGAGGACTATGAATTGCAATATTGAATATACCATCAGATGTAGTTTTTTAAAAGTACTGGTTGGTTTTGATGAACTGTCTTTTATTTTCTCTTTTTTAAAAGAAAATCTTGCTTAAAAAGAAAACACTTTCTGGGTAGGAGAGATGAAAAGAATATTTGCAGATATTAAAAGTGATGTGAAAACAAATGACATCAATTTTTAGATTTTTTTAAAAGATATAAAGAAAAGAATATCCATTGTTGAGGTTCCCTGAAGCTATGGATGTTTACTCAGCATGGTTCACCCATGACCATCTCCACACATCCCATGGGCTAGCATCCCTAGCTCCCTTCTTTTGTAAAAGGTCAGTGGGTCCCTGATTTAGAATTGTTATGGCAGTACAGTTATTTCACCTCTGCAGTGATGTCTGTAGTGGGGAACACTATTGTTTGACCTTCACTGTACTTTTCCTGAAGTCCCCTGTGCCTGCTGCACTGCAGTTCCAGATGCTGACATAAAGCCAAGCCCAGGCTTACTGGTAGCAAAGCATCCTGGCCCAGGATGTAACAATAGCAGGGAATGAGATCCCTGGCTTGCCTCCCTCCTCAGAAGCCTGAGTTCAAGAGCATATGGCCGCATACTTTGACACATTTTACATCTCTGGCATTCACAGCCTTATGTTGAGCCCTGGTGTTAGGAGTCCTGCTGCTTTGAAGTCCTGATTAGACAGTAAGCCTAGAGCTATGGAGAGCAAACAGAAGGGTTTCTGGGCTGGACTGTGTGCCACTGGGCACCCTGAGTACGTGATGCCATCCTAAAGAAACCCTGCCTTCCCCAGCAAAACAAGAATTTTTTTAAAAACCCAATATTTCTGAGGTTCTCTTTCCCAATCTGCCACCAAATCCATCCCTTTCATCAGCATTACTGCCTATTTTTTTTGTGATAGAGTGATTTTATTGAGTTATTTTTTCAACTCTGCCTTCTACCTTTCTGTCCTCTAACATATTGATTCTGTCCTTAACACTTTCTATTCTTTTATATTTCCTGCATTAATTCCAAACTGGTGAGTTTCATTATCATCCTGTCATATTCCCTAGCTATATCTAGTTTCTCTCTTAATTCTTCTTGTCATTTTAAAAATTCATTTCTTCTCTTAATTCCTTAAGTGCTTATTATGTCTTTAGAGATTTCTTGCTTTTTTTTCTGTCAATGCTACTTCATTTGATGTTTTTGCCTCTGCTTTTATTTTATTTTATGTTATCTCTATATGGTGTGTGCTGCCCATGTTAGATGGGTATGTCCACATGGGTTACACGCAGCTTTTGAAAGGCATTGATAGATATCTCCTGAATCTTGTTCATACTTCTCTAAGAGAGACTTTAATTCCTGCAGGAGAAAGGGTCACTAGAAATGATCTATTTTTCTCTGAAATAAGGGTTAATATACTAAAATTATATCTACCTACTAAGTAATCTAAGTAATCTAAAGGCATGAGTGGCTCAAAACAAAAAGCTGCTACCTCCTTTGGTGACTATCCCTTAAAGGATGAAGGGGTATCCCTTAGCTTACACTCACTGGCTTGGCCCCTTTCCACCAAACCCAAGTTGCACAAAAGATCATCACAAATAGTGAATAGACCCATTTATCCTAGCAAATAGCAAGCAGAAATCAGAGCAGTTAGATGATAACATACCCGACAATAAACAGAGTGAACGAACACTCCCTCTACGAGCAAAATATCTCATCTTAAATAAGAGATAACCCCTGATTTCACTCAAGGGATCTCTGTGGAAAGAAGCTAGAAATTAGGAATGTTTTGAAGAGCCAGCTTCTTCTACTCATGTACAAAAGTCTTCTTTCTCTTCTCTGGAGTCAGTCCCAAAGAGAGTCAGAAACCATGTGTGTCTCTCAAAAAAGAATAAAGAACATCTCTCCTCTCCAAAGTTCTCACACCAAACCCTCCTGTCATGTAGGCACATAGCAAAGGATCCAGATGAGCCTGGAAACCTGGGTCACATTTTTTATTTTCCATTATTTCAGTTTGTTGTTTGGGGTGATTTTTAATTCTCTTAGGATTTCTGGCAGTTTCTCTCCTTCTGGGTGTTTCTGTTGCTATTTGCAAAGGGGATTTTGAAAAGTTAGATACGCTTGTAACTCTTCACCCTGTGGGGAGTCTCCCAAATAAGACTATACATATGGCCTTTTTCTCTCAGAACTCTGTACATTACTTCAGCACTGCCTTAGGAAAAATAAGGATATTTTGCTTTCTGAAAAGCATTGTAAGACATTTAAGAACTAGGTAGAAATGTGAAGATTTTGATGATTCTGCAAGTCTAAGATTCTGTGAATTATTTTGTATTGTTTTCACTTTGCAAGCTTGAAAGTTCTTGGTTCACACAAATAGGATTGGGGACTGGACCTGTGATTTCATTCGTATAGATAACTCCCAGGTGAGGAAATTCCTTTACCAATTCAAGGTTGAGCTCTCTCTGCCACTTACACTCCTAGAGAGTTGCCTAGAGCAGGGCTCAGTAAACTGCTCCCCATGGGCCAAATCTTGTGCCTGTTTTTGTATGGCCTTCAAGCTAAGAATGTTGTTTTTTTTTTTACATTTTTGAATGCAATAAAACTTTATTTTAAAATGTGGAAAACATTCTTAGCTCATAATTTGCAGATCCCTGGCCCTAGAGCACAGAGAGGTTAAGTGACTTGTCCTGGGACATGCAGCCTGTGTTGGAGTTGAGAGGAGGTTTGATCAGAGTTAGCTTTTTGTTTCACCTGCCATTTGGGTTCATGAGACATGTGTTATCAGAGTTTGGGGTATTTAAATACATAGCCCATAATTATAATTCATATACAGACTAACATTAAGCTTATGGCATGTTATCTTCCTGAAAAGGAATAACATACTGAAATAATATAAATTATCTCATTAAAATGATGCTATAAAAGAGAGTTATATTCCTAACTGAAAGGCAGAGTAACATAGTAATAATAGTAGCTAACATTTATATAACTCTTACTGTGTGCCAGGCACGTACTAAGTGCTTTACATTATTATCTCATTTGATCCTTACAACCACCCTGGGAGATAGGCACTATTAATATCTCCATTTTACAGTTGAGGGAACTGAGGCAAGCAGAGGTTAAGTGACTTGCCCAGGACCACACAGTGTCTGAATTGGATTTGAACTCAGGTCTTCCTGACTCCAGGACCAGTGTTCTGTCCACTGTACTACCCATGAAGGGTGTCCTCATTGACAAGTTCAAAAGGCAAAGGTCCAAGGAAAGAAATTCTAGGAGTCAGGTAGGATTTAAATGAGGAGTAAATTAGAGTGGTGAATTCCAGGTGAAATGCTAATGAAAGGTAATTGGAATTAACTGGGTGTCAGAGGTCTCCTGGGAAAGGGTCAACATGTGTCTATGATTGGAGTAAGCCCATGGTTGGCCTAAGATTCCTTTCCTGGAAAGAGGGGCACATTCTGAATCAGGATCCAAGTGTCAATCAACTAAAAAGTCATGCTAGTCCTGAGTTTCTTTTAAAAGGTCAAAAATCAAGGAGTTGAGGCAGGAGCAGAGGCCTGATTCCAGGGACAAAGCTTCAGGCCAGGATGTCAGATCAAGGGATCAAGATACTGAGAATGTCAGGGAGCCCACTGTTTCTCTGCCTCATCTGCCTCCAAATCTTCAGTTTTTTATGGCAGCTGTGTATGACACCCCCCTCCACACCCCTAACCTTGGGCCAATGTGTTAGGGTGGAAACTAGGTTTCTGTGTATAAAAGGCCCTTTCAATGACCCTCATCTGACCTTAGAGAGATGCTATCAAAGCCAGGCTTGGTTGGGTACTAATCCAACCAGGGTCTAACATCAAAGGCCCGATGTTGTGTATTTTACATGTGCTCCATACTTAATTAAAAATGTCTGGTGCAATGTGGTATAGTGGGAAGAAACAGGTTCTAGAGGCAGAAGACCTGATATCAAAACTCACCTCTTCCACTTATTCTCTATTTGACCTTAGACAAGTTACTTAGCCTCCACGGGTCTCAGTCTTCTCATCAGTAAGATACAATGGTTGGGCTAAAAGTCCTTTGAGGTACCTTCCAACTCTCAATCAATGCTCCTATTATCCTATGGTATTCTCCTTGTATTTTGTATAAGATGAAGCTTCTGGCAGTGTATATAAATCAAGTGAGGCATTTTGGCATCTAGTAATAAAAAAGTGCCTGGGGAAATAGGAGTGTGGACTGGAGGTGGTGGGGTTACAGGATGCCCTGATGTTTCTATGAGACTGTCTTAAGAAATAACATAGGTATAGGTGAATCACTGCTGCATATGTGAGACAAATGGGCAAATGTGTGTTTGCTCATTATGTATGCAAAGTGCTTAGCAAACATGACTTAATCTGTGAATTGAAATAAGGATAAGGATTAGACCTGTAATTTCATTAAATATAGGAAATTCCAAGATGAGGAAATTGCCTTTTTTCAACTCAGGCTGGAACCTTCTCTGAAATGTGTAATCTTAGAGAGTTACCCAGAGTAGTGATGTCAAGTTTAGATAGGAATGGACACTGTTGTTGTTGTTCAGTCATGTCTGACTTTTTAGGACCCCTTGTGGGGTTTTCTTAGCAAAGATATTGAAGTAGTTTGCCATTCCCTTCTCTGGCTTATTTTATAGATGAGGAAACTGAGGCAAACAGGGTTAAGGGACTTGGCCGGGGTCACACAGTAAGTGTCAGGCCATATTTGTATTCAGAAAGATGAATCTTCCTGACTCCAGGCCCAACACTCTATTGCACCACCTTGATGCTCCAGAAATGGGCCCTCTAAACCTAAATGAGGATTCCTGTTGGCTACATATTGACTTATTTGTAAAACATAATATTATTATAATCGGTGTGATGGATAGAGTGCCAGGCCTGGAGTCAGGAAGACTCATCTTCCCGAGTTCAAATCTGGCCTCAGATAGGTACTAGCTGTGTGACCCTGGGTAAGTCACTTAACTTCTTTGCCTTAGTTCTTCATCTGTAAAATGAGCCGGAGAAGGAAATGGCAAACCACTCCAGTATCTCTGCCAAGAAAACAACAAATGGGGTCACAAAGAGTTGGGCGCGACTGAAACAACTGAGCAACAACACTAACAAAAATAATAACTATGTTTTATTGTATTTTTATTTACTTTATTAAATATTGCCCAATTACACTTTAATCTGGTTCAGCTGCTCTTAGGATTGTTGCAGACACATGCGGGCTTGAGAATTTCACACGTCTGGCCTAGAATACAGCCAGGCGTCAGAGAGCCAGAATGGATCAAAGGTGAGACTTGGACCCAGGTCTTTCCTGGCTTCAAGGCTGCCTCTCATAATCTGTGAATATAAGCTGTTTATTATTATTGCACCATTATTTTTATTGCATTATTAATATATTTCTTTTTCTTTTCTTATGGATGCATCCTGATCTTTCTTTTCCTGGCTTCTGGAACTCTTCTGCGAAAATGGCTTTTTCCAATGCATCTTCAACCTTCAGGTAATAATTTATATATATTTTTTAAATTCTGCTTCCTAATGATGTTTCTGTTGTTTATCAAAGAAAACAATTTGTTATATTTCCATGAAATACTCTGGAAGCTCCAACACATGACTGTCATGAACAGTCACCTTAGCCAGAGCAAGAAAAGAAACAGCAGAGCTGCTTCTAAGAGCAAGCAATACCAGGCTATGGGACTGGCAAGCCTCACTTCCTGAATGCGTGAGAGGGTTCCCTGTGGTTTAGACACATCATCCATGGGGCCTGGGCCTTGGGTTCAATCCCTAGCTCTGGCCCCTGAGCCCTTGACCAGTAAGCTTTCACACGGACTTCTAGTCCCGGAGAGGCTGATTGGTGAGACAGTGTGGGTGCTTCAGTGCCAGTTAATTCACCTTCTCCTCTCGTACAGAAGTGAATGTCCTTTGATGGACATTCCCAGCTAGATGACACAGTACCTATGATATGTTTGTGGAAATTCTCTTAAACTTGTGGGATTTGTTTCAAGCCTGTCATGTGGAAGATAATTTTGATGTCTATGTGTTTCAACTGTGGATGGTTAGAATGTTTGAATGTCTTTCCCTAGTTGTGTTGGCCTACTACTAAGGTAAAAACTAGTCAGTTTGGACATGCGCCACTCCTAATGTGCCCTTTTATAGAAAGCTCAGTCAAAAAAAGAAATATGTATATGTATATATATGTATGTATATGTGTGTGTATATATATGTATATGCATATGTGTGTGTGTATATATTTCCTACTTTCTCAATGGCCAGTATACCAATAAGACATAGAGATTCTCGTGCCCCATCCCTGGAGCACTCTGTCTGCTGTGTCTGACGATCTAGTTATATATATGGACTGTTGTTTCCTCTGAGTTTGTTGTGTTTGTTGTGTTGTGTTATAAGGGGCTGAACCTTGGAAGATGAAAAGACTCGATTCTATCGTGCAAATGAATTTGAGCATCCAGTATGAGCAATGCCTTTGTCATGGGGTAGACAATTTGGCATCCGCAGTTAGTTAAGACATTCTCTCTTGTGAAACACTGCGCCGTTAGATGAAGTCCCTGTCAGGAAAGAGGCTGGCAATGTTTGAGGAATGTTTGGAAGTCTCATGGGGAAGAAAATGGGACTTGGAGATCACTGTAAAACACTTCCTTAGCCCTAGAGGTAGGTTTAAACAATCTTACATCCTTCACAGAGTATGATGAGAGTTCATTATCTCTTCTCTCCAGTGTCTAAACCCAGCCTAGGAGGTTCTGATAATTAAGAGTAATCCGTGTGGCCTCAAGGAAAAAAGCCCATTATGGGGGAAAAGGGCATGGCTTGAGTCACGAGAGGAGCAAGTAAAGCTCTGTTGGGGCTGGGTGGATGTGAAGGTGCCTGGAATATCAAGTACAGTAGAAGCAAGAGGGAGCAGAATTCACCAGAAACAACTCCAAAGGTGAGGATTGGGGGTAATCCTAGAGGTGGTGATCTTTTCTTCTCATGGTCTCCACCTAAGACAGTGTTCCTGGGTGGGAGGTGGATCAGGTCAGCCTGTCAGCCACACACCACCCCCAACCACAACCACCACAGGTACTGCATCTGATACGAGGAGGGTTGAGCTCCAAAGAGGTTCTGACGCCATATAACGTGTTCAGTAAAACCTAATTCAGGTCGGGTGACTGGAGCTTTGGCTCAGAGTGCTGAAATGTGGAGCGAGGACTTTCTTGTCCGATGGGTCATTCCCAGGCTCCCGTGTTTAAGACTGAGTAATAGAACTGGTGCAATTCTTACTCCACTGCCCAATTCACACTCCTATGGTTACACCAACTCTCTCTGCGTCATTGGAGAGGACTTCAGGTTTCATATCTGTTGTGAGTATTTGGTTATAAAGGAGAAAAGTATGTGAGTAAATACAGAAATGCAATAGGCCGCCCCAACTGTCAAATTCCTAACCACAGAGTCACATCTTTGGGGTAATTAAGGTAAACAGCATAAGGAAACAGCACTAAAAGAGTTTCTAGCATTTTAAAAGGACCTGTCTTTAAACTTTGTTAGCAGGAGGTTTACACTTCAGCCGTTACTGTACAAGTGCTATAAAACACTATTTAGGCTGTGGTGTCTATGGGGTTTTATACCTATATGCAGAAGATAGTCAAGGCACTTTGATGCAGACATAACCTTAGGGGACTTACAGGACAGTGTCATAAGAGATTAAAAATACATTAGGGGCTGCCATGTCACACAATTGGCTCATACTGACATTCCAGTCCACTAAAAGTCCCGAGTTTTCTGTTGTTTTCTACCCACTTCTCCCTTATTCTGTATTTATATAGTTTGGGGTTTTTTTAAACCCGAGTGTAGGACTTTACATTTACAATCTCAGTAAATCTCATTAAATTAATTTAAATTAATTAAAGAACCTATTAAATCTCATCTTGTTAGATTCAGTCCTTCATCTCAGCTGGTGGAGATCTTTTTGGATTCCAATTCTGCTATCCAGTGTATTAATTTTCCCTCTCAGCTTCATGTCATCACAACTTTGATAAACACACCATCTAGGCTTTCATCAAAGTCATTAATAAAAATGTTGGAATGGAACAGAACAAGGACAAATCCCAAGGACAGACATGCCACTGGAAGCCTTCCCAAAGGTTGACAATGAGTCCTCAGTTGCCACTCTGTAGGCCCATTTGTTAACTAGCTTCAAAGTCTTACATCTGTATCACTGTCTAACACAAGCCTTGGAATCACAGAAACACAGAGTTTGAGTGGGAATGGTCATCAAAGGTCAGCTAGTCCAATTGTCTCATTTTATAAATGAGGAAAAGCTCCCATCTTCTCCATAAGGATATCAAGATGGACTTCAGGGCTGTCGTGTAGAAGAGAGATTAGATTTATTTTTCTTGGCTCCAAAGTACAGAACTCTGAAGAAGTTGCAAGGAGGCAGATTTCAGTTTAAATTTATGGAAGAGTAACTTTATAACAACTGGAACTGGTTAACTTATACAGTAGTGAGTTTCTCATCCTTGAGAGTGTTCTAGCCAAGACAGGATGAGGGGTCAAAAACACGACCTCTGAAAACTCTTCCAGCTCTGAGTTTCTGTTCAATAGTTATCTAGGCCAACCTCATCTTTTAGGAGAGCAGGAGACTGAAAAGGAGGTGATTTCACCTATAAAGCACCAGGTTGAGAATTTTTGAGTTCCATGCTTGTCTCCACCTTGGCTTCCTGTCTCCTGTTTCAATTCTGAATTTAACTCTACTAATTTCATTTTGAAGAGAGGTAGTGTGAAAGCTTGGACAAAGGACCAGCCTTGGAGACAGGAAGACCTGGGTTCCAGTCCTACCCCTGATTCATACTGGCTATGTGAACAAAGGCAAGTCACAAAAAGGATTTCTGGTATTTTTTTAAGGACCTGTCTTTAGACTTTGTTCACAGGAGGTTTTCACTGCAGCTGCTTCTGTACAAATAGCTATCAAACACAGCTTGAGCTGAGGTGTCTGCAGGGTTATATATATGCAGAGACTGTAAATTACGGAGGAGTTGTCTTTATCTTCATGGATAGAAAGCACTTCCACACTGGGAATTCCTAACTTACGCAAAAAAAACCCCACTTTTTTAATAGTTTCATTTTACAACAAACATCAAGTTTACTAATGAATTTGGAGAAAACCAGAGAAAGATTGTGTGCAAAAACAGGCTAAACACAATGAAGGAGGCTTGTTTTACCTTGTTGTGGTTAAAAAACATTGCTTTCCTTTCTTTTAACAAATGGCAAATTATAAAATGGTACTGTACATGTACTTTTCAGTCAGTCACTTTTGTGTTGTTTTGCTTAATCATTTTTAAGGTGTCTACTCTGCTTTTGGTTTGTTTGTGTGTTTGTTGTGTTCAAAAAAAAAATTATCAATTAGGCCAGAAAGAGATTTATGCAATTGAGACTAAAGTGGTTTGAACACTTCTCTGGAAAATCTTGGCAGCCAAAGCGGGATATTTTTGATCCCTGTAATCCTCATTTTACAAGCAGATGCATTTGGGGGGTGTGTGTGTGTGTGTGTGTGTGTGTGTGTGTGTGTGTGTGTGTGTG
>NW_020954563.1:13634499-13693711 GCF_900497805.2 Vombatus ursinus
GTGTGTGTGTGTGTGTGTGTGTGTGTGTGTGTGTGTGTGTGTGTGTGTGTGCCTACAGCCTCTTGGGAGACAGACCATATTGGAATATTGGATTAAGTATTTCCTAAGTCACTTCAACATTCAGGCTCAGGTTTTTGTAAACATGAAATAAAGGATTACAATGACTTGAATCATTGCCATCCTGTTTGGTCAAATTGGACTCAGAGAAAATTACAGATTTGTAAAAGATTTACAAGAGGAGGCCAAGCATATGCACTCCCTTAGCACCCCTTTTCTATCCCTGAAAGCCCCACGATGTCCTCATCTAGTCCTCTGTCTCTGCAGCCCAGAGGCCAAGTTGGCCCCCTTCCTTGCCAAGGCTATCCAGTCTCCTTGCCTTGATCCTATCCTCTCTTATCTCCTCTAAGACCTTGTTTCATAAATTAGCTCCTTTCTGTTTTATGCGTCTTTAATCTCTTCCTCTCTGCTGGCTTCTTATATAAATATGTTCAGGTCTTCCCTGTCCTAAAAGAAAAAAAAAAGAAAGGAAGAAAGAGACAGAGAGACAGAGAGATTAATTTACTTGGCCACACTTGGTCTTGGTCTCAAGGTATTATATGCCTCTCTTCTTCAAGGCCAGGCTTATAGAAAAAGTAATTTATACTCACTGGAGCACCTAGGTGGTGCAGTGGATAGAGTGCTGGGCCTGGAGTCTGGAAGACTCATCTTCCTGAATTCAAATCTAGCCTTAGATATTTACTAGCTGTGTGACCTTGGGCAAGTCACTTTGCTCTGATTGCCTCAGTTTCCTCATCTGCAAAATGATTTGGAGAAGGAAATGGCAAACCACTCCAGTATCTTTGCCAAGAAAATCCCTAATGGGGTCGCAAAGAGTTAGACATGACTGAAAAAGACTGAACAATAACATATTTAGTGAGGCACTCACTACCTCAATTTCTTTGCTACCCATACCCTTCTCAGTCCCTTACAATTTAGCTTCTGACTGTAATTCCACCAAGGTCACCAATGACCTACTTAACCCTGAAGCCACTGATTTTCATTATTCTTGAACTTTTTGCACTGTTTCACATTGCTGCCTACCCCCTTCTTCTTTATACCCTCTCCTCCCTTGGCTTCCATTACTGCCCATGGTTCTTCTCCTTACCCCTCAGATCACTCCTTCTACAGCCCTTACATGTGGGTCTTTTGTGTGTACCTTTTAAAGAAAATTTCTTGATGCATTTTGTTTGTTTTACCATATTGCAATTGAATCCATTCCTCTACTGTATGATCCCTAAAGTACAGTGAAGTGAAATGACATAAAAGTCATTGATTGCTTCTGTCTCTATACTTGGCTTCCTTGACAAACTCAACTACTCCTGTGGCTTTAGCAGTAGCCTCTAGGCCAATGGCTTCCAAATTTCTGTCTCCACCCATGACATCTGCCCAGAGTGCCAATTTCATCCCATCCCTCTAGTCACCTGTAGGACAGCCCCATCTGGATATCCCATGGATACTCTGAAACTTGCTCTTCCCCCTAACTTCTCTGGCTTTATTGATGACACTGCCATCTTCCTGGTGTCCTGGCTTTGCTGCCTGGAGATCCTATTTGCCTCTTCCTCCTCCCTCACCCACCATATCCATTCAGATAACAAGTTCTCCCAATTTCAATTCCACATCATCTCTTGCATTCTATCCTCTGCTGGGCTCTCCTTCCTCAACATGTTCATAGCACATTGCTGGGAGCCCTTCTTTGAAGTCATCACTCTTCCTCATATCATGTTATGTGCATACATTTCTCCCTCATTTAGAATGTAAGTTCCTTGAGGGCAGGGACTGTTTTACAGATAGAACAGTGCCACATAGATAGGAATAAGGACTGGATCTATGATTTCATTAGTATTGCTGTTGTTCAGTTTTTTTCAGTCGTGTGCAACTCTTCATGACCTCATTTGGGGTTTTCTTGGCAAAAGTACTGGAGTGGTTTGCCATTTCCTTTTCTAGCTCATTTTACAGATGTGGAAACTAAGGCAAACAGGGTGGAAATGACTTGCCAGGGTCACCCAGCTAGTAAGTGCCTGAGACTGGATTTGAACTCAAGAAGATGAGTCTTCCTGACTCCAGGCCCAGCACTCTACCCACTATACCACCTAGCCACCCAGTATGTACTTAATAAATGCTTTTTGATTGACTGATTGATAGTAGGCTCTTAATAAATAGTTGTTGAATTAAAAAAATGAGTCACTTTCATAGCATCATAGCATAGCATCATATACTTAGAGCTATAAGATGATGTTTGGACATCATCTAGTCTAACCTCCTTACTTTACAGATAAGGAAACTGAGGCCCAGAGAGCGTAAATAACTTGCCCAAGGTCATATAGTAAGTAACAGATACAAGATTTGAACCCCATTCCTCTGGCCCTAGATCCAGTGTTCTTTTCCTCATGTGCTATCCTGGGGGTTGAATCAAAGGATTGTAGATTTAGACTTCAGATGATCCTTAGGTCATCTACTCTAACATTTTACAGATGAGGAAACTAAGGCCCACCCAGGGGAGATGATTTGCCCAAGGTCACACAAGTAATAAAGTGGCAGAGACAGAGTCTGAATTTGAGACCTTGAATTCCAAATCCATGCTCTTTCCATTGTATCATGATGCCTCCTACAATACTACTGACCAGTCTCATTAATAATATTCATTATGTCAACTCTCAGGCTTATCTCAGATACTACTACTACTTACTACTACTACTACTACTCCTACTTCTACTCCTACTCCTACTACTACCGCTGTTGCTGCTGCTGCTGCTACTGCTACTACTGCTACTGCTACTACTACTACTACTACTACTACTACTACTACTACTGCTACTACTGCTACTATTACTACTACTGGCTAACATTTATATAACATTTACTATATGCCAGGCACTGTGATAAACTCTTTACAAATGTTATTTCATTTGGTCCTCACAACAACCTTGTGAGGTAGGTGCTATTATTATCCCCATTTTACAGATGAGGAAACTGAGGCAGGCAGAGGTTAAGTGATTTGCCCAGGGTTACACAGCTAGTAACTGTCTGAGACTGGATTTGAACTCGGGTCTTCTTGACTTAGAATGGGTACTCTGTCTACTGCACGACCAGCTGCCCCTATAAGGGAAACAACAACAACAACAAAGAACTCTAGTCCCCTGCAACTTTTCTCAACCTCACAGAAAAACAGGAGGCTGAGAGCTACTCAGGGCAACCTCCTTTGTTGTTTCTAGGGTTCTTGTCCCTTTCACTACCACTCCAAAAGCTCCAGCGCCATTGAATTGGTGGTAGTACATTTTCAACAAAAGTGTTTGAAAATCAAAAACTCTTTGTCAGCTCCCTGGCCCCCATATTTATTCTTACAGGCCATTCTTTAAAATAAAAAAAAAGCAACCTAGATCAGATACAGGGCTTCTTCTACTGTGCTGGTCCAAAAGAATCTTAGTTTTTCTCTCCCATCCCCATCTAACCTGAAAAACTCCCCCAAACAAATTATTGCCAAATTTTCTATTTTGAAATTTTCCACTCTATGTGGGGCAGAGTCAATGTCATCTCTCCTCATGAATTCTCATTGATTTGCAATACTTGTCTTTAGGGCTGGGCTGGGGGCAGGAGTTTTGTAGGCCTTATGCGACCCCCAGAAAATAATTAGAAGGCACATCAAAATGTAGGAAAAGGAACCCATGTTCTCTCCCATTTTCCATTAAAGTCAGTAGCTGGGTGAGCTGTCAATCAGCATCAGTTGCACCAACAACATTTTATAATTGGTTATGTTATGGCTGACTAGCGTGATGCTTGATTGACGACTCAGCCAGCCAATGAAATGGGTGACTGTAATAGTAGCTTTCTCTTTCTTTTCACCTCTGCTGATTCAATACAAGAAACTGGTTTCTGGTAGCATCCCAAGGATAAACAGTGTGCACTGGTCTTCTCGAAATGCTGGGTATTCCTCAACCCTTGGCTGCTATTTAATATTTCCCTTGCCACCTTGTAGCTGGTAGGGTTCCCTGCTGGGGCCTAGGCATTCCCAGATGGAGCTGTGCTTCCAAATGCCCCAGGGGAGGTATGGCCCTGTGCCGGAGATCATCAGGCCTTCCTCCAATCAACCCCCAAGTACTTATTGAATCATCACTGTGTTCAGGGTACAGTAAGTCCTTCTGGCCCATCCGGTGGTGGTTGTTTTCTCTTCTGCTCTGCTGGTTCCAAGGCCCCTCTTTATTGCTGTGAAGGCCTTGCAGACATGGGCTGCAGACGAGGAAGTGACTGGCTGTGGATGGCTGAGCCTTCTGTTATAGCACTTGACATATGGTCCGTATAAGAGAGATGACTTAGACTAGGTCACATATAAGCAATGGGGTCTTTAAACATCTCCCAGCTGCTTTTTACTGTCCAGCTAAAACACCGCAGCGATTTCCTTCTGCCTCAGCTTATGTCGCTGAGGAACAGTTGATACCTCGTGAAAAACATTTTATGAGGAAATAATCCAGTCATTATAGACTGGATGATGAAGGAGATGGCTAATGGAGGTAAAAGTTTCTCTCTCTCTGGGTTATCAGTTTGAATTCAACGTCAGGTAATTGATTCTTGGGTATTTCTTCCTTCAGCTCACCTCACAACGGGTGTCTGAGACCAGACTTGAACTCAGGAAGATGAGTCTTCCTGACTCCAGGTCCTGCACTCTATCCCCTGAACCACCTAGCTGCACTGACCTTAAGATAATTGCCTGTATATTTAATTCCCCTCACCTGGGGCTCTTAACACATAGAACAAAAAATGACTCTTTTAAAAAGTCCTACTTTTAGCCTTGGAGACAAAAGAATAAACAAAAATAATGCATTTCCTTGTTCAAGAAGATTATAGTTTTCAAGATGGAAGGGACCTTAGAGGCATCTATTTCACCCTTCTAATTTTATAGATGAAGAAACTGAGATTCAGAGAGGAAAAACAATTTGCCCAAGGTCACATAGGTAGTGGGTAGCTAAGAGGAGAAGTGTATAGAACACCAAGCATGAAGTCAGGAAGACCTGAATTCAAATCCAACCTTAGACACTAGTTGTGTGACCCTAGATAATTGACTTAACCCTGTTTGCCTCAGTTTCCTCATCTGTAAAATGAGCTGGAGAAGGAAATGGCAAATCACTGCAGTATCTTTGCCAAGAAAACCCTAAATGGGGTCACGAAGAGTCAGACACAACTGAACAACAACAACACATAGGTAGTAAGTGACCTAGCTGGGATTTGAATCCAGATCTTCTGACTTCTTTTTTTTTTTAAGTGGGGCAATCAGGGTTAAGTGACTTGCCCAAGGTTACACAGCTAGTTCGTGTCAAGTGTTTGGTCTGAGGCCAGATTTGAACTCAGGTCCTCCTGACTTCAGGGCCAGTGCTCTATCCACCGCGCCACCTAGCTACCCTCTGACTTCTAATATAGTACTCTTTTCAACTCACATCACCCTGCCTGGTACCAGTTTGATGTGCTAATGGCTGTTGTTGACGACAGCTGCCATCCTTTAATTCACTTAAGCGTTTGATTGCTGGCAGAAAGCATTAGGAGAGCAACTTAATAAAATTGGCAAGTAGGTGACACTTTGTCTCCAAGAGGGAGCCTTCAGCATCCATCCAATGGTCATATCTCTTCAGCTGCTCCCACCAAGCCTTTTGGAGTGTTGTTCCCTTCCCACTATTGCTGCAGCTAACAATCTCAGGAAAGAAAGTGCCCTGTCCTGGCCTGCTTTAGAATCCTACCACTCTGGGTACACCTACCACAAATCCCAGAGGCCCCAGTGCAAGAGCCTAGTTCAATTCAATAGACCTTTCCTGCAGACCTACTGTGTGCAGGCCCCTCCCCCTGCCCAGGTTTCAAACACACCCTGGCCTGGTTTAGAATCCTACCACTCTGGGTACCACATCTCCCAGAGGCCCCAGTGAAACAGCCTAGTTCAATTCAATAGATATTTCCTGCAGACCTACTGTGTGTGTAGGCCCCTCCCCCTGTCCAGGTTTCAAACATGCCCCCTGAAAGCTACATTGGGCCCACAACACTATGCTACTGAGCCAGATAAAAATGTAATTGGGAAATATTTAACAAGATACAATAAAACATAGATAATGTTAATATGTGGTTTTTCAAGTCAATATGAGCCCATAGGGCTCCTTATGTATAGTTTGATCGCCCCTTTTCCTATTTGAGTTTGATACCACATCTGTACACTGAGAACCCAAAAGTGAATAGAACAAGGCCATTGGCCTCACAAAGATCAATCTCCTGGGTACAAGACCCTTTTCACATAAATTAAAAAAAAAAAAACTACACGGTTGCTGCTGCCATTTACCAGGGGACTACCAATCCTTTACTCAATACTGCATGGACCTGGTCTCCAGAGCTCAGAAACCCAGAAAAAAAGTATGGTCTACTTCTGAAGGGAAGTTTGTCCCACCCTCCTTGTCCTGGAGAGTCAACCTCAGAAAGCCCCCACATCAAGACCACAGCAGAAAGCCAGGAAAAGAACTGACCTTCGGCCACACTTAGAACCCTTGTTTTTTCTTGGGGAAGAGTGGGTTTCTTCCATTGAGCTTCATAACCTAGCACTGGAGTTGCTGGGGGCAGATGCAAATTCTTCTTCCTCCTCATTCCTCCTGGGGAAGAGGACACAAGGAGGCTTCACCTCCTTAGCATCATAGGCTCTTAAGAGCGGAAGGCACCTTAGACATCAACAGGTTCCAGTCCCTCATTTTACAGATGTGGAAACTGAGTCTCAAAGATGGGGAGAGTGACCTCTGGTTCACCCAGACCATGGAGATAACTAGCCATCCACTCATCAGAGAAGGTCTGGAGTAGAAAGTTAAACATCCCTGGTAAACAAGACTGTGTGGCTCCTGTAACTAAATTGGCCTTTCATTTGGGTTAGTTTTAGAGGCCAGAGCAGCTGTCCTGCCAATGATCTCATCTGCCTTTGATCTGCCAGGTTCATCCATGGGAGCGATGGGGCCAGATTCACCAGCTGGAACAGCTTCAGCTGCCTTTGGCACCAGGGTCTCAAGCAGGAAACAGGCAGCCTTCAGGCACAGCTGACACTCGGCTGCTTGGTTCCTGCGCACTCTTTTTTTTACATGTCCTATTTTCTTACAGGACCCAGAGGGTCATAAGGAACAGAGTTCACCAGCTTTGAATGCTCACTCAAAACTTTTTTTTTTCCTTGAGGAATCTTTGGTTTCTTTTTAACCTTAGAGAATCTTCATTTAATAGTGCTTTAACCAAAACTGTTATCAGGACTGAGGGTTCCTTCTAACATCTACTATATTGAGGGGGAAATGGTGAAAACACTGAATTGAGAGTCAGGACAAGTGACACTGAACTAGTGGTGGTGGCAGCAAAGGAAGAAAAGAGATGGCTGCATAAGATATGGAGGCAGATATCTCTTAAGAATAGAGCAGGATCTCCTTGATTCAAAAGTGACTCCTTCCTTGGAAAAGGGAAACCACTTCCATGCACCCTCAGCACTGTCAGGGCTTAGAGTATACCTTCAGTCATTTCAGTTGTGTCTGACTCTTTGTGATCCCATTTGGGGTTTTCTTGGCAAAGATACTTGAGTAATTTGCCATTTCTTTCTTCTACTCATTTTACAGATGATGAAACTGAGGCAAATAGAGTTAAATGACTTGCCCAGGGTCGCAGCTAGTGTGTCTGAGGGCAGATTTAAACACAGGAAGATAAGTCTTCCTGACTCCAAGCCCTGGCGCTATATCCACTGCCCAACCTAGATGCCCCTAGCTTGGAGTATATAAGATTATCCATTGCCTCAGCCTTAGGACGAGGGCTGAGGAAGGGGCTCATTTCCTAACAAGAAGGAAAATCACTATGAACATGTGACTTGCCTAGAGTGAAGGCAGTAGGCAGAGTTTTTAGATAGGTCTTCCAGGGTCTTTCTCTTGACCTTGGCCTCTTTCCTCAGACTGTTATGCTCTCCCTCTCTCTTCCTTCCCAGTTGGCCACGGAACAGCAGCCTTTTGGTTCTACTCCAGCTCTCTGCTCATCCTGGCATCCAGGAGAGTAAGAAGATTCTCTGGCTCTGCTTTCTCTATTCCTGACTCTCTTCTCTTCCAGCATGTGAGGAAAGTAGAACTTTCTCTCTGTCCTGCTTTCCCCTTTTTTTCTCTGGTGGGCCAGGGAACATTCCTGGCTTGGCATCTTTCTTAGGTGACTGCATTGCTGACCCCACTGGGCCTACCAACAAGTATTGATTAGTAATCTGTTTCCATCCTTCTTTCAGGAGAATTGTGTGACTTTAAAAAAATGAGTATTTTTAAAATGAGTTAATGATTCTATTTTCATCATATAGGACTCATTTCATTCAATTTTCATTACAAAGGAGTTGTTTCTCTTGAGACTAGTTATTTCACCTAATAGTTCATGTGCTTGGTAGGTCTCCCCTTATGTTGGGGCTATGTTATTGAGCTAAGAATTTCCCTGTATCTTTGTACTTGATAAAGCGCAGTACTTAGCACATTGTAAGTATTTGATAAAAGCTTTTTCCTTCATTCAATGTATCTCTTTTTCTGTCTCTTCCCTCTCTCATGTATACAAGCAAAATCGTGTCTTAATTTAGTGGGGTTCAGGTATCAGTAGCCAGTAACTAGAAAATCAGAAGTATATTGGCCCCCAACAGATTTGGAGTAAAGCAAGATTGATAAGATGTGGTAAAAGAACTAGTTATTGAGTTTATTAAATATCTCTCCTTCTTCTAGTATTGATAACAGAAAGATGGCTTCAGGAGGAATGAAAATGGGTTTAAGTTTAACTTACCAATGGACCGTCCACCTGGAAGTCTCTAACAGGGGGCTGGCAATGAAAAACTGCACTTCAAAAGAGAGATTAGGAAAGGTTATGTAGATTTAGGAGTTATTTGCCTAAAGATGACCTGATGAATGCTTATTATATAACTAAGTGAGAGCTTAGGGAGAAATGAGACAAGAGAATAGGACCAAGCCTTGGGAGGCACCCAGGAGAGTGGAAAGGGTTTTGGGGAGAGGGGAAGGCGGGAGATAGCTGATGACCCAATAAAAGATGGTTAAAAGGAATAGTCAAAAACATATAGGGAAAGCTAGCAGAAATCAGTGACACAGAAGCCAAAGAACAGCATATCCAGAAAGAAGTGCAATCAGTAAAGTCTACAACTTCAGAGAGATCAAGTTGGTTGTGGACTAACAAGGCCAGTGGATTTAGCAATGAAGACATTTTTGGTAACCTTGGAGGGTCCCATTTCAGGGGGGCAGCAGGATTAGGAAGCCAGATTAAAAAGGAATAAGAATTTTTTGGAGGTGAGGAAGTAGAGACAATGGTGATTCTTTCTAGAAGTTTGCTTATGAAAAAGAGAAAAGATATAGGACCATAATTTGTAGGAACAACAGGGTCAGATGAAAGTTTTTATGGATTGGAGAGCTTGGTGCTTGTTGTCAGCCATTAGGGAAGAAATCAGGGCACAGATGTAAATGAGGCAAACATAGACAGACAGACATAGATAGAGATATGAATGACTAAGGGACAAACTCTCAGAGGACACAAGATGGGATAGAATCAAGGGCAAAAGTAGAGAGATTGGCCTTGACAATGCAAGAGGCTAGAGTAAAAGAAAAGAAAATGGGGGGCTCCGTCGAGGAATTTGGAGGTGTGGAATAGCAGAAAAAAGGAAATTGCAGGGCCCCCAATTTTCTCAGTAAAATAAGAGGGCCTTCACGGAGGAGGGAGGAGGTACGATGGTTTAAGGAGAGAAGATTTGGAATAGCTAGCAGGCAGGGGTGGGGTGAGGCTGGGCAGGTTAATAGAGAGTCATTCTGGGACAAATACAATGATTGCCATGCAGTAATAATCATCCAGTTGACATTAGATAACTCCAAATTGTAACAGACCCAGTCAGGACTTGATGCAGATGTGAATTACTTCAATAGCTCTGTAGAATAATAGCTTACATTCCCATGGAACCTTTAGGCATTCCCTCCCAACAACTATTTGATAGGGTTCTTGTGAGTATAAGTATTATTCTCATTTGATAGAAGAGAAAATTGAGACTTAGAGAGGGAAAGTGTGGCCCTGAGGGTTATGTAGCTAATAAGTATTGGAATTAGAGTTGGAACCTAAGTCTTCTGACTCAAAGACCTAATAGGACAAAAAGTAATCCAAGAGCAACCTTAGCCATTAGCTCATTCTGTGACTTTGGGCGAGTCATATCTCCTCCCTGGACCTCAGTTTTCCTCTCTCTAGAATGAGAAGGTTGGAGACCTAGATGACCTTGGAGTTTCTTCCCAGTTCTGACATTTACTTCCTTTGTTTCAATGCCTGGGCCAGTTGAGAAGGTTCTAACAGTTTTTCAGCAAGCTAACAGCAAAGGCAGGCTGGTCTTCTGACATAAACTGGGGTGACTTTATAAGGTAATAAGTTCATCTGGACTAGTTGGTACTTTAAAGTTTTGGAAACTTTTCCCCTATCAGGAATATGAAGGAGAAAGAGTGTAGATATATGTAAATCTATTAATCTAACAAAACAAATTATCCAGAGTTCTCTGGAGAGCAAATGGGTGGAATTAAGAGCCATCTAGGGGACACATTCCCCAGCAGAAGTCAGTAGAGGGATAACAACTAAGTTGCAAAAATCACTGAATTTGCTAGCGAAAGAGTTTTTGGAAGGAATAGACAGAATGGATCAGCTGAACCAAGGCAGAGAAGAGTGTAGCATTGAAAGACCAAAGATCATTTAGCATTTCTGATGACCCAGCAGATGATGGACTAGCCTAGCAGCCAACAGGAAGCCACTGGAGTGGGGCCTTTTCTTTCTCAAGGAGAGACCTGAAAAAAAGTCCACTGTAGTTTTTTGTTGTTGATGATGTTATGTTTTTGTTTTTCATGATTTGGAAGAGAATAATGTGAAATTATGTGAAAGTTGAGGAAGAGAAGGAGCTTGAGGAAAGGCAGTCCTGATCAAATCTTTTGTTAGGGGGGGAGGTAGTGGTAGGGTTACCTGGGAAGGAACTAGATTTAATCTGGGAGATTCTTGGGATCATCTGTTCAGGGCCTGGGCTCAATAGGAGCAACTAAGTCAAGTAAATAAGAGAGCATTAAGGTACAATGGCTCCTGATTAATTAGAAATTTAGTCCCCATTTGGAATTTGGAAGAGAGAAAAGGATAATGGGACTAGTCATGTTTTTGTTTTTGTTTTTTAATTTTAGAAAGCATCGTTGTGAGAATGAGGATTGTCCTAACAAATTGGAAAGGCAACAGGATCACAGGGTCATAGAATTAGAGCTAGAAGGGAACTAAGAGGTCATCTAGTCCACTGGCTCCCCATTTTACAAGGAAACTGAGTCCTTGAGAGGTTGTCCCCAAGGTCACAGAGGGCTGAGATTTGAATTCCGTTCCTCTGACTCCCAATCTGGCACTCTTTCCCCTACACTACAAAGAAGCAAGGTATCCTGGGAAGAATAGTAGAACTGGAATTAGGAGATCAATGTTCTCACTTAAAAGAAGGCTTAAGAGAAGGTGGCTCAGGATCCGCCTTCTACCTTTCTTGTTCTCCCCCAAATGTTAGTGCTTTCATTTTTGTGTTTACTTAACACATGCATATTATTTCCTTCTAAGTAGAATGTAAACTCTTTGAGGACAGAGGATAAGGACTGTGGGCATTTTTGTTTTTTCATCCCCAGCACCTAATACAGTGCCCAGCACATTGTTATTGTTCAGTCCTTACAGTCAAGACTCACTCTTCATGTTCTTGGCAAAGATACTGGAGTGGTTTGCCATTTCCTTCTCCAGCTCATTTTACAGATGCAGACACTGAGGCAAACAGGGTTAAGTGACTTACCCTGGGTTACACAGCTAGCTAGTAAGAGTATGAGGTGGAATTTGAACTCAGGTCTTCCTGACTCTATGCTCCAGTGTTCTATCCACTAGGTCACATAGTTGCCTTGCCTGGTACATGGTAGGAACTTAATGATGCTTCTTAAGTGGAAGGAATCAAATTGAAATAAATAATGACCCCAGTTAAGTTATTTTACAACCCATAAGCTTCAGTTTTCTTCCCTATTAATGGGAATAATAATACTTCACTTTCACAGAATCACTTTGATGACAGTACATTGTTGGTGCGGAAACGAGAGTTGTGCTGATCACTATTACTAATGAATGCTATGGGAAGGCTGAAAACGTCTGAGACCCCCCGTAATTGCTGTCAACAATGCAGTTGTCCTATTAAAGCTGAGGAGGGAGAAAGGTGAGGGAGGGGCCGCTCTGTGGAGTTAAGTGAGGCTCTAAAGATTAAAGTAAGCAATATCCCAAAAAAAACCTTCTAAAAACATAAACAATCTAGTCAGGAGGAACCTTGTGGGAGCTGTAAAAATAAGCAGAAGTTAAATAAACTGGAAGGTTAATGAGAGGAGCAACGGGGAAAAGACGTTTTCTCAGACTAAAAAAAAGGGCCATCCTGCCTTGACAGAGAAGCAGCGGCCCGGAGCACAGAACTGAGCAGAGGGCTCCGTGCCCTCCATTGCTTTGCCTAGAGGCTCATAGTGGGGAGATGTACAGCTACCCACCTGGGGAATGGAAAGAGCCGAAAGTGCAGAGTGAGAAGCCAGTTCATGTTCCAACTTTGCCCCTTATCACCTGTGTGACCTTAGACAAGTCACAATCTCTCTGGGGCTCAGTTTCCTTAACTGTAAAAATGAGGAGATTGGACTAAATGAAGGATCTGAGGTCAATCAGTAAGCATTAATTAAGCTTTTAACTGTGTGTCAAGCACTGCACTGAGCACAGAGGAGATAGAAAGGTAAAAGTCAAATAGTCGCTGCCCTTAAGGAGCCATCCCTTCCAATGGTAAAACTGTGATTTCATCAGGAAGATGAGAAGAGTCAAGAGAGAGTTTTGATCCTTTCCCCAAGGTGATGTAGGAAGTTAGTGGCAAAGCCAGGAGCAAAAGCTAGTTTTACTGATCCCAATGCTGCTCCTAGTGCCCCTTCCCTCCCTTCCTTCCCTTCCTTCTTTCTTTCCTCTCTCCTTCCTCCCTTCTTTATTAGGTGTTACTGTGTTAAAGAATACTGTCCTAGGCTAAGGGAAATACAGAGATAAATGAGAAAGTCTCCACTCTCAGGAATATTACAGAATGAAAGCAGAGAGCCATAGGAGATAGCGTCAAGAAAACTTGAGTTCATCTAATTGACACAATAACCAACCACAAATCCAAAGAACTGGTGATGAAACGTGCTCTCCACTTCCAGATAGAGAAATGATGATTCATTCTCAGAGTGCAGCTTGAAGAATATTTTTCTTTTCTTTCTTCCTTCCTACTTTTCTTTTTACTTTCTGTCTTACTGTCTTTCTCTTTCATTTTCTTTCTTTTTTTTCTTTCTCTTTCTTCTGGACATGCATAATGTCCAGGATTTTGTTTTACATGACCACACATATTTGTAATAGGTTTTGTTTTTCTTGCATTCCCATTGGGTGGGGGAGGAAGAGGTGGGAAGGTAAAGAATTCAGAACTGAAAATAAAGTTGAGTTAGAGAAAGAAAAAAAAACCCGAGTTCAGATCGCAACTCACACTCTCTGTGTGATCATGAAGAGGTCATTTAGGCTCTTTCAGCCTCTGGCAACTCAGACTTATCTGCTAAGTTATAAATGGTTTGTGATCCGCAACAGTGTTTCCCCTAAGAAATCCTAGAGTCTTGATGTACTGATACTGTGATGTACTGATGTGCTTAATGTACTGATACTATGTATATGTGTACATACACACCTTTTTATGTATGTGTGTGGGTATACATAGGGGATAAGGACTGGACTCATGGTTGTGTCAATATAGAAAACTCCCCAGACAGGAAATTCCCTCTATCAGTGTTGGTTGGCACCTTCTCTGCCATTTATAGCTTTATAGAGAATCTTATAGAGAGTTTCCTAGAGCACTGAAAGGTTAAATAATTGCCCCAGAGGTGCATAATCAGTAGGAATTAAAGGCAAACCTGAACCCAGCATTATTTATTCACAAAGGATAATGAAGTGTTTTCTAGGATGGGGGTTCTGAATCTAGATGGCAAACCTTGAGAAGAGTTCATCTAGAAAGAACATTTGGGGGGCAGCTAGGTGGTGCAATGGATAGAGCTCTGGTCTTGGAGTCAGGAGGACCTGAGTTCAAATCTGGCCTCAGACACTTGACACTGGCTGTGTGACCCTAGGCAAGTCACTTAACCCCAATTGCCTCACCAAAAAAACACAAAAAATAGAAAGAGCACTGGGAATACAAGTGAGAGTCAATAGTCTGGAAGCAGAAATGCAGCCCAGATTTCCAACTTGCAAAGGACATGAAAATGTTAGCAGCATTTCAAGACAGACGCATCCTTGGATTTCCCTCCCTACCCATGGTAAACTTCCAGCTTCTGGTCCAGGAAGAGAAATCTGACCCCCTTTCCCCCATAACCAGTTTGCATAAGAAACACCAATAAGTGTTAATCTCTGTGACCACTGGCCCCTGAGTCTTCTATAACTGTAGCAAACCAATATATCCTCACGCATGTGGGAATGTCTTTGTGTGATCTTGACAGAGCAAATATAACTTCTCTTCAACTTTTCTTAAGACAAAACCATTCTTCTAGGAAAGCCAGTGTAGGAACAAGGGAACTAGATCTCATTCAAAAGAGAAAATTATCTACCAAAATTCCACAGCCCTTATTCTGGGGACCCACAAGTTAGACAAAGTCCCTGGAATTGTTCTTAATTTTTCCTAATGATTTCTCTTTGCTTTAGCTTGGGGGGGGGGGCATGCAGAACTGGGACCAATGGAAAGAAGCTACAGGGAGCAGAGGAATAACTAAAATGGTATTCACCTGGGGCAAAAACCAACAGTTGAAGTGACTGGGAAAGGGGGAGTATAGTTATGCCAAAGGGAAGGGGTAGGTGTCAGCTGATTCTCTTACAGGGCTTGGGAGAGAAGGCATATTCCTGCTATAATGTCACCACAGTAAAGGAACCTTTAGGGGAGAGTAGCTAGAAGGCACTTCTGCCCCACAGTGTCATATATTTTGGCTCCCTGGGGCAAAGCCCCATTAGTCCAATGCTAGTTCTGGTTCTGACAAGGAAGCAGAATGAAAAAAGTACTTTCTAATGAATGTAGTTGTTTTTTTAAAAGGTGCTGCTTCAGGAGGTAGCTAGAAGTGTTCAAAAAGGGATTTGGTGGCCAGGCCTGGTGGTAGGTCTCTAATCTCTGCTCTGTGGGAGGCCGAAGCTGGTGGATCCTTGAACTTGGGAGCTCTGAGCTGCAATAAGGATAAGACAATTGAATGTCTGCACTAAGTCTGGGAGCAATGTGGTGAGCTTCCAAGAGTGGCAGGCTACCAGGATACCTAATCAGGTCAGAAACAGAGCAGATCAAAGCTTCCGTGCCGATTAACTATGAGGTTGGACCCATGAGTATCCACTGCACTTCCAGTCTGAGCTAGACAGAGAGGAAGGAAGGAAGGAAGGGAAAAAAAGAGAGAGAAAGAAAGAAGGAAGGAAAAAAAGAAAAGACTTAAGAAGATTTGGTAACACTTCTACCATCAACCTCCTGTTACCTCTGGTCAAAGAAGGTGTTAATGGAATGGATCCCTGAGGCTGCACAGTATAGAGGAAAGAGTGCCATCTTTCAAGTCAGAAGACCTGGGTTCAAATCTTACAATTGATGCCTACTACCATGTGATCTTGGGCAAATCACTTTTAGACTCCTTGGGCCATTCTCTCTTCATTTGTAAAGTGAAGGGGTTTGTCTAGATGGACTGTGAAGTCCCTCCCCTCTTCAGATCTTTCGTTTCAGAAATCTCCACCATCTTTTCCAACTTTGAGATTCTATAATAATTAAGATCCCCCAAGGAGACCAGTTTTTCCTCCACTGTCATTCCTGTTGTGGGCAACCACAGCTCTCTGAAGAGAGACATCTCTGTCAATTAGGGCTCACAGAACTGACAAGGCTTGGAACAGGTTATGAGGGAAATCTTTTCTATTTAGAAGCCTGGCAGTGTGCCTGTAGTACATGTCAGCTTTCATCAGCTACGGGTGTGGGCAGAGTAGAGTAGATGGGGTGACTGGAAGCTGTGTGTTTCCTGATTTACCTTCCTGTGGCATTCACCAGTGTTTCTCGGAATCATCCTTACGATTGGCTAAGTGCTTGCTAACAGAACTAGAAGGCCAGCTGCTGGTACAGTGAATAGAGCTTTGGGCTTGGAGTCGGGAAGACCTGAGTTCAAATTCAGCCTTGCACACTGACTAGCTGTGTGTCCCTGGGCAAATCACTTAACCTCTGTTTGCCTCAGTTTCCTCAACTATAAAATGGGAATAATGATAGCATCTACCTCTCAAGGTTGTTTTGCGCATCAAATGAGATAATATTGTACAAGTGCTACAGGGCAGCTAGGTGGTGTAGTGGATAGAGCACAAGCCTTGGAGTCAGGAGGACCTGAATTCAAATCTAGCCTCAGATACTTACTAGCTGTGTGACCCTGGACAAGTCACTTAACCCTGATTGCCTCCAAAAACAGCAACAACAAACAAGTGTTTAGCATAGCACCTGGCACATAGTAGGCACTATATAAATGCTTAGTCCCTCCCCTTCCCATAGAAGGAATAGAGACCTGGGACGGAGCAAATGACATAATGGATAGGAAAGCCAGCGCCTATACAAATGTGAAGTGATGTTATTAATATATCTCTGAAGTAGTTCCTGTGTTTAAAAGGAGTCAGCTGAAGGAGGCCCCTTTCTCTGCTGAAGAGCCATCTCCTGTGGTCATTAACAAGGGTCATTGGCCTTTTCTGGCATTCCTACTTGGAGACAGGGAATATAAACACATAGGCCTGTCTAAATTAGCGTGAAAATGTTGCTTTTTATGTTTCCAATGTTTCTAATTGGCTTTGACCAAATTGACTGTAGAACAGTAGCCTGTCTACATCCTGATTAGGGGTCTGGGTGAAAGGCAGATGAAGGAGTAGAAGCCAGGGAGGAGTCCAGTAAGTGGTCAGTTAATTAACAGGCATTTTTTTCTACCTACTCTGGGTGAGGCACTTGGCCCTTGCCCCAAAAGTATGACTTATGGTTTTGGGATAGTGTAAGGAATGCTGAATTTTGAGCCAGAGGTTCTGGGTTCAAATTCAGACTCTGCCTTTTTACTACCTATATGATCTTGGACATGTCATTTCTCTAGGTCTCACTTTCCTCATCTGTGAAATGGGGGCATTGGATTAGGTGACCTTTGAGGACCCTTCCAGCCCTCAACCCTATGATCCTGACTTCCAGATAGAGTTTCTTCTAGGTATACCACCTTTTCTCACTCACTGGGTACCCAACCTGTAATTATTGGGCTGGGTTTCCATTAGGAGGAAGATAATGATGGAGGCCTGATGTATGCTAATTCCCAAACCAGTGAGTATACACTTTGTAAAACAGAAGCCAGAGTCTTGCCTCCAAATGCCACAGCAGTGAGTTATCTCCTTTGTCAGAAGGAAAAAGTGGTAGAGATCCCTGTCTTTAACTGGCTGGAAAAGAGAAAAATGCCATCTTAATGAATACATATTTCATACCTCTAGCAGAAGTGATGCATAAAGACAATATTATTTGTTTGGATTATGTTAAAAATATCTAAGTGGATAAATCATTGTTAAGAATAGAAATAATGTCACATAATGTTTTTGTTTCCTGTTGAACAGCTCAACTTATTTTTGTTACCATAAAAAAAGTTTATAGGATGGCTTGGCTTTTTTTCCTATCCTGTCCTATTCTATAAAATATAATAAGAAACTTATCCATTAAAAATGTTTTACTGAAGCCTTTAATTTTTTTATATCATAGTTCCC
Source organism: Vombatus ursinus (assembly GCF_900497805.2). Classification (NCBI taxonomy): domain Eukaryota; kingdom Metazoa; phylum Chordata; class Mammalia; order Diprotodontia; family Vombatidae; genus Vombatus; species Vombatus ursinus. The sequence continues at coordinate 13,652,371 of NW_020954563.1, forward strand.
AATGTACCCCATCCATTGGCTCCATAACAAAGAAAAGAAAGAAAAACCAACTAGCAATGTTATGCATTGGACAGCATACTGTTTGCAACATTCTGTACCCATAGTTCCCCACTTCTCTACTAAGAAGAGGGATTTGTGTTTCATTATCTCTTTCCTGGAACCAAGATTGGTCATTGCAGTTCCCCACTGCCTTTTCCTTTACATTGATGTAGTCACCGTGTGCATTGTCCTTTTGGCCCTACTCTTTTTGCTTTTTATTGGTTCAGAGAAGTCTTGCCTTGGTTTTCCTGAATTACTCCTCTTTATGATTTCTTATTGATGCTCCCATTTTTTCCTTTGGCCATTTTCAAGTGGATAAACTGGCCATAATGCCCCGATTAGCTGATGCTATCACTGTAACTCAGTGCATTCTCTATGTAGTCCTGGGGACCCTTTTAGCTGGTAATAGATTTTTAAAAGGGGGAGATAAAAGCCCAAATGTTTGTGTTAATGATGTAATGATAGGGAGCCTGTTGATATTCCTCTTAGGTTCAGATTCCTCTAAAGTCCTAATTTAGCCTCATAGAGCTTCTTCTTCATTTCCCAGTGCTTATCTTGTGGTCATAAACAAAGCAGGGCTTACTTTACTGAGAGTTTCCTTCAGAAGGGCCTAGGCCTCCCACCAACTCCCTACAAGCCTTCTGTGCCAATAATTGTTTGTCTCTTCTGCTTTTAAGTGACTAGTGGCTAAAATGTGATCAAGTAATAGATCCCGATGGCGGGTCCTTGCTCCCTTCCCTCTACCCCATCATTCAGTTTTGGTTTCTCCTTTGTTTGGTTTAAGATCTCCTTCGCATTTTTTTAAGAGACATCAACACATGGTAAAAAATCTGTTGTTATGTATACTGATCCACATTCATTGATCTTGACCTCTGCAAAGGAGCTGGGGAGGGAGTATATCTTTTCACATCTCTTCTTTGTGGGTGCTCTTTAATATTTAAAAAGGCTCCTCAGGATCTGACCATTCTGGATAACAGTTTGGAATTATGTAAGAAAAGCAACTTGACTATTCCTACTCTTTGATCCAGTGATCCCATTAGTGGGCATATGGGGGCAGGAACTGTCTTTTGCCTCTTTTTGTATCCCCAGAGTTTAGCACAGTGCCCCGGGCATGTAGTAAGTGCTTTGTAAATGTTTATTGATTTAAAGACAGAAATAAAGGCCTATTGTATGCCAAAACATTTCTAGCAGCCCACTGTGTCAGACCTTTAAGACCTGGGCCCAAAATGGGTAGTGGGTAGTCACAAATTAGGGAATGATTAACAAAGGGAGCTATATGAAAGGAATGGAATGTTATCAGGCTATGTGAAATAACAAGTGAGGAATTCAGAGAAGCATGGGAAGGTTTGTATGAACTAATGCTGAGTGAAATGAGCAGAACCAAAAAACAAATACATGTAATGACCATGATATGGCAAATGAAAAGTTCGCTAAAAAGAAATCAAACAGGACAAATGAAAAACCAATAATGGTCCCAGAGGACAGAAAATAAAAAGATTCCCTTCCTCTTGGCAGAGGTATGGGATTGAACTGACTAATTCAGGCAGAATCTTGCATATTTTGTCAGATGGAGTCACTGTCAGTTTTTTTTTCTTAGCTGTTTTTGTTTTTTACAAGGAAGGATTTAGTTGGGAGTAGGGTATGACCAGAAATGACTGTGTTATTTTTTAAAAAGCATCTGTATCTATAAAAATATTTTTATGTAAATATAATTGATATATGTATGTAATATATTCATATGTAAACATTCTATAAAATATATACTGCCTGTATTTGTTATTGTTGTTGTTTGTCCTTTGTTCTCAAAGAGGACTGTGACATCAAGAAGGTGATGCCATGACTAGCAAGTGAATTGGATTTAAGTGAGGGAGGACCATGCAAGATGAAAGACTCACTTTCTCCTCCAGAGCCATCTGGGTCCAGTGATGAGATATAGATCAGGACCACTAAAGATGGCCCCTGCCTGTATTTAACATTTTTATATAAATGTATATGTTAAATTTATATAAATGCATTTTTAAGGCTGCTTGGCTCTTAAGAAAGCCCATTTGTAAAGTCCAACCTAAACTCTGGAGGTTCAGTAGCTCTATCTCTATACTCATATCTTCCAGAGGGACCTATCACTCAGGTGAGGGTTTTCCCACAGTTCCTAGCTTGATGTCTCATTAGAATATGTTTCAACAACGCTGCCAGGAGTTTTTGCCCCAAGATGTCTGACAATCTGGTGAATATAATTGCAGTCATAGGTACCTCGGGCACTATTTCAAGTTTGGTTGAGAAACTGGAACATGAAGCCATCCCTTTATTAACCACGATCCCTGCCTTCCTCCCTTTGCTCAAGACATTTTTTTCCCTTCCAGAGCTAGAGTATGCAAGCCCACCGACTGGCTAACCTGCTTCCCCATATCCCAGAAAATATAATCCATTGCTGAGGCAGTTTTCAGCTCGAAGAGAAGCCAGTTTCCAGCCTGGGAGGATTACGGGCTAGCAGAGAGCCTACCCACGGCATAGTTGCATTACCTTCCTATTTAATAACTAGGTAACTAATGATCTGGCTGCCTTTTGGCCTGTAGACTGTGTATTTTCATATGGAAGGGGCAGCACCATTTAGACATTTGCTTAGAGGTTGTGTAAGAGTGTGGTTTTGTCTATAGGATCCTGAGACAAGAGGCAGCCCTGGGGCTGATAACCTGGGGTGTCCTGTCTAGCAGATTACAGCCCCTGGAGACTTGAAGAAGGAGCCTTGATGGGAATAATAGGGTTGGGCTGTGGAATGGAAACATTCAAAGTAACAACCCACTGGCTATGTCTCAGGCCTGGTCTGCATCCCCGGCTGGCTTTTAAACTAGTGCCTCTTCCAAAAGAGCAGGATTTCTTTACAAGAGCAATCAGGGAGAATGACTGATATCCTCTGTGGCACCAGCAGGGCTGCCTCAGAAAATACAGGCTGTATCAACTCCCCATCACCCCCAGGGAGGAGCCAACCACACTGATAGTCCCCCAGATCCTCCCCCAACTCCCCACTGCCAGGGAAAACTTTCTGTTTTTAGCAAAGACTCTCCCAGGCCTTGCTTTCGAGTCTTAACTCCGTTGTTGGACATTTGCATTTTTTGCCTTCTTTCATTTCCTCCTGGCTGTATTCTTTCCTCTTAACGAGTCTGGGGGGTTGCTCTTGCCCCCTTATTCCCTGAGGAACCTCCCCGAAATATGTAACAAGAAACAGAGAACTTGGAGGAAGTCACACCTCTAGCAGATGGTAATTTATGACATGAGGACCAGCAGACACCCGGAAGCCTGTTTCATGGGCCTGTGTTCTGGATCTGTGTCCAAGTGGATCTCAGCTGCAGAGATGAGGTCTCTGAAACATCACCACTAACAGTCAGTCTCAGGGCTAACATGCACATGCTCTCCCCAGTTTAGGGATGGTGGTTTCTTTGCCATTGTTTGCATTGCATGCAAATTCCACCTCTGTACATATAGTGGCCTCCAAAATAGGGATAGGCTGTGGTAGAGACTGGTTTATTTATTGTATATATGAACTATCTTTGCTGCTGCTTCAAACAGATTCCAGCTATGCGGCAGCTACACTCTCCAACTTTCCAAGGGGACTATGAAAAGATGAATAAGTAGATAGAAGGAAAAAAAATGAAGATAGCTTCTCATGCATAGCTGATCAGGAAAGTGGAGTTCTAGTTCAGAAAGGGGTTTGTTGGGGATAATAGGTTCTGCTGCAGGCTCACTTTGTGGCCTTGAGTGACTCATTCCCCTCTCTGAATCTCAGTCTCTTCCCCTGTAGAATGAGGGGCTTAGGTTCAGTGGCTCTAAAGACTGCTCCCCTGTATGAATGTAATGGAATACTATTGTGCTGTAAGAAATGATGAGCAAGTGAACTTCAGAAAAACCTGGACATCCTTGCATGGACTGATGCTGAGTGAAGTGAGTAGAACCAGGAGAACATTGTACACAGTAACAGCCACGTTGTGCAGTGACTAACTTTGATAGACTTAGCTCTTCTCAGCAGTGCAAGAATCTAAGACATCTCCAAAAATCTCATGATGAAAAATGCTATCCACATGCAGAGAAAGAACTGTGGAGTTTGAATGCAAATTGAAGCGTATTATTTGCTTTTTTTTTTCCTTCTGTTTTGTTTCTTCTTTCTTGAGGTTCCTCCTGTTGGTTCTAATTCTTCTTTACAACATGACTAATATGAAAATATGTTTAATAGGAATGTATATGTAGATCCTATGTCAGATTGCATGCCATCTTGGGGAGGGAGGGGGAGAAAATTTAAAACTTCAAAGTTTATGGAAGTGATTGTTGAAAACTAAAAATAAATTAATTTAAAAAGTGAAATAAAGACTGTTCCCCTCCCCTAGTTCCTACATTGGATGTTCTGAGAATCTGCAATAGATGAGGCTGCTTCTATTTCATTTAAGGCCCATGTATTAAGCAGGTGCCTTCTACATTCAAGGCATTGAACCTGGCAAAGAAGATTCATTAGCCCACATTTCTAATGCATTTTAGTAAAATGTGATACTCATGCCTATTGAAAAAAAAATGCCTGGGGAAAAGTTCACTTTCACTAATAAAGATTCACAGATAAAAACATCTCAGAGGCATTATTACCTGTACAATGAGCAAAAAAACAACAACAAAAAAAACATCGGACAGCTGAGATCCAGGGTTGGACTCTGTCACCCCCCCACCCCCCACCTGGGCTTCCTCAGAGCTGGATGTTACACACATGGGTGTGATCTTCAAGGCAGCATCTGGGAGTATAGGGTCCCAAACTGACCATGCTCTATGACCCAGTCATCCCACTCCTGGGAACATATCCTGAGGAAATAATTCACAAGGAGAGAATGGTCTGTTTGAGCAAGGATGCTTACAGTTGCTGTTTTTATAGTATTTGAAAAACTCAGAATTTCCCAAATGCCCCAAATCAGAGAATGGCCAGGCTCACTGTGGATATTCATATAGTAAAGTTATTGCTACGGAAAATGATGATCATGAAGACTGTGCAGAAGTGGAAAGAGGACCAGACCAAGTTATGTAGTGACAGAAGTAGAATCCTATGATGCCTGGGCATGTGCAGCACATTTGATTAGGGTTTGCATCCAGGGAATTTTATATTTTATTTTCTAAGGCAAACATTTATTGAATACTCAGTCATAAAAGACATTGTTTTTATCCAGCAAACTAATGAATCTGAAAACTTAATTTTAAAAACCAGCTAAAGTTTATTTTAAACATATTACCTTTAAAAACAAGACACAAATACCCAATATGTTTCTGAGACATTAGGATGTGCCTGGGTATACCTAGCATACCCTATTTGTATACCTAGGCCTTAGTGTCAGGTGTCACATTTGATTATAATTCTGCAAAAAAGTGGTGCAGTCCTAAGGATCAGAGGAACTGATGGAATTAATCACCCAACCATTCACTGTTTGAGCCATTCATTCCAACCCTGGGTTTGGGGCATGAAACAGAGTGTGGTTATTGAGAGACCCGCAACATTAAACTCTGCATGAGCTCAGAGCTTTGGCAACAGGTCATGGCTTACAGATTCACTTGTTATAAAAGGGTGCATTAAGTGCCTATCCATCACAAGTCTCTGTGGTGGGCATTTGTTCTATCTCTTTGCACTGGGGTTTAAATGTAAGTGTTCATTTTTTGTTGTGAGATTAATTAAATATAACATTTTGCCTAGGTGGAGAAAATATGGACTTGGGGAGAAAAAGATTTAAATTCTTGCTTTATGTATAGTGCTTTGTAAACATTAAAGTGCTATTTAAATGCTAGTTATAGTCATTATTATTATTATTAACATCATCATCATCAGCCATTTTACCTCAAGCAAGTCATATTCTGAATCTCACTTTGCTTACCTATCAAAGGGGACCAATAATCTATGCTCTGCATCCCTCACAGGGGGTCAAAGTTATTGCAAGGGTCAAATAAGAACATGGATGAGAAAGTACTGTGCAAATAACCCCACACTATTAGGGCATAAGGGGATAGAGGTATTATATTTAAAAGCCTACATGTCTAGCTCTTCTCTCAAAGCCACAGAATCAGAATTCACATCTGAAGGTGCACAATTCTGATGTTGGTCTATAAAAGCAACATGATTGGCCCAAAAGTTTTTTCAATGCAAAGTTCCTAATTTTTCATGGCAAAACACATTAGATGGTTCTGGAGAGGAGGCTGGTAGGTAGTTTGGCCGTCGGGGCTTAAAAGCAACAGTTAGCTTTAAACTAGTCCTACCCAGAAGAGTAAGTTACAACACGGCATAAGTTTAGTGGGACTTGGAGTCAAGATCTGAATTCAATTTCTGCATCAGACAGTTGCTGGTTGTGTGTTCACAGGCAAGTTTTTTAATCTCTGTGGCTCAGTTTCCCCATATGTAACATAGGGATAATTATACTCAGATTTCCTACTTCATAGGATTGTTATAAAGATGTTTTGAAAGCCTTAAAGCTGGAGCTCTCATTATCATCATCATCTTTTTTTAGTCTGTGGAGGTCAGAGGCACAAGGGTGGTTGGCTAAACTGAAAAGATGCAGTGGATCTGAATCTGGAACAAATGCCCCAAAATGTCTTTGTTTTCCAAGGTACAAGGAAATATCCTGCTCACATTAATAACAATTTCTGAATTGAGTACATTCAAAGGCTCATGTTCTTCCCATAGGGAGGGAAAACCCAAAGCATGAATTTCCCTTGGTGGGGAGTAGGGATGGGGTGGCTGGGGGGGAGGGGAGCTGAGAGAGGCTGGAAATGGGAGACACAGCTTTTAACTTTGCCTCACCTTTAGGAGAATGGCAGGTGCTCACTCCCAGGACTTCTCAAGATTCTGACTTTTCTCCTTATTAAGAACTGGATAAACCCACTGTTTCCTAAGAAAAAACAAATTGTCCAGCAGTAGGAAATAAAGAATACAAAAGGAAAGAGAGACTAACAGCACAAGTCAGAAAGCAAAGAATAAATGAAGAGCCACTGGCCAGACCCCAGAGCTGTGGTTATGCTCAGATCCTACTCTTATCTCCCCAAGGAACCTCCCTCCTGGAAAGAAGAACCTATCTGCTAAGTTATTCTTGGACATGTTATAATGATCCATTTGTCTTCTATTTGAAAGGTGGGAGTGTAATAATGTGCTTTTAATATACTTAATTCCTCCAAAGTCTTAGGAAAGTGGGTGACAAAGGATTATATTCCACCACAGACACCATAGCATATCTATGTGATTCTGGACAAGTCACTTAATGTCTCAGTTATGGCCTCAGTTTTCTCATTTATAAAATGGAAATAGTAATACCTACCTCTCAGTTGTTCTGAGGATCAAATGTGTTCATATAAGCAAGGTACATAGTAAATTTTAAAGCACTATGTAAATATTAGTTATTGAATAAATGAAAAATCATCGATTAAGTGCCAAGTATTATGCTAAGTGCCAGGGATACAAATATAAGCAAGCTTATATTCTAATAGGAGAAGACAATGGATAGAGCTCTGGACTTTGAGTCGGGAAAACATGAGTTCAAACCTTTCCCAAAACACTTAGTAGGTGTGTGACCCTGGACAAATCACATAACCTCTCTTAGGCTCAATCCCTTCAGTAATAAAATCAGGACAATAATAATATCTATCTCACAGGGTTATTGTGAGAGCAACTGAGTTCACATATGCAACACATTTTGCAAACTTTAAGGCACGATGCAAGTGATATCTGTTATTTTATCATCATCATCATATCAGTAAGTAAAGGGTCAAGGAAGTATTTTGGACTGGAAAGTCAGAGGGAATGATATTGGAGTTGAGGCAATTGATTAACAAACGCATAACCCTTCCAGGAATTATAATAGTGATTTGATTGCTGTTCCCTGAGCTAGAGTTGGAAAGTGGGAATGTGGCCAGCTGACCAGGAAGTGACCTGGTAGGGCTAGATCTGGGTAAGGTAAATGCTCACCAGTCAGAAGCCCAGTTGTAATTATGTGACCAAACTGAGGAGATAGTTTTCTGTTGTTAACAGGGCAGGACTTTCTTAACTGAAATCTCATGCATCCCTTAAAAAAGGGGCAGCCCTGCAGGACAAGAGGCACACTGATACATTATTGGTGGAGTTACAAATTAATCTAGCTGTTCTAGAAAACAATTTAGAACCATGTTGCAAAAGTTACTGAACTATGCACACTCTTTGATCCACCAATGCCTACTATTAGGCCTATATGTCCAAGGAAATCAAAGAAAGAGGAAAAGGACCTGCATGTACATGTACATTTATAGCAGCTCTTTTTTGTGGTGACAAAGAATTGGAAACTGAGGAGGTACCCATCAATTGGGGAATGGCTGAACAAATTATGATATATGAATGTAATGGAATACTGTTGTACTATAAAAAATGAAGAAAGACTTGGTGTCAGAGAAGTATAGGAAGACTTGCATGGACTGATGCAGAATGAAGTGAACAGAACCAAAAGAACAATTTTTACTATTATATCACTATACAAATTATACTATTACATCAACATTATAAAAACAATTTTGAAAGACTTAAGAATTCTAGTCATTGCAATGATCAGCCATAATTCCAGAGGACCACTGGGGAATAATGTTAACAACCTTCTGACAGAGAGATAATGGGTTAATAGGTATGAGATATACATTTTTGGACATGGCTAATATGGGAATTTGTTTTGCTGGACTTCATGTTTATTACAAGGGGTTTGTTTTTCTTCTTTTTTTTCCAGTGTGTGTTTGAAGAGTGAAGTGAGATGAGAGAGAATAAAAATAAATGCTTGATAATTTAAAAAATTAATTTAAAAAAATTTAAAAAGGAGACAACCTCAGATTTATACCTTAAATTTGGCCTAATTGTTCTAATCCATTAAAGTCTTTTTAGATCCTGTCATCTAAGGTGTTAACTCTCCCTCCAAGCTTTATTACTAGACTAAGAGTTATGGGAAAGATATACAGAAGATGCTTTCAAAACTCCCATTCAGCTCTGCAGCTCTTTTCTCTGTTTTCTGGCAGGCAGAACAGTGGGCAGCTGCAGTGTTGTTTCTAGGTCAGAAGCTGCATCACCTTCTCCTTCCCCTCCCTACCCTCTGCCACCCCCCTTTCTTGGGCTCTGTGCCAGAGTTCTCTTTCTGCACATCTCTCTTTCAGGAATTCTCCCTTACCTTTTTGAGAATGGGACATGAAGACTATTCTAAAGGGAAGCAATGTGACACGCATTAGATCTTTCAAGGAGTGCATGTGAAGACTGGTTTGCCACTTCTCCATTGGTAGCGTAAGAGCTGTTTAAAGCTTCTGTGGTTGCCCAGCATAGTACAAATGAAGGAGAGCTGGATTTTAGAGTAAGAGAACTTGGGTTCAAATTCCAGGTCTACCACTTAATACCCATGTGACTTTTGGCAAGTCACTTTACCTCTTTGGGACTCAACCTCTTCTTCTGTAAAATGAGAGGGTTGGATCTAAGGGTGGGGAACCTGCTGCCTCGAGGCCACATGTGGCCTCTAGATCCTCAAGTGCAGCCTTTTGACTGAATCCAAACTTCACAGAACAAATCCCCTGGATAAAAAGATTTATTCTATAAAATTTGGACTCAGTCAGAGGACTACACCCAAGGACCTAGAGGGTTTAATTTAGATTATCTCTAAAGGTCCATCCCTGCTCCGAATCTGTGATCCTATGATTAGATGGCCTCTGCATTTCCTTCCAACTCTGAATCATTGATCCTGAATTCATGTAAGAGCTAACGCAAGAAGGTTGGACTAGAATAAAGCCTTGAATCTCATTTCTTGCCTGAGTCAGCATATTATACTTGTCATTTGGTTGACACTGACCATCCATTTGCCTGTTCACAGGAAACCTTTGCATGTATGAGAACTAGCACCCTGGAAGGGCAATGAGGGGATGCACGTGAAAAAGCAAATTGGGAGAAAACAGGATGTCTCTGAGAGCGTTCTTGTGGCCCCCAAGTCTTATCTCTGAATAGTTGTGATCAGTGGTATGACATTTTTGAGCTATGTTGCAAATAGTGTTTTGTGTAGGGTTTTCTGTAGCTCTTTAGGGTTTCCAAAGTGCTTCCCACACAGAAGCCCTTTAAGGTAAAGGTGGGCAGATTCCACTTTTCATCACTTCCTCTTTTTTCTATTTGTACTTGCTTTACTTCTTACCACCTTTGCTCACCACCTTGTACCACCCTCCACTGAGCACATTTTGGCAGACAGACGAAGTATGGCTCAGGGATCTATCCTCACTCTGCCTGATGATCCCTAAGAAGAGGCACTGAATTAGCCTTTGTCAATAAATAATGGAATAGTTGCATCCACGTTGAATGGAAGAAAATTTGGAGAGATGCAGATATCAAAAAGGAGGCTTCAATCTGGAAGGAAGGCAGAGTTTAAATTACACATTAAGACAGAAACATCAATAAAACATAATTGGGAACAGAAAGAAGGCAAGACTTTTTTTCAAGATCAAGCCACTATTTCCCATGGAGTCACCTTGGACAAGTCAACCTCTCCGGATCTCAGTTTGCTAATGTGCAAAATGACAGGTTTGAACTAAATGACCCCCTAAATTCCCTTCCTACCTCTTAATCTATGACCTATGATCCTATGAACCTTCTGGCAGCCTAAATGTAGAAACTGGATGTGTGTACAACTCCTGACATCCATAGTCATAAATAGGACTTAGAACATGGGAGTCAAGTTGGGTTCAAAGAGATGTAGATAATACAGATTTATTCTTAGCTGTGCCCTCAAATCCTAATTTGGTTGCTGGGAAAATCGTGTCCTGACCACAAGTTCATTTTTATCTGATTGCTGAAAAGCAAATGTAAAAAACATCTGAAAGAGGTAGCCTAGATGACATGTAGAAGAGAGAGGCTACTTTCCTGTGAAGCACCCAGGAAAGGACCTGAAGAAAGTCAGGTTAAGTAGAGGCTGGTAGAATTGAGATTCCTTAGTTTTCTGTCCCCATGCTCTTGTGATTAATGTGTGGATCTCATTTCTCTTCTTTCATTGGCCCTAAGTAAGGTCAATAAAGCCCCGAAGAGGGAGATTCACGAGGCCAGAAAGGGGGTGGGGTGGGGCAGATTTTGTCTTCCACCTGAGGCAGTGAGCATCCTCTACCTTGACAGGGTACCAACCCCCACCTCTTCTTACTCAGCTGACCCTGACCTGAATCTAAACCCTAGCAGGAGCCCTGATGCCAACCTGGCCCCAGGCTGTATTTTAGATCCTAACCCTGACACTAACCTAGTTTCTTACTCTAACTTTGATCCTGGCCCTAATCCTAACCTTGGCTCTGACCTTGTCATTTACGCTCCAAAATCCATCTATTTCAGCCTTCTCCCCTGGGTGAGGAAAGGGAGTCCCACAGAGCACAAGGCTAGCCCAAGGTCCTGCAGCTAACTTACATTGCCTATCTCCCTGTTCAGTCCTCTTATCTCCCACACCACTCTAGGCTTGGAATTAATTTTAGGAAAAGAGCTTTTAAAACAGATGCTATTTTTGTGTTTTGTAAACATAGAAACACAAAGATCGAGCTGTTATCAGGACAGCGTAATGGAGCACTTGGATGCTGAAGGAACGTTGTGGGATTGGTGCTGGCCAGGGCCAGTCTCCAGAGTTCTCCTGGAGGGGTCTTCACTGAAGAGAAAGCCCCATGGCCTCTGTGATGGTCCTGCCACACGCTAGAATATTCTTTTTCCTACTTGTAGCATTATATTCCCTGGGGCTCAGCATTCAATGCAGAAAACCTTAAAATATTAGAGCCATGTGAGCCACCAAAGATCATACAGCTGTCATTCCTTCATTCATTCATTTGACAAACTCTGATTAAGTGTCTACTATAGCCAGAAAACTGTTTTGAGAGAGATGGTACATAGCTTAGATAATATACAGTCCATGTCCTTAATGGAGCAGCTAGGTGGCGAAGTGATAAAGCACTAGACCTGGAGTCTTCCTGAGTTCAAATCTGGCCTCAGATACTTCCTAGCTGTGGGTGACCCTGGGCAAGTCATTTAATCCTGTTTGCCTCAGTTTCTTCTTTTGTAAAATGAGCCTAAGAAGGAAATGGCAAACCGCTGCAGTATCTTTGTCAAGAAAACCTCAAGTGGGTTCACAAAGAGTGAAACATGACCGAACAAGCCCTTAATGAGTTTACAATCTAATAAAAAGATATGACATAGATAACTAGAGTGTACAATAATGCAAATAAGTGGCATCCAGAGTTGTAAAACAACGTGTTCTGGAGAGTGTAACAGGAAAGGCCAGCGGACCTTCAGGGGAGAGATTCCCAGAAGAGATGCTGCTGCTGCAGTTGAACTCTAAAAGATGGTCAAGAGACCATCAAGAGACAAAAGGAGGGATGACATTACAGACACAAGAAACAGCATGAACAAATACCCAGCATCAGGACAACCTAGAGTGTGGAAGGAAGGAAGGGAGTTCAGTTTGGCTGGTGCAGTAAATATGAGGAAGGGAATGATACCAGGTAAGGCTGAAGAGGTAGATTTGTGTGAGATTATGGAGGGCTTTGAATCCTCCACATGCCAGGCAGAGGAATTTGAATGTTATTTTGGTAGATAATAGGGAGCCACTGCCTTTTTCAGTTGAAAATTAATACAAGATCTATGTTGGTGTTCATCATTTCAGTTGTGTCTGACTCTTTGTGATCCCATATGGGGTTTTCTTGACAAAGATACTGGAGTGTTTGCCATTTTCTTCTCCAGCTTACATTACAGCTGAGCAAACTGAGGCACATAGAGTGGGTTAAGTGACGTGCTCAGGGTCACACAGATAGGAAGTGTCTGGGGCCAGATTTGAACTCAGGAAGTTGTCTTCCTGATTCCAAGCCCAGTGGTCTATCCACTGCACCACCTAGCTGCCCTAAGATTTATAAATTAAGATTATTCTAGCAGTAGTGTGAAGGAGGGAATGGAAGGAAGAGAAAGCAGACCTGTTGGGAAGCTATTTCCATATTCCAGGTAAGGGCAATGAAGACCTGGATGAGCATACTGGCATTGGGACTAGAGAAGAGGGGATGGATGAGTGAGAGATCGTCATTGGAACGTTGTCAAAATAGCCCATCCATTCTTTTTACAGAGGAGGAAACCTCAGGATACCTTGAGTGCTTGGAAGGTTAATCAGGTAAAAATATAAAAAAACTAAACCAAATGGAAGGCCTCCAGAAGTATACCTAGCTCTTCTCTGACCATGGTCCCTGAGTCCATAGCTCCCAGGCTCTCTACAACTGGTTGGCTTTAATCACTGGAACACAGCCAATTGTTGTTACTGGTTCAGAATCAAAACTCACCCGTCTAACAGCGCAAGGAATGGGGAAAAAGAAATTCTGACTAGAAGGCAGAAGATGGGTATTCTAGTCGTGGGTCTGCCACTAACTCACTGTGTAGCCTTGGACAAGTCACTCCCCCTCTCTCTGCCCTCTGTAAACTGAAGGGGAAGGGCTCGTTGATGTCTAAGGTTCCTCATGGCAGAAAGTGTGGCACCTCTCTTGAAGGCCATTTCCAAACAGGGGAATGGTCAAGTTTTCTGCACTTCCTTTGAAATGAAATGGTAGTAAACCACTTAGCAGAGTGTCTGGCACATAGTAGTTGCTTAATAAATGCTTATTCTCTTCTCTTTCCTCCCTTCCTTTCCTTGGAACAAGAACTGCCCTTGCTTTTATGGGTTTCCTTTTTTTTCTTCCCTATTTTCCTCCTTTCCCCCCTAATATAGAAAAGGCATCGGGGCAGCTATGTGGTGCAATGCATAGAGCACCAGCCCTGGAGTCAGGAGGACCTGAGTCCTCCACCCTCAGATACTTATTAGCTGGGCAATAGCTAACACTTAACTAGATGCTCACTTAACCCCAATTACCTCCAAAAAAGGGGGGGGGAGGTATTCCCTCCCTTATTTAACAAGGAATCCAAGACTCATAAATTTTCTTTTTTTTTTTCCACCATTGAAGGGGAAATTATTAAAGTTTCTTTGAGGTCAAAGGGCCTTGTAGGCCTAGGAATGGAAGTGGGGAGCCAAGAGTGCCATATTTTAGTCCTAGGTCTGCTATTCCCTTGTGTGCAACTGTGGGCAAATCCCCTCCCTTCTGTGTGTCCTCTGTGAAATGAGGGGGGTGGAATAGATGACCTCCAGAGCCCTTTCCAGCTCTGATGTTCTGGGATTCCTTTGAACTCTCTATTAATGCTAGATCTGTGCACTCTGCCAAGTGACTGGAAAATACTAATTGGCTTATCATTGTCCTTTATATTCAGAATCATAATGATAGTCTTTCAGTGGTGATTGTTGCTTTGGGATCTTGGCCTCAGTTTATCTCTTTGCCCTTTTCCTTTGGGAACTATTAGTTCACATCTAAATAACAGTTGGAGTTTCCAAAACGTTTTGCTCACTATATCCCCATTGAAGTAGGTAAGTATTTAACATGTCTATTATGTGTAACCCTATTTTACAAAGGAGGAAACTGAGCTCTAGATAGGAGAAATGATTTGTCCAGTACACAGCTAGTAAGTCTGTGTGAGCCAGACCTCTGACATCTGAAGCTTTTTTTACCTCCTAGCAGCAGACCTATGTCACAAGAACAGCAATAACAATAATAACTGACAGATGTAGTGCTTATGACATTTAAAAATCTGAGAGACATAGTTTCTGGGTAATTAATCATTTTTTTAATAATGCTAACATATTACCAATAAAATGAGTCAGTGACACTCTCAAATGCCAAAGCCAATCATGGCGGTGGGCTCACAGTTTATATGCCCTTGGAAAAGTGGGTGTTCCTGAGGGTGGTGATCAACTCTGATTGGTTAATAATTAATGAGAGAAAATGAATATTACAATGATTGGTGGATCTATTCTAATGAAGGGTTGGGGAGGAGGGTGGAAATGTAACTTTGATTATGTCATTTACTTCAAAATCACCTCTAGCCTTGGGCAATCTAATCAAAGAATTTATCCCCTCCCATACCTGTGTATGACACTGTGGGCTTCCCCACCTTGATTAAATTCCATGTAAGGTTAGGTGGGGTCTGACAAGATTGAGGAGAAAGTTAATTCAATCAGCATTGTCCTTCAGCAACTGAACAACTTAACAGGCTTCTAAAAAAAATCTTGGTCCTAATTCAATAATTGATTATTAATATGAGGAGGAAGTAATCTTTTCTCTCAGCTTTAAGGTTTGCAAAGCACTTTACATACATTATCTCATTTGATCTTCATAAAAACCATGTGAATGAGGTGCTATTATTGTCCCCATTTTGCAGATGGGGAAACTGAGGCTCACAAAAGTTAAGAGATTTGGGGAGTCAGCTTGGTACAGTGGAAAAAACACTTGCTAGAGAGTCAGAGGACAGGTTCCCATCCTGACCCTGATGCTTACTGCCTATGTGATATTAGATGGTGAGCTTCTCTGGGGTAGAGACTATCTTTTGCCTTGCTTTGTATTCTTGGCACTTAGCACAATGCCTGGCACATAATAGGTGGTTAATAGCTGACTGACATTGGGCAGATCAATCACACAGTAGGTGTTTAATAGCTGACTGACTGACATTGGGCTAATCAATCCCCCTGCACCTCACTTTCTTTACTTATAAAAAGGATTTTGACTAGAGGCCTTTCAGTTCTACATCTGTAGGACTAAATGCTTATGCAATACATGTCTGGGTGGTATTTGAACCTCTATGTTCTATCCCAAGGTGCCTCTCTAATGTCCCTTAGTTTGAACACTAAAAATGCTCAAGAACAAACTGACCTGTAATCCTGTGAATTACTTTGGGCTTCTTGAAATCTCCACTCCCTTGGCTTTCTCTGTCCACTTCACTAAAACATCCCTGAAGTGCTCAGAATTAGAACCAGACAATCAGAGGTGGGAGAGACCACATGGATCATCTCATCCAGCCCCCTCGTTCTGCAGAAAAGAAACCTGGAGGTCCAGAGGGGGGAAATGACCTGCCCAAGGTCACTTGACAAGTTGGTCTTGGAGCGAGGCCTGGACCCCAGGTCAGATCCCCTGCTCCCAGTGTGGGGCTCTCTGTTCCCTGCTGCCCCATAATCTCTCCCAGATCCACTGAGCAGGACGTCCCAGTTCATTTGAAATGTGCTCGTTACTGCTCACATGTTGCTTTTGTTAAATGCAAACTAAGAGCACTTTTTCTAAAGGGAAAACAGAGACACAGAAGGAGCAGAGCCAAACTCAACCATTTGAGAATTAAAGCTTATTTTTTGTTTGTTTGTAATTAAGCATCAATAACTTTCAAAGCGTGTGTGGGGATGGGGGGAGGGGGGAAAGGAGGGGAAACAAGTTAAGAGAAAGAGAAGACTGATGGGCCGCAGCTTTCCGGGCTGGTGAGGTTGCTCTAGTCAGTTGAGGGAAAGGCAAGGATGAAACCCCAGTCAGAATGTGGCAGTGGGGGGAAGCGGAGCCATAGAGTTAAGGTTTCTCGGGGTCCTTTTGCCAGGGTGCACTTCAGTCCTAATGAAGGACTGGGTGGATATTCCAGATGTTTGAGCTGCCCACTCCAGCATCTCTGGACTGAACTGCCCACAGCCAGGGCTAGGCGCATGAAGTTACATTGGTGGCACCAGGACAAAAGGACTTTCTGGGAAGTAGATCTGCTCCAGCTGCTGCAAACAACAGGACAGATGCAATTTCTTTCCAAAGGGTGACCAGGTAGCCATCACAGGAACTGACATTTTTAATCCCTCCTGGAATCTACTTTGGAAACCTGAAGACCAAAGCTTTCCCACCTCTGGCCTCACCCCCACAGGGTAGTTTCCTCCTTTGCCAGGAGTGTTGGCATAAGTGCAGAGGCCAATGTTAACTCCACCTTTTCACCCGGGCATTCAGTGGTGGTCCTTTGAGGGCCCTCTCCCAGGCAGAGAACTTCATCTCCTCTGTGAACTGAACATCTGAGCCTCCTATGGAGCCCAAGACATCCACTTTCCTAGCCTGAGAGGCTAAGTTCAGAAGTAGTCTTGTTCTGGGGTTCCTCTGGGTCTTGGTCATTCTAAGAAAGAATTGAAATTGACCAGAAAGTCTTGAATAAAACTAGCACAAGGCCTTGCCCTGAGTCTATGGATTAGGATTGGGGGAATCCTTTAACTTACTCTGTCTCCCAGAGACCTCCAGTAGCCAGGCTTCTTCCTTCTTATCCTGCTGGGCTACCTTGAACTAACCTCTTGGAGCCCTCTCTGGGCTTCATCTTCCTCGTCTGTAAAATGAGAGGATTATTTTAGCTGTCCTCTAACATTTCGTTGAGTGTTAAGATCAATCTGTTTCTCTGCCTTCAAAGTTCCATTTGTCTCTGAGTTCAAATCTATGACCCAAGGCTTGACTCTGACACAAACTAATGTCCAGATTTCAAAATGGACTACAGTGAACTGCATGCTGTGTTCCATCTTGCTATTATACAATCATCTGGTCTTCTTATTGGGGTCCAATTAGAGGCTGTCATCTAAGATATTAAAACTGTGGCCACAGAAGGAAACAGGAAGCTCAGAAGTGTAGTATAGGGTAAAGAATGCTGAATAGAAGTCAGAGGACCTGGATTCAAATTCTTCCTCTGCTTCTTCCTACCCATGTGACTTTGGGAAAATAATTTACCCTTTTTTAGCCTCAGCTTCCTCATTTGTGAATTGAAGGGGTCATACTCTGAGGTCTGTCTGGCTCTGAATCTATGATCCTGTTATCTTTCCCTCCCTCTATTTCACCTCTTCTATGCTGAGCTTCTCTGGGTAAAATCTGGGTCTATGCCAGACCTTATCGGCCTCACGTAAACTTAAATCTAAACAATAACTCACTGGTTCCTACCTTGATTCCATGTCATAGAATCTGACACTTTCAGAGCTGGAAGAGACTTTAGAATGTAGAGTGTCAGAACTAGAAGTGTCCTTGGAACACAATGTCAAAACTACAGGGGACATTAAAACACAATGTTAGAGCTGTAATCAGATCTTGAGATTTAGAATGGTAAAGGATTTTAGAAACCTCATTTTATAAGAACTGACATTAACAGTGTATCACAACAAAGCACCCTATATATGCATGGGCCATTTGAGCCTCACAACAATACTGAGAGAGGTGATTGCAGGTATTATAATCCTCATTTTGCAGATGAAGAAACTGAGGCACAGAGAATTAATTTTTCTTATATCATGTGGTCAGAAAAGCAAAGCCTAGAGGGAGATATTGACCAGCACTTATCAAGTGCTTACTGTGTACCAGGCACTGTGTTAAATGCTAAGGATACAAAGAGAGGCCAAAAAAAAAAAATGACAACCAGGATCACACAAATAGTTAATAGTTGATCTGGGGCTCAAATTCAGATTTCTTGATTCTCTGACCAAGACTTTTTCCATTGCACCATTCAGTCTTTGCCCATCAGTCCCTGTGGCCAAGAAGACATTTGTGAACTTTATTAGGGCCTGATCTGAGTGTTTCACATTGTGTTACCCGCATGATGGGTTATATAAATATTTCGAATGTAGTTTCATAAACACTTGTGAGATTTAAAAACAGCTGCTGTGTAGCCCTCCCCTCATCTCATAGCTCTACTAGAGCAAATGACTACAGGCTCTGTCAGCTGTTTCTCAAATATATGGTAGTAACAAAAAGCCAGAGGTATCATGGCATAGTAGCTAGGGAGCTGACCTTGAAGCCAGGAAGACCTGAGTTCAACTCCTACACCTATCACAGTGACTGTGTGACCCTGGACAAATCACTTCATCTCACAGTGTTCCCAGAAAACTCACTAAGAGGATAAGTTGCACTGTGCCCAGAGCTATAAAACTGTGCACACTCTTGGACCCAGCAATACCACTACTAGGTCTACACCCCAAGAGATCAAAGGAAAAGGAAAAGGAGCCATATGTACAAAAATATGTATGATCAGTTCTTTTTGTGGGCAAAGAATTGGAAATTGAAGGGATGACTATCAACTGGGGAATGGCTGAACAAGTTATGATATATGAATGTGATAGAATACTACTGTGCTATAAGAAACGAGGAGCAAGATGCCTTCAGAAAAACCCGGGAAGACACATGAACTGATACAAAGTGAAGTGAGCAGAACGAGGAGAACATTGTACACAGTAACAGCAATACTGTACATTGATCAACTGTGAATGACTTAGCTATACAGTGGAATAGCTAAACTATTCCAAAGAACTTATGATTAAAAAAAAATGGTATCTAGCTCCAGAGAAAGAACTGATGGAGTCTAAATGTAGATTGAAGCATTTTTTAAAGCTTTCTTTATTATTCTTGTTATTTTTGGTCTGCATTTTCTTTTACAACATGGCTAATATGGAAATGCTTTGCATGACTACACACGTATAATCTATATCAAACTGCTTGCTTTCTCAAAGAGAGGGGAAGGGAGGGAAGGAGAAAATTCAGAACTCAAAATTTTAAAAAATGAATGTTAAAAATTTTTGTTTACATGTAACTGAGAAAAAAATAAAAATTAAATTAAAAAAAGAGGCTAAGTTGCAGAGCAGTTGATCATCTTAACTGGTAGAGGAATTGTCCACACAAAGAGTTCCCTATGTCAATGAAATTCCAAGGTCCAATCCCCCAAAATCTCCAAACACCCGAAATCCGCAGGAATGTTATTATGATAGAAAGTGGCCAGGCCCTGGGGCAATAGGAAAATGAGGAAACTGTTTGGATGGGAGAGCTACCCTTGCGTGTCTCTCCTGTGGTACCTCAGAAGTTGCTGCCCACTGGATAAAGCCACACAGAGCACTGGACAGAGCATCTGGGCACCACCCAAGAAGAATCTGCTTCTCATTGCACAGACAAATAATTAGACTGTCTGTGAAAAAAGGGAGCAGCTCAGAAGCACTAGGGTTTTGACAACAAGTCTTTAACTTATGTGCCCAGTGGAGGTCTTATGAAAGTATTTTATGTGGAAAAACCCCAGGAGTGTAACATGCATACTCTGAGACAGCAAGACACAATTTGGGAACGGAGCAGGGTTTTTCCCCAGTGATGATGCCAGTGGGGAATGACTTGGAATCATCAATAAAGGCTTCCTGAGGCCCCAGAGGACAAGGCATCTTGGGTATTAGAATCATGGGATTTTAGAGCTGGAAAGGACCTTAGACATTATCTGTTCAAGTTAATAAGTCACAAGAATTTTATTAAGCACTTACTAAGGGCCAGCTACTGTGCTAAACTCTGGGAGTACAAATATAAGCAAAATGACAGTCCCTGTCCTCAAGGAGCTTAAATTCTTTTTTTGTTTGTTTTTTCTTTTTTTTAATTAATTTATTTTGATTTGTCAACAATCACTTCCATAAGCTTTTGAGTTTTAAATTTTTCTCCCCCTCCCTCCCCAAGGTGGCACACAATCTGATATAGGCTATACATATACATTTCTATTAAACATATTTCCACATTAGTGATGTTGTAAGTAAGAATGAGAACCTATAGGAGGAACCACCAGAAAGAGGAAATAAAAGACAACAGAAGAAAAAAAATAGCAAATAATATGCCTCAATCTGCATTCAAGCTCCGTAATTCTTTCTTTGGATGTGGATAGCATTTTCCATCATGAAACCTTTGGAGATGTCTTAGATCCTTGTATTGCTGAGAAGAGTTAAGTCTATTAATATTAGTCATCTCACAACATGGCTGTTACTGTGTACAACGTTCTCCTGGTTCTTCACTCAGCATCAGACCATTCAAGTCTTTCCAGGTTTTTCTGAAGTCTGCCTGTTCATCATTTCTTATAGCACGATAGTACTCCATTACATTCATATACCACAACCTGTTCAGCCATTCCCCAATTGATGGGCATCCTCTCAATTTCCAATTCTTTGCCACCACAAAAAGAACTGATATAAATATTTTTGTACATGTGGGTCCTTTCCTATTTGTATGATCTCTTTGGGATATAACCCTAGAAGTGCTGTTGCTGGGTCAAAGTGTATACACATTTTTATAACCCTTTGGCATAGTTCCAAATTGCTCTCCAAAATGGTTGGATCAGTTCACAACTCCACCAACAATGCATCAGTGTTCCAATGTTCCCACATCTTCTCCAACATTTATCATTTTCCTGTTTTGTCTTGTTGGCCAATCTGATAGGTGTGATGTGGTACTTCAGAATTGTTGTGATTTGCATTTCTCTAATCAATAGTGATTTAGAGTATTTTTTCATATGACTATAGATGGCTTTAATTTCTTCCTCTGAGAACTGCCTGTTCATATCCTTTGATCATTTATCAATTGGGGAATGACTTGTATTCTTGTAAATTTGACTTAATTCTCTATATATTTTAAAAGGAGCTTAAATTCTGAAGGGGAAAGACAGCTCATAAAAGGGAGCAGTGGGGAAGGGAGAGTGGGAAGAGGGGTAGGAAGAAGGTACCCATGGGGGCATGATGTCAAAGTATGGAGAGTCAGGAGAGGACCAGGAAGAATGGTCTGGGGCCCAGGGGTAGGGAACCTTCGGCCTTGAGGTCACATGCGGCCCCCTAAGTCCTCAAGTGCGGCCCTTTGACTGAATCCAAACTTCACAGACAAAATCTCCTTAAAAAAAATAAAAATGTTTTTAAAAAAGTAAAAAATACATAAAAGTATAAAAATATTAAAAAAAAAGTACAAAAATAGAAACTTGGACTCAGTCAAAAGGCCGCACCCGAGGACCTAGAAGGCTGCATGTGGCCGTGAGGCTGCAGGTTCCCCACCCCTTCCTGGGCACTTCTTCAAAATGGAGGTTCCAGGAAGAGCTCTTTCATGTTATATATGGTGAAACTGAGTTTCAGGGAAAGGAAATGACTTGCCAAAGTCATGTAGAAAATAAATGGTAGAGCCAAATGAAAGTATGAGTAGGATTCCCCTTGCCTTTGAGGAATTCACAAGCTAGAAACTGGAGTTCTTAACCTTTTCTGCATCATCAACCTCTTAGACAGTCTGGTGAAGCCTACACACACCTTCTCAGAATCATGCTTTTAAATAAAATACATAAGATTACAAAGGAAATAAATTATATTGAAATACAGTAATCAAATATTTTTAAAAGATTTGGGGACCACCAAATTAAAGATCCCTTAGACTGAACACAATAGCTAGTCCAACACCTGAAATTCATTGCTTTCTACATATATTCTCCAGGAAAGTTTGTTTAGGGGAAAAAGCTTGATATTTTATTAGAATCATAGACTTGTAGAATATTTTTATATATAAGAACAATTTTTAACATTCATTTAAAAAAATTTTTAGTTCCAAATTCTCTGCCTCCCCTTGCCCCCTGATTAAGAAGGCAAGCAATTTGATATAGGTTATACAACTCAGAATATTTTAAGATAAGTTTTTATTGATGTTTTCTGTTTCTTACATCACCACAGTATCCCATGTATATCTCCCCTCCTCCTCCCGAGGGGCTTCCCATATGACATACTTATATAGTCCCTTCTAATTGCTTAAATATATTAATTTTCTAGGTTTCTCTTTATTCCTGTGTTTGCATTGCAAAATATCTACTCAGTTTGAGTATTTTCATGAGGAATGCTTGAAAGTCTTCTATTCCCTCTGAAAGTTCATACTTTTATCTGCAGGATCATACTCAGTCTTGCGGGGTAAATTATTCTTACTTGGTAAACCTTCATCTTTTGCCTTTTGGAATATGAAAAGGATAGGGATTGGATCTGTAATTTCATTGCTATGGAGACTATTAGATAAAGAAACTCTCCCTCCCAGTGTCAGCACCTTCTCCACAGCCTATAGCCCTAAGAGAAAGGGTCTATAGGCTTCACCAGATAGCCAAAGAGGTTGATGACACAGACAAGGTTAAGAAAGAACGCCAGTCTCTAGCCTGTGAACTCCTTAAAGGCAGGGCGTCCTACTCATACTTTTGTCTGGTTCTGCCATTTATTTTATTTCGTGTGCCTAGCACACTAAGAGATTTTTAAGGGACTTTCCCAGGGTTGTATAGCCATAGCTGGTATGTAGCAGAGGGAAGTTTTTTTTTTTTTTGGCAATTGGGGTTAAGTGACTTGCCCAGGGTCACACAGCTAGTAAGTGTCAAGTGTTTGGTCTGAGGCCGGATTTGAACTCAGGTCCTCCTGACTTCAGGGCCGGTGCTCTATCTACTGCACCACCTAGCTGCCCCCAAAGGTAAGTCTTGAACCCCAGTATTCCAGATTTTGGGAACTGTTCTCTATCCACTATGCACATTTTTTTTCCTTCTGTATAGTAGCAGAAGCTACCCGGTACTGTGTGATCCTCTTCATGTTTCTGTAGTTCTTGAACTCTTTCTTTCTGGCTGTTTTTTTTCTTTGACCTAGAAACTCTGAATTTTGGTTATGACATTCCTGGAAGCTTTCATCTGAGGGTTTATTTTGGGAAGTGACTGGTGGATTCTTTTTTATTTTCCATACTCTGATCACCTGTCTATAGACATCTGAGGTCATGAGCATGATTCCTGAACCTCTTCTTGAATAATAATAACAGTAATAATAACTAACATTTATATAACATTAAGTTTTGCAAAGTGCTTTACGAATATTATCTCATGACTAAAGACTTATGATGGAAAATGCTATCCACATCTAGAAAAAATCTATGAGTCTGAATGCAGATCAAAGCATACTATTTGATCTCTCTCTTTTTTTTTTTGTTTCTTCTTTCTCATAGTTCCTCCCATTGGTTCTAATTCTTCTTTACAACATGATTAATGTGAAAATATATTTAATATGAATGTATATGTACAGCCTATGTCAGATTGTATGCCTTCTTGGGGACAGGGGAAGAGAGGGAGGAGGAGAAAATTTAGAACTCAAAATCTTATGGAAGTGAATGTTGAAAACTAAAAATTAATTAATTAATTAAATTATAAAAAAACAAATATTATCTCATTTTATCCTTACAACAACCCTTGGAGGTAGTTGCTAATTACTCTCATTTTACAGATGAGGAAACTGAGGCAGACAGAGGTTCAGTGACTTGCTCTAATAAGTGCCTGAGGCTGGATTTGAACTCAGAGTCCTGTACTCTATTCACCGTGCCACCTAAATTATCACCTATATAAATTCCTCAGCCTCTCTGATATTTTTATGTCATGTCTGGAACTTCAGTGACAACTTTCTGGCTGAACAGATATATTAAGCAAGGTTTCAGCCCTCTCCCTCTCCCTCCCTCCCTCCTTCCCTCCCTACTCCCTCTCCCCCCTCCCCCTCTCTCCCTCTGTCTCTCTTCACCTCTCCCCCACTTCCTCTCCCTTCCCCCCCTCCATTTTCAGTTTAAGGCCCTTTGTCAGATCCATAGGTTTCCAGGCTTATATGCTTTTACTGAGTTTTAGTAGAGGCATTCCATTCCTAGTCTGTTGAGACTTGTATTTCAAAAGCAGTGAAGAGCATCCTTAATAGAGATTGACTTTTCCTATGCAGAGTCAACTCTTATCTTTTGCATAGGAACAGAAATTCAGGATCCTCTACACAGACCTTTTTCTAACCTCTAATATTCATAACATTTCCTTAACAATCCAGCCTGTGGAGTTCATCCAGAAATGTGCCCAAAGTTCAGCTACTTTTGAGTTCCAGAAGGACAGTCCTGCTATCTGAGCCAAACCAGCTGCTGTGGGGTAAGGCATAAGAGCTCATCCCAATGGCCACATGTCATGGAAGGCAGAGCTGAGACTGTCATTAGAGAATGCTAGGGAGTCTGGAGGTCCTGACAAATCAAACTCTTTCTCTGGAGTATGCCTTAAACAAAGAGAAGGCTTGTGACTATGAATCTTGGCGTTAGATCAATCTTTTTTCAATTTAATTCAACCACAAGCATTTATTAAGTGCCTGCTGTGTGCCTGACACTCAGCTAGGTGCTGGTGACACAAAAACAAAAACTTTTCTAGAGAAAACCAATCCATGTGGATGCAATAGCTCTTTCAGGTGTATTTACCACCTCCCAACAAAAAGATCATGGTGGATATTTATGGCCCCAAAATATTTATACCAAAGCCCAACAGGAGTGTACTAGTTGTTGTTTTTGTTCATTCATTCCGGTTATGTCCAACTCTTCGTGACCCTATTTGGGGTTTTCTTGGCAAAAATGCTGGAGAGGTTTGCCATTTCCTTCTCCAGTTCATTTTACAGATGAGGAAACTGAGGCAAACAGGGTTCCGTGACTTGCCCAGGATCAGACAGCTGGTAAGTGCCTAAGGCCTGATTTGAACTCAGGGAGATGAGTCCTAATTTCAGAGAGAGAAAGAGTCTGGAATCAGATGCCTTCAGCCTTTGATGGTTGTCTAGGTAGTAATGAGAAATTCTTTGGGCATTTTTCAAAAACTGTGGTTAGTAAATAATTGCAGTGCTTCAACCTATATTCCTTCACTTGAAATAATAACAACAATAGTAATAAAATGATAGAACAACAGCAATTATAACACATTTGTATGACATTTTGAGGATTACAAAGCATGTTCCTTAAACTACATGTGAGTTCCTGTTCCATGTACAGATAATTTCATTGTTCAAGTAGATGGGGAGCAAGGTGACTTAATGAAAAACCAGGTATCCCCCTATTGCCACCTGATCCAAGCACTTCAGAAGTCAAAGAAAGGTTTCTTTGGAATTAGAATAAGTAGACTCCTCAGTGAAATATACATATTGATAGCTCCTTGGCATAAAAATCTTTACTAATAACATTCCTTCGTTAGTGTTTCTTGGTGACTGAGCCAGCCTGAGAAGGATATCATAGATCTTTTGTAGCAAGACAGACTTTTGTTTCACTCTTCCAGAGCAAGGCTGGCTACATCTTCTAAAGTTCTAAGGATACCCTGAGGAGTAATTTGGAGTGTTTTTTCTATAATTGCTTCAAGCATCCATTCTGATGTGGTTTCTCCACCAGGCACACACACATACTCACACAGTGATCAGTGCCTTAGTTCCAGTTAACCAATTAACATCGATTAGCTTTTACAAAAGATATGCACTGTGAAGGTGTGGTAAGAGCCAAAGTTACAAAGCATCCCCCACCCTCACCTCCAGCACCTGCAGCACCCTCTCCCCTATACCACCTTGCTTCCTGGGATAGGTGGTCTCAGACTTAACACAGCTTTTACATAGCATTCACTCGCCAAATTCACTCCCAAACATGGCATGGCTGATGGACGGATGAGTCTGCATCTCTGCCACTATGCTCTGAGTTAAGTAGGTCACTTGAAACTTCCTTCATATCTGGCTCTCAGGAAATCCCAGCATGGAGTGTAGCTCTTGGACTTCTGCTAGCTTGCTGTCCAACATTTTTAAAGCTTCTAAGTTTGTAACCATCTCCAATCTTCTCCACCTAAAAGCAGGAAAGAAAGGCTACAGCAGAAACGGAAGCAACAGCAGGTCTATGGGTTTGTGGGCCACATGGCCTCAGTGGGGATCTAAACCTGAGGTTTCTCTCCCTACTGAGAGTTTAGTCCTTGCTTCCTCACTTGAACACAGCTGGTAGAAATGAAATCCAGCAAGAGACTGACTTTGGGTGGTCAGTGCCTTTTTGAATGTGCCCTGGTTCTTCATCCACAGCTAATCCAAAAGGTTCCTCTTCACTGAATGGTTAGCAGACCAGAACCAGCTACAGAATGTCTGCACATGCTCCAAAGTCCACTTAGGGGCTGCATCTGCCAAGCATGTTACAAATGCTCATAAGATCTGGAGTAATTTTCCTGCTCCCCCTTTAAGCATGTATTACCTAGGGTCCAGGATGCAAGGCTCTGAGCTAACACACACTATCAGCTCTGAGCACACACCTATATGATAGACCAATCTTGGGAACTTTTCAAAAACCCAATTTCTTTGGCTCATTTTCCCCTACCCAGACTTTCCTCTGGGAATCTCATGAATGTAGCTAGTATCTAGCTCTCCAAAGTTGTAGGCAAAAGGGTCCCGGCTCCCATGAAAGCACTCTAAGTAACAAGATATATAAGGTACAGGACAGTATTTTACCCCACAGTCAGAACATAAAACATATAAAGCACATGTAAAACATGTGAAGGACTCACAATAGGTTAAAAACAATTGATATAGTTTTCCTCCCTTTCCACTAGTTCCACCTTCTACTCCCTTCCCAGGGACCCATATAGTCCCCTAGATTCGTAAAGCTGTCTTGTGTTCTGGGCTCCTCTCAGAAGGCAAATGGAAGTGAGAGGTTGCTAGAAAGGCAAACCCCTGATGTTCCAGTGGGGTCAGTCCTTTACATCATAGACTGGTATAGGCCTCCAGCCTTATGTTACCACATGAGGACTTGAACTCCTTTTAGAAGGGAAATTCACCTGGGGCTGATAAAGAGGCAATCTCCTTTTCTATTGGAGCTGCACTGTCTGATTCCTTTACTGTAGTCGTTGCAGACAGAATACAAGGTTTTTTGGTCCTCTGCCTTGTGTCCCGGTCCTTCATTTCTCCTTCATCTCCAGACCATGAGAGAAATCTTTCTAGGAGTTCTTGACCCTTCTCCAGAAGGCTGGGGTTTCAGGATCTCTCCATCTAAGGGTTCACGAATTCCTACCACTTGTCTATGTGGTTCTATTATCCAGGAACCACAGGTGGGAAAGCATGTGCAACTGAAACATGCTGCTGCTTCTCCATGGCTGGGTCCAGGCCCTCAGGATCAAGGAGCTGTTGCTATTCTGAGTGAAAATACCCAGAGCCAGGAGATGGGGGGTCTTTTTTGAGGAAGAACGAGCCTGTGGTTTTACTGGTAGAGAGAACTGCTTTGCAAGTAAGGAGACTCACTATACCAATGTAGGTCAACATCTTCTCTACAACTTAACTATTCTGGGCCTCAGTTGGGAGGGTCTTTGATTAGGTGATTTCTGAAACTATCACAATTCTGGGATCTTAAATCACTTTCCCTCTTTGAGCTTTAGGTTTTTCATCTAGAAAATGAAGAGCTTAACCCAGCTCTGTCACTTACTTTCTATACCACCTTGAGTAAGTTGCTTCCATTCTCTCTAAGCCCCAGTTTTCTTCTCTATAACATGGGAGAAATCATGCTTGCCCTTTGTGTATCGTGAAGTTGTTATGAAAATGAGGTGGAATAATGGATGGGAAATTGTTTGATGAACTTACAGAGCTACATAGACTATTATTATTACTGCTGTTATTATTGGATAACTACGAGTACTCCCTAGACAAAATCTGCTTCATGGACAGAAGGAAGGAAGGAAGGAAAGAGGAGGGGAGAGGAAGAAGTGAGTGAAAGAAGGAAGGAAGAAAAGAAGGAGGGGAGAGAGAGGAGTGGGGGAAGGAAGGAAGGAATGAAGGAAGGAGGAAAAGAAAGGTGGTTCTACAACTAATATCTGGGTCACTTAATCAAAATTGGGCAGAGGGAAGAGAATCTGTGGGAAAGGGTAAGAAGGTCTTGCCTTGAGACTAGACTCGAGAGGATCTAGAGACAGAAACAGAGGTTAGTTATGCTCAAGACATTTCCTCTGATTCTGACTCATGACAATGGCTCACTTGCGTGCAAATGAAAGTTCATCTTTGCCAATATAAAGAGGGCAGGAAGGGAGCAGTTTATTTGGTAAAGACCCCCAGTGCTTGATCTGGAAAGTGGTGGAATGAGCAGCCATAAAGTCATCCAGGTTTTTCTTCTTTCTTGGTTAATCTTTGGACTCCCTCTGTTTATTTGTAGCAATACATGTTTATGAGATGTTTGTTAATGTAATGAATGAATTGGCCCAAATGCTGAACCTGTGGGTGTCAGTCCTTATGTAGCAGCGATCAGGGGTTCTAGCCTAGAGGAATATTCTCCTCTGAACCACTTCTAAATCTGCTGCCATGCAGGGTAATTGCTAAAGACTGTGCTAGATCATTGTCCTTCCCACCCTGACCTGTGTTCATGTGGTTTACACACACACACACACACACATGCCCCACATGCCAACATATTCCAATTCATACTAGAAAAGTCTTAGATCATAGAATCATAATAGAAAATTGGGAAGGGCATCAGGAGTCTTCTAGTTCAATTGAGTTTGAGAATTATTTATTAAGTTTCTACTAGGCACTGTGCCAGACAGTGAGGATGCAAAGACGAAAAAGAAAACTGTTCTGCCCTCAAAAAGCTCACATTCTACTGGAGATATATGCAGAATATAAAAAGATAAGTAAATACATGGTAATTTGAGAAGCTTGAATGCAGCAGCAACTAGGGATATACAGTAATGTGAAAGTAAACAACATGGAAAGACTTCAGAACACTGGTCAGTGCTGCAGCCAAGCAGGACCTCAGAGTACTGACCAGCGAATCATGTTCTCCACTTCTTGGCAGAGAGGTGGTGGAGGACCATGGGTGAGGCATGCGGTATACCTTTTTAGACATGGCCATTGTGTTGATTTGTTTTGTTTAACTGTACTTTTTTCATTTACAAAAAAAAAGTTACACTGCAGGCAGGGTGGCAGGGAAGGGAGGCAGTGGGACATGATGTTGATATTTAAAAAAAATATATAAATTAAACAATTAAAAAGAAAGATTTCACCTAGAAGGTAACATATAAGCTGAACATTGGAAGAAGCTAAGGATTTTAAGATGCAGAGATAAGAAGCAGGAATATAATGAAGATGTGCAGACAGCCCATGCAAAGGA
This sequence comes from Vombatus ursinus, assembly GCF_900497805.2. Lineage (NCBI taxonomy): Eukaryota > Metazoa > Chordata > Mammalia > Diprotodontia > Vombatidae > Vombatus > Vombatus ursinus. The sequence goes on from NW_020954563.1 coordinate 13,682,014, forward strand.
ATGGGGGCAAGATATGGAATACCAAGTTCAGGGGATAACAAGTAGGACATTTTGACTGGGACATAATGTGAGTAAGGGGAGTAATGTGAAATGTCTGAAAAGATAGGTTGAAACCAGATTGTGAAGAGTTTTAACTGCCAAACATTTTATCCTAGAGGCAATAGGGAGTCACAGGAGTTTCTTGAGCAGGGGAGTAACACGGTCAGATCCATACTTTAGGAATATCATTTTGGCCTGGTTTGGTGGCACATGCTTATAGTCCCTGACCCTCTAACAACCTTGCATTTATATAGTGCTTACTATGTGGTAGGCACTGTGCTAAGTGTTTTATAAATATTATCTTATTTAATTCTCACAATCTGGGGGGAGATTATCCTTATTTTGCAGTTGAGGAAACTGAGTCAAACAGAGGTTAAAGGACATGCCCAAGGTCCTGCAATGACTAAGTGTCTAAGACCAGATTTGAACTTAGGTCTTCCTGACTTCTGGTCCAATGCTCTATGCACTGCACCATCCACCTGCCTACTAGGGAGGTTAAGGCTGGTGGAGATCACTTGAGCTCTGGAGTTCTGAATTGCAATAGAGTTAAATCTTTTTGGGCATTTGTAGTAATTATAGCAACAATATGGCGAGCCCTGGGGAGGAGCTACCAGGCTGCCTAAGGAGGGGCAAACAGACCCAGGTTGTAAACAGAGCAGGTCAAAGTTTCTGGACCCATCAACAGTGGCATCAGGCCCAAGAATGTCCTCTCTGCTTCCAGCCTGGACAAGATAGGGAGACCCAGTCTCAAAAAAGAAAGAAATATTGTTTTGCAACTATGTGGAAGATAGACTGGAGAAGAGAGACATATATTCACACATATGTGGTGAGAGTGTTGGTGTTTCTGTTGAACCCCCAAACCCAAAGATTTATTAGTGTTGCCCATTGTACCACCATGTGGTATAAGATATAGGATGGGGCAGCTAGGTGGTGCAGTGGATAGAGTTCCAGGCCTAAAGTCAGGATGATCTGATACTTACTAGCTGTGTGATACAGCCTCAGATACTTACTAGCTGTGTGACTCTGGACAAGTCACTTCACCATGTTTGCTTCAATTTCCTCATCTGAAAAATGGGCTAGAGAAGGCAATGGAAAACCACTCTAAGGTCCTTGCCAAGAAAACCCCAACTAGGGTCATGAAGGTAAGAGGGAAAGGACTGAACAACAACACATTCATGAAACTAATCTTGCTACCTAGCAAAGAAAAGTCTTGAGGCACGGCTCCCAGAGGGCGTTAAGAACTGACCCCATAACATTGGAAATGTTGTAAAGAAAGCTTCATTTGACTGTCTGTACAGACAAGTTAAGCAGGGATCTGAAGGCCCAGTTAAACAGCTATATCAGATAAAAAGATCATTTTAATTAACTGAACCACTTGTGAAGATAGACCCACATCTCTTAGGTTTAAAAAAAAAAATCCTCTGTCTTTTGAAGAAAAATCCTTGGAAATTTTACTTTTTAAATGAAGATATAAATAAACCCTCTTGGAACTACAAGCTCTGTTCTCTGTTCTGCCCATTCTGGCAGTGAGCAGGGCCATCTAAGGGCATTTCTGACATCATTTTGCTAAATATCTTGGGCGTTCATATAATGGAATCCTGCTCCTCTTTTCCAAAGAACCTTTACCCTGGTGAGCTTATCAGCTTTACCCATGAACGTGCCCCTGTGCCTGGAATGCTATTCTCCTTCCCCACTACTTATCTTAGTCCTTCATTGCCTTCCGCCATCTAATCCTCTAATTTTACAAATGAGGAAACATGGCCTCACAGAGAGCAAGTCACTTGCCCAAGGTCACACAGCATGTCACTAGCAGATTTATGTTTTGATCCCATTTTGATTCCTAGTTCAGCAATCTTTCCATAGTTCCACTTTTTGTAAGCCTTTTGCTTCTGGAGGTAGCCTAAAGATGCTTCTCCAAATGACCTAAAGTTTTCTTCTCTACCCTGGCTTCTCCTTTTCTTTTCTTTTTCTTAACTGTCTCTGATGAGTTTGTTCCTCATTCTCAACTAACTTCACCAACAGTGGATTAGCTTCCCACTGTAGCCCCATATTGTGAAAAGAGCCCTGGGAAAGGAATGTATAGGGTTAGATTCCAGTTTTATCTCCACCATTTAATTTTCTGTGAGATCTTTGACAAGACCCTTCTCTCTGAGTCTCAGTTTCCCCCTGTAAGGAAACTAAGTTTGAGGACTAAAATGGTAGAGTAGATAAAGCAGGGGACTTGGAATCAGGAAAGCTAGAATTTGAATCCCTCCTGTATCATTTAGTAGCAGATGTGACCCCAGCAACTCTCAACCTCAGTTTCTTCATCTCTGAAATGGGGATAATAATAGCACCTGGCCCACAAGGGTATTGTGAGGCTCAAATAACAAAAAATGAACAGTGCTTTGTAAACCTTAAAGAGCTACGTAATGGGAACTATTATTTGTTATTATTATTTTGAATAAAGGTTAATTATTAATACAATTGTTATTAGATGACATCTAAGGTCCCTTCCAGCTTTGGCATTCTTATGGTTCTATCAGTTCTTTTTAAAAATTATCTTGAGCAGCACAGATTTTTTTTAAATTACAGAATAAGCTCAGATAGACAGATAGATAGATAGAACTTTTCTAAAGTGCTTACTATGTTCCAGGAACTGTGCTAAATGCAAGGCATACAAATAAAATTAAGCACCAGAGTCTCTGTACTCCAGGAACTGATATAGCGAACAGGAAAGACAACACACAAAAGAGAAATAGGAAGGTGGAAAGGAGGATGGTACATAAAATGGCCGGACTGGAAGTATCAGGATGGGGGAGACCTGGAACCAAGAAAGATAAGACTGACTTCTCAAAACCCAGGGCTGCTCCAAGGTCGGAATCCTGTTCTCCAGTGGGGAAGGAACAGGATTCAAAGAATGGAATGTCCAGCTCTGGACTCACACAGGGACCTGGGAAGCCCACTACATGCAGTGTCAGAAAGAGGCCAAGAGCCCTAGCACCATAGATGTACCCCTCCTACTATTCTCATCACAAGGCTAATGCTTTATCTTCTGGAAACCCTCACTGTAGATCAGGCTTTGATTGAATCTTCACTATCAGAATTTATGCTACTGGATAGGAATTTAAGTATGGTTTTGCCACATTCTGGGACTCACCGGCAGGCACCTCCCTAGGGATGAGGAAGAAGAAGGAGCTACCTCAGCAGGTATAATCAGAGAGATTGCATCTGGGGCACTTCTTTATTAGTACTGCTAATCTCACACATTCTCTCTCTCTCTCTCTCTCTCTCTCTCTCCCTCTCTCTCTCTCTCTCTCTCTCTCTCTCTCACTAATGGATATTGTATTTGGGCTCTGAAGCAGCACAAATGGTCATCTCTGGACCCACACAGGCAACCAAGAACATGATAGCAGGGAAGAAAGCCCAGGAGTCCCAATGTCACAATGCATCTTCCCTACCATAAAAGCCTCTCTTGGCTTCTCCCTACACTCACCTCATACACTCTCCAAGAACATGATCTGGCCTTTGTGCCTATATTCTCACCTGTTTCCTATGCCTACAACTTCCTCTTACACTCTCTGATACCAGGACCACCCTTAACTCCAAGCAATATTCAATGTAATTCCATGTAGTAGACATTTATTAAATGCCTTCTATGTGTAAGTCACCATGCTAGGCCCTGGAAATACAGAGACCAAAAGTAACAATTGTGTCCTCAAAGAGCTTACATTCTAATGAGGGTACACAACATTGATGCAAATAAATACAGGATAATTTCAAGAGGGAGAGACCACATACAGAGAAGGGAGTCATGAACAGCTTCCTACAGAAGGCAGGTAACACATGAGCTGAGCTTTATAGGAAGCCAGGGATTCTAAAGCGCTAGTTGAGAAAGGATCGAATTCCAGGTGTCAGGGAGCAATCTGTCCTAGAAAGCACTGGGGAAGACCTTTGTGTGGGTAGACAAATACTCTCCTTCTCCACTACCTCTCCCAGAAAACTTTGAGGCAAAGTGTGGATCCTGAATGTGACCTAGGTCCCTATAAAAAAAAAAAAAAGGACTTTACAAGATATGATCATTCATATTTTTCATTGATGAACTCCAACCAGAGAGATTGGATTGCCTTGGGGGTATGACCAAGAAGTGTTTGGGAGGTTAGATTTTATGATAAAGTAGCTAATGCTTTTTTCTAATCTAATTAAATTGTTTATTTTACTATGACTGTTGAAGTTTAAATGATTGGATTTGGCTAGTGTTTTGCTTTTCCTTAGGATGTTATTCAAATTCTTGATAGAAGTATGCTTTCTTTTCTAGCATTTACTAAGGAGCTTGTACAAGCCTTAGTCAAGATCTCAAAGAAAAGTAATTCTCCAGTGTCTGTTATTCCCAACAATGCCCTTGAATATTTCATGTCTGATCCAACCTGTCTTAGCTTCATTTTAAATGCAACCAGAGATTAAATTGCCTGAGATCACCAGTCACTCCACCATGCTGGTCCCACTCCTCAAGACAGAACAGCATCATTTGAAGTCGGGAAGTTGAGACTATTTTGCACAGGGAAGGCACTAGATCAGGAAAAAATAAGAATGGCTAGTAAGTAGAGTCTTGGCTGCTGAGTGACAAATCTTAATTGCCAGATACTCCTAGCTAAAAAGCCCAACCCTTCATAGTGAGAGATAGAGGACTGAGTGATTGACAGTCGCAACCCCAGGTTCTCCAGCAGCCAGTCCAAAGTAGGTTTCTATAAATGACCCTGTATGCTACACTGTGATTTATAGACCATTGTTATACAAGCCTCTGAGTCAGCCTATGCAAAGATGTGGAGACTGGAGAAGGAATGTCTGTTTGTAGGAACAACAAGTCAGCTAGTTTGGTTGGAATATAGTTTATGAAAGAGAATGATGTAAAATAGGTGTGGAAGCATAGTTTAGTGCCAGAGTATGAAAGACTTTAAATGCCAAGCTGTGGAGTTTGTAGTTTATCCTGGAGGCACTAAGGAGTCAGTGAAATCTCTTGAGCAGGAGAGTGACCTGGGTTGGTTTGAACAAAGATGCAAAGATGCTGGGTAGCTTCAGACAGAAGCATTGGTGAAATCAGCCTGCTTCTTGCCCAGGCTAGTCCCCACCTGCCTATCTACCCTTCCATGCCTACTTTCCTCTTGCTCTATAGTGTGCTTGGAAGGTTCCATTTGCTTTCTCTTCCCTGCGCTTCCTTCTCCCCAGTGTATTGACAATGTCATTGAAACTGTCTCACCAGTCACCCCATTTGTGTATTTAGGGAGGAAAAGTTTGAAATTGGGCAGAATTTGCTTTTCACATGATCCTCTTCAGTGTGATTTTGACCTCTTCCAAAGATTTAACCCGTGAATATTCTGTCTGTCCACAGAATGTCACCCACAATTCCTACAGAAATACACTTTCTTTTCAAGAACTTACTAAGGAGTTTCCCCAAGCCGTAGTCAGGACCTCAAAGGAAAATAATTCTCCAATGTCTATTAATTCCCAACAAGGCTCCTGACTATATTGTATCTGACTCAACCTGACCTAGCTTCATTTTAAATGCAAGCAGAGCTCAGGCTGAGAGAGATCACCAGCCATGCCACCAGGCTGGCCCCACTCCTTGGGACAGATGGTCCATTTGAAGTTGGGAAGTTGAGGCCATTTTATCAAAGCACAGAAAAGACATTCTCTTGTGGAGGAGGTCAGGAGTCAAAAAGTCACATGGGGGGCTGGAGGAGGGGGTCAAAATCTGGTGCTCAGAGGAAGGATCCATGAGTAGGGGCCACACAGAAGCTTCAGAAACTTACAGGACTTCAAAGGACAGATGACTGGGTGTTTGAGCCCTGAGGTCACTTCCCATTGGAGAACTTGGGGTCACCAGAAGAATGAACATTTGAGGAAATTAGGGATTGCAAGATTAGACGTGGGTTTGGAACTCTTCAATATCATTTCCCTCCTTTTAAACTCCACTGAAAAAAGAAATTTTCTCTTTCATGTCCATAACCAAATCATCTAAAGAATTAAAATGATGCTGTCAGTCATTTGTCCATTAGCCTTGAAAAAGTTCTAATGTCTAGTGGCCTGGCCTTCCTCACAGCCCCAGCTTGCAAAGAGAAAGCAAACTTCAGACAATGTAGGGTTTTTTTTGTTGAGGTGGTGATTATTTATTTTTGTTGTTGCTGTCATTTGGTAGTTTTTTCTCTTTTATTTCAATGTGATTGAGGTGTGAAACAGGAGTGTTAGTCACTTCTATAAATCTTACTGATTTGAGAGGGAGTGGGACAAAATAATAAGAGCTAGAATTTATATAGTACGTTGGGGTCTTACAAACCACTTTACAAATGTCGTCCCATTTGAACTTCATGGCCACTCTATGAAGAAGGTATTATTATCTCCATTTTAGAGACAAGGAAACTGAGGTTGAAAAGGGTCATGTGTCCTGCATTGGGGGTTATATGGGTGTTTGAGGTGGGATTCAAACTCTACTCTGAGTCCAGCTCTTCCATGCCCTCTTCTACCTATCTCATCAGAAGTACAAGATGGCCTTGAAGTCAAGTCCTGCCTATTACACATGGTAGCCAAGGCAAGTTGCCTAACCCCTCAGTGTCCCTAGGCACAGAGAAGCTACTTTGGTAGGAGTTTTCTTCATAGGAATTCCCTATAACCATGAAATCAGGGATTGAGTCCTGAGAGAATTTTTATCCTGTTAGTATCCAGAATTCAAAGGAGGAAACAGGCAGCTTGGGAAAAACATAATTGAAATTGGCTCTCCTTCAAAAGAAAGAGCAAAGTAATGAATTAATTAGATCTTTGCTTCTTCTGGGTTTAGATCTCTGACTCTCCCGTCTTCCTTTTCTTATTATGCTCATTGAACAAACTTTCATCAAGCATCTGCTGTATTTCGTTGGCTCAAAGCTTGTATTTACCTTTTCACAAATAAATTAAGCTCATCCAACGTAGAACGGTCTGGCTTGTGAGGTAGTGGGCTGTTTCTCATTGTAAACCTTTACAGCAAAGACTGGGGCCTGACGCCTTGTACAAGGCACCTTGTGGAGGGGCATTTATTTTCACATATGGTTGGACCAGGTCCTGAGGTCCCTCCCAACTCTGAGCTTCTGTGATTCTGGCTGTAGAACCCTATGCTTGATGCTGAGGGAGAAAATAAAGTTTAGCTCATGCACAGCTCCTGTCCTCATGGAGTTTTTAGTCTCATAGAGGGATGTATAGAGATAACTCTGGCATGTATAGAGATAACTAAAATATAAAACATTACCATGGCTGGTATATTTAGGAGGTGTTTTGTGGCTCCTACGTGGCACAGTAGAGAGAGCACTGGGCCTAGAGTCGGGAAGACCTGAGTTCAAATGTGTCCCCAGACACTTCCTAGCTAAGGGACCCTGAAAAAGTCACTTAACCTCTGTCTGCCATAGTTTCCTCAACTGCAAATTGGGGATAATACTAGCACCTACCTCCCAGGGATGTTGTAAGGATCAAATGAGATGATATTTGTAAAGCACTTAGCAGAGTGCCTGGCACATAGTAGGTGCTTAATAAAAGCTTCCCTCCCTCCCCCATTTGAGATCTGAGGGAGAAAACCATTAATGTCAAGAAATTAGGGAAAGTTTCATGAAGGAGATGCTGTTTGGCATCTTGACTTCTGTCCCCCCCTCTCTCTCCTCATTAAATGGCCATAATATACAACTGATTCAGTCTGCAAAACGAATAAGTTTAATGGCATGATCTCTAAAAACCCACAGGGTTCCAGTGTCCTAGATTTCTCTTGTTCTTTTTTATTTCATTATTATTAAGTTATTACTTTTGTATAGTAGAAACTCTCTTGGGGTGTGGATTGAACTAGATGGCTGCTGAGGTCCCTTCCACCCCTCACATACCATATTTATTGAACAAAAGTTTATGTGCCCCATTCTTAATTTTAAATAGAGGATGAATGAAAATGTTCAGCATTTCTCTGGGTTGTTTTTATAAAGCTAAATGAAAAAAGCTTTTGACTTATGGGTTCCTCTATTGATTTTTTTTTAATGGGTCAGTAGCCCTTGAAAAAAAACAATTTTCCGTGTTCCTGGACTGTGATCAATGAGTTTGTTTTATTAGTCTTTCAAATGAAATAGTTTTCCAAAAGATATTTAAAAAATTGAAAGAGTTTATTCCTCTCTATTTGGGAGATATAAGTCCCATGACCTCTGTCTGCAAATTCTTAACCTGTGGTATGAGCTCTCTTGAGAGAACAAGAGAAGTCTCAGATGGTGTTGTCAGGGACTCGGCCGTCACTGGCTTTGTGACCTTTGGGGTGTGCTGTCCAGTAAGACTTCTCACTGGCTGCAGGACTCGTTATTCAGGTAACCTGTCTCTTCAACCTCATTTCCCTCCTTTTGAACTCTAGGGCTCCTCTGGTCTCCTTCTCAGCATCCTGGCTGTCTTGTCCTTGCCGACCACACAGTCAGCTCTATGTTTGAGGCCCGGCTTGGCATCACCAGCCCAAGAAGCCTTTGCTAGCTCTCTGATTTTACAGACTTGCTCCAGTGGACCATAAGATGAGCAATCGAGACCTGGGAGGCACCTTAGGTGCCGTTGAGTCAGATTGCCTCATTTTACAGATGAGGAGGAGAGAAGATGGGCTGTCATTAGTATGATCAGCAGCTGCTGCCGCTTTCCTGGCCCACAGATCAGTTTCCTTAAAGCCCCATCCACCTCTGAAAATCTCTGATGCTATGACTTTGTCCTGAAGGCAGTGTGGAACCGTTGAAGGTTGGTGAGCAAAGGAGTGGCATGCATGCAAGGTTCAAGAGGCATCCATGTGATGGACATAGACATGAAGGGAGGGGGAGAGCCTGGAATCCTGGAGACCAGTTAAGAGGCTCCTAGAGTAATTTAGGTTAAAAGGGATCATAAACTCATTTTACAGATGAGGAAACTGAGGCCTAGAGAGGAGAAATGACTTAATCTCAAGGGGCCTTCAGGTCTCAGGACATCTGACTACTGATAGAAGGAAGGACTAAGAAGGAGGCCCAATTTCTCACCAGCTCTATCTAGAGGCTGAAGCTGTTTCCTATTTGATCTTGTGTGTTTTGATGCCTCTATAATTCCCAGACAGTAACAAGCTTGGGCTGAGGGAGAAATGACTGTTAGGGTGGGAGTGTGTGGTGTTTGGTGTGCCGGGAAGAGTAACCAGAGTTCCTTTTAGTTGTTGCCACATTCTACAAATAAGGCATGATCCCAAGTAGATGGGCTATTAGAAATGCTTCTGGGCCTCAGCAGCTGGAAGAAAGCAAATATTTCTGGGCAGATTCGATGAGGCAGTTTCGCCCCTGGGAGTGTTCTCTTGGAGGAAGCTTGTTTGAAGCTGGGTGGGCTTTCCTACTGGTGTTTGAATGCATCTTCCCCTTCCAGTCCCCCACAGCTGCAAACCACAGCTGGAATTCTCAGCTGGAAGCCTCGGTTAGTGTTCTGCAGGTATGGATGGGCTGTGAAGAGACGAAAGAGCCCACACCATCATCCTGTGACAAGAGGCACAGCCAGACAGCTTCGGATTCCTACTGTAGGACCATGCTTTTTGACTTCCCTTGTCATAATACAGAAATGCTGCTGGGCCTGAGGCAGCAGAGGACTTTTCTTTGATAGCCCTGATACTATATGAATCTGGATTGGGATTGGTTAAAAGTGAATTTTTTTTCCAACCTGGGAACTCCCACAGCTGAAGCTTACAGACCACAGATTTAGAGCTGGAAGGGACCATGCATGTGAGTCCAGGATGAGGAAAGTGAGGCCCAAACAGGTTGGTGACTTGCCCACCATTACATAACTAAGAAGACTCCAAGCTAAGAGACGAGCATGAATCCTTGACTCCAAATCTATTATTCCCCTGTACCAGGTTGTTGGTGCCCCATTCATTTGGGGTCCTGACTGCATCCTGCCTTGCTGTAGTCTTTGTTTCAGATGTGTGGGATTTGTCTCCCAAACTGCACCCGGTTATGCACAAGCTTCTGAGCTTCTGAGTGTATGGTCTAAACCGGGGTGGGGAACCTGCAACCTCGAGGCCACATGTGACCCTCTATGTCCTCAAGTGCGGCCCTTGGACTGAATCCAAACTTCACAGAACAAATCCCCTGAATAAAAGGATTTGTTCTGTAAAACTTGAACTCAGTCAAAAGGCTGCACCCAAGGACCTAGAAGGCTACACGTGGCTGCATGTGGCTGCAGGTTCCCCACCCCTGGTCTAGACCTTCTCCTGTCTTTTTCCTAGATTCAGAAGATTCCAGCATCAGGCTGAATGAACTTCAGGATGGGTTTGTTGATCATCAATCAATAAACATTTATTAAATGCCTACTGTGTGCCAGGTACTATGCTAAGCACCAGGGATACAAAAAGAGGCAAAAAATTGTCCCTGCCCTCAAGGAGCTTACTATCTAAATGGATCTATTGAATTGGATTGAATAATAGTCCTGGGGTCTTTGTTCTTTGCCCACAATCAGTGGTTTGCTGATGAATGAAAAAGCAGCTTGCCCCTCCTTGTTTCCATGCTCGGAGAATTTGTAATGCCTTATTCATGTGAGTAAGTGTCCCAGGGTTTGGCTTGCCTACTCTAAGCAGCCTCTGGTTTACCGGCTTATGCACAAGGGAAGAGTAATTCTCTCAGCACCAGGCAAGTTTACTTAAGATTGGAGAACAGGCCCATTGTGGACGCTAGATGTTAATTCTGTGCCAGGGCCCTTGAGAAGGAAAAGATCAATCCACTTACTACAGTCTTCCATTTCAGGCATAGTTCATGTTTCATTATCCTAAGGTCTGATAGCAGCATTTTAGGTTGGATACATTTCCTGACACGCTTTGGTCTTGTGCTTTGCCATGAAGGACAACCTACAGGATTCCCGCTCTGATCGGGACAGCAGCAGTACTAACTATTTGACTCACTCCGTTACCTTAGAGGATTTGTTTTTACCTCTCTACTCCTTAGTTTATAAAATGGAAGGTGGGCTTGGTTACACCAGAGATGCTAGTCACAAACTCAGCTCCTTGGCCCTTGATGCAAGAAGGATGAAAGTGTGGAAGGTATTTGGAGAACTGAAGCAACCAGGGTAGTTGGGGCATAGGCAAGGGAGCAGAGAGAAATGAAGTTGGAAAGGTGGTGAGGAGGCAAATTGTATGGAGCTCAAATGCCGGCTAAAGATTTCAGATTTTCTCCTGTAGGCAGAGGACTTTTGAGCAAAGAAATCAAATAGTGTTTAAGGGAAATTAATATATTAGTCTGTGGTGTTTGGATTAGAGGGGGAGAGTTATGGAAGTATAGAGTCCAGTTAGATTATTAGAGCCACTGAGGTGAAAGATGATTACAGAATCATAGTCTCCTTGAGTTGGAAAGGACTTTAGGCACCATCTAACCTAGAGGCACTCTGTAGGTGGAAATTGAAGCCCAGAGAGGGAAATAACTTTACCAGGATCACACAGCAAATCAGTGACCAAGACCAGAACTGATGTCTCCTGATTCTAAATCCAGCGTTCTGCCCATGGAGGAAAGTGGCAATCACCACAGTGACCCAAGATTTCTTCTTCCTCTCCCAGGATCCAGTTCCCTGTGAATATGGGCATATCTGTGGCTCCAGAATAGATAGGTATGTGATAGACCCTCCGTTAGGGAATCCAGGGAAGTCTCCACGCCCC
>NW_020954563.1:13693721-13699655 GCF_900497805.2 Vombatus ursinus
GCACCCCACCGGACCCTGCTCCCTTCCCGGCACCCCACCGGACCCTGTTCCCTTCCCGGCACCCCACCGGACCCTGTTTTGTAACCGGACAGTATAAATATCTCAGATGAAACCCTCGGTGGGACGGCCCCTGGGATGCACGCCTGGGGTCCGTCGCCGGCCGGCTCAAATAAACGCGCTCTCAATTAAAGTCAATTGGGTGTGATGCTCTGATTTCTCTCGGGCGTCCAGTTCAGGTAACCTCTATTTTATGATAATAATGATGATGATGATAATTAGCGCTTATATATCACTTTAAGGTTTATAAAGCACTTTACATATATTATCTCTTTTTATATTCACAACAACCTTAAAGGACAGATGCTATTGTCCCCATTTTACAGATGAGGAAACTGAAGCTGGAAAAAGTTAAGTGCCTGAGGTTAGATTTTAGCTCAAGCCTTCCTGACTCCAATTCTAATGTTTTAACCATTATGCCACCTAGCCACCCCCAAGATGCCCCCTCTCTGTGTCACAAAGGAAATCCCAAGCAGAATCACCAGACTTTGCTGTCTCCATCCTCTCTGGGATCCCTTCGATAATTGATAGAGTAAAACAAGAGTCGTGCACCCAAAGAGCACAGGCTGAGGGGACTGAGGATGCTCATCCACCCTTTCCCTTTCAGGAGTTGACATATGAGTTTTCCAGAGTATACCAGTCTCCAGCAGAGAGCAAATTTCTTTCCAAACAGAATTACTATCTGCCAACGCAGAGAGAGCTTTGGGGATCTCATGAGCAATTGCATGGAATTGGGGTTTCTTGATGTGCTAACAACGTGGAAGAGTGTTTTGCATGTTCTATGCCAGCTCATTAAGGCAGCCGTTTCCACTAGTATCCTCATGAGCCAAATCAGTCACAGACGAGGCTGCTGGAGATCAGGGCCCTGTTATGATTTACTTGGGCCTTGGGCCTTTTACTTGAGGTATAAACAGAATAAAAATTATAAGCAACCATAATTTGGGTTTTATGGGCTCATAAATGTGCACATCCTCATGAGATGTAACAGGCTAATGAAAGACAAACCTTTTAAGGATCCTCTAACCCACATGCTGCTTGGTCAGCAAACAGGGAAAGGAGACCTGCTGACCCTAAGAATATAGATGATTCCACCTATGACACTTACCTGAAGCCACAACTCAAATTCCTCCCACTGGAAAAGTCTTCCCTGGAGTGTCCTGCCCCCTCAGAGGCTCCAGACTGATGCAGGCTATAGAGATTTGAGTCTAAAAAGAGTCAGAGAGAGGCTAGAAACCTTAGAGGAAAGTAGTATAGGTACAGTGGTGACAGCATTGAATTTAGAGCCAAGAAGCATTGGCTTGAGACCCAAAGTAGCTTTTATCATCCTAAGCAAGTTCCTTTCTCTCTCTCAACCTATTTCCTCATCTATAAAATGGGGTTTAAAATACCTGTCTTGTTTACCTCACAGGGCTGTTGGGAGGAAACTTTTTAGAAACCTCAAAGTGCTACAGAAACATGAGCTATTCTTATTTGTCAGAAATGGGAAAACTCAAAGCAGCTCTCAAATCCGAGGCACTTTAGAGTGGAGAGAAAATGGAAGGACAACAAACAGAAGAAAAATGGAAAAGATCTGCAAAGATTTTTTTTTATAATAAATTATTTGTATCGTCAAGAACAATAGAGTTTAACTTGGACTGCAACACAGCAATCACAGATACTCTGACAGAGAAGGTAAAAATAGCACTGAAGTGAACAGATGAAGTAGCCAAATTAGACCAAATGAACATAGAGAAGTTCAACAAATTTATAAGAACATGAAGGAATGTGTTCTTGGATTATTGAAGGGAGAGAAGATAACAAAAATGTGGAAAAAATCTTGGGCATTATTAATACTCAGAAGTGTGGTCAAGAGAACATCAATAACTGTTGACCTATGTGCTTACTTTCCCACCCTTAAAAATTTATTTTTAACAGAATCATCTATACACATCAAAGGCATTCTTGATGAGGGTATAAGTAGGGAACAGGCAGACTGTCATACACGATATTCCACAGTGGACTACATACCCTAATGCAATTGACAGCAAGAGGTAAAGAGGTAAATCATACTCTGTTATTGTTTATTGATTATCAGAATGTTTTGGCTTGATAGAGGAAAACATTCCTTTAAAGGCTATCTTCCATTAAGGCTTCTCCCATTCATCCATCCAAATCATTCGGGATTTCTTGAAGGTTTATAACAACAGAGATAACCTTGTTCAATCACTCTCTGAATATAAACATCAGGCAGTGGACAAAATGGGAAAGACATATGTTCATCAGAGGTGTTTGCATAGTGACAGAGGAGAGCCAACACAGAGTTTGGGTGAAAGAACACTTTTCTATGGACGATAAGGTCCTTCACCTGCTCTTGTTTATAGACAATATTCTTCCAATTGCAGAATAAGAGCTTACATTTTAATGGGAAGAGATTACACATAAAGAGAAGCTGGAAAAAGGGCTCAGGGTAGGGATGGCATGGAATAGGGCAAGCTGGGAATTAGCAGAAAGTCTGGGGCTTTGGCAAGGTAAGACAAAAGCTCATCTATCAGAGCTGCAGAGAACATAAAGACAGAGGCAAAGAGATGGAGGTGAAGGCCCCAGTAAAGAAGGCATGGCTAGGAAGTGGTGTGAAGGTCCTAATAAGTTAAGAAAAAAAGCTTACAAATCAGAGCTTCGATGTCAATAATTGGAGTATCCAATACCTAACAAGGCTTCTTCCTCCAAGGTTGTAGGTAGAGAGGAGAAGAAAAGCCTTCATCCCAAGTCTTGGGTCCATCTTCTCCAGGTTTCTTCAATGTTCCTCTACCACCCCTGAAGGCTGAGGAGTTTTACTGACTTCAAAAGCTCAGTACCAGTAAGCAGTTATGTCCAAAAAAAAAACAAAAAACCAATTATGATCTAGGGGTAGCTAGGTGGTACAATGGATGGATTACCAGGCCTAGAGTCAGGAAGAGCTGAGTTCAAATGCGGCCTCAGACACTCACTAGCTGTGTGTCCCTGAGCAAGTTACTTAATCCTGTTTGTCTCAGTGTACTCATCTGAAAAATGAGCTGGAGAAGGAAATGGCAAACCACTTCAGTATCTTTGCCAAGAAAACCCTAAACAATCAGTGGCCTGAAAGCAACTGAACAACAACAAACAACGTTGTGATCTAAGGCTATTTTAATAGACAGAGTGCCCAGAACGAAGGGGATGACAATTCTGCTTTCTATATATTAAGAATGTATAATATATAATTATAATAATATTTATATATTATAATATGCAACTATAATAACATTATATAACAGATAATATAAAATATTTATATATTATAATATGCAGCTACAATAACATTATATAATAGATAATATAATAATATGTATTTCTATTTATATGTGGATCCAGATTTCTATATATTAAGATTCATCCATCAGTTTAAATATAGGTAAGAGCTTTGTGGTTGTCAACTCTGCTAATGGACCTGCATGGGGCCTTGTTCACAGATGGTGCTTAATAAACATTTGCTGAATAAATGACTTTGCCCAATGAATTTGGGCAAACTGGACTTTCTTAGTGTCACAGAATGTGAAGCTGTAAGTTTCCTTGTCCAGCCCCCTCATTTTACAGAGGAGGAAACTGAGGTCCACAGGGGTAGAGTGAAGGTAGCAGATCCATCCCTGTTCAGATACCATCTACAGTATTATTTCCAGTCCTGGGAATCACATTTTAGAAACAATATGGACAAGCCAGAACAGATCCAAGGGATAGCAGCCAAAATGGTAAGGAGTTCTAGGGAGTGGCAGTGTGGTATGGTGGATAGGGTTCAGATCCCACCTTAGTCAAGCCACATCTAGCTCTAAGTTTATGGAATACAAGAGTCAACTGAAGTAACTGTGGATGTGCTACCAGAAGAAGAGAAGACTGGGAGGAGAGATGACATGATAACTGTTTTCGAGTATTTGAAGGCTTGACCTGAGGAGGAAAGATTAGAGTAGCTCTGCTTGGCCCCAGAAGGCAGAATTACCAATGATTATAAATTGCAGAGAGACAGATTTAGGCTTGATGCCAGGAAAAGCTTCCTAACAATCCCATAGTGAAAGAGCTCCCTGGGGGATTGTGAGTTCCCAGTCATTGAAGGTCTCCAAGGGCTGAGGGCCCACTTTTCAAGGATTTTGTAGAGGGGATTGCTATTCAATTAGAAGTTAGACTTGATAACTTCTGAGGGTCCTTCCTAATCAGAGATTCTGTGATTCCCCTTAGCTTCAGTCCCTTGGGCCCCATTCTCACTGTTAGTTTTTATCTTGGGGGGGGATGGGGCAGAATGCAAGCAGTAGAACTCTCCTAATAGGTACCCAGATGAAGAGGTTGGTGACAATGTTCTTCCCTGCATCTGAGGAGCTGAATATTTCATAAGCCATCCAAGGGCCAGGTCCCCATCAGCCCTACTCTCTGTAAAGGGAGGGCAGATAGACAAAGTTATTCAAACTGCCTTGTGAAATCTCTCTCCAGCCCCGGTTATGTAAGCTGTTCTCCTGTGTTTTCTATTTGGTTAAACTTGCTGGTGCTGAAAAGCAGCTGAAAGCAACAAAATCACAAAGAAAAATTGGCCTGGTCCACACAACATTCTTTCCATTTTCCCAGAACAGGCCCCATGCCCACTCTACTCACTAAGTCCTGTCCTCTTCTCACCCAGCTAGGTTAGGAAGGAGCCAGTCCCCTTATTCCCAGAGGTTCACAGCCTCAGCAATGTAGCCCAAGGAATGGCCTACACTTTGGTCTTCTACCGTAGAACTTTCCAGAATGTAGCCTCACCAGAGTAGGCAGTGGAACCACAATGGAAATCACAGTAAGAGAGTTGCTCTCCACACCCACCTAGGGCCTTCTTCAAGTACTGATTGATGACTCTTTTTCTGACGACGACCATACCAAGAGTGGGACTCTTGGTGGCACCAAGATCCTCCGACATAGCTGATTGGAAACAGGGGGAGGGGTGGAAATCTACTGTATGTTGAAAGCCTTTTGCAAAACATCAGTTCAGGCAGGAAATTATAAGCCATCAGAATATCTTGTGCTTCATGGTTGGTAGGCATCAGGGACCACATAAGGAGTATATGTCATGTTAGCAGGAGCAAGGTTGGAAGAGCAGATGTTACCCTGTCTCCTCCATTGGGACCTTGCTGTCAGGAGGTTATCCCAGTTGTTCATCCAGGAAAGGACCCTGGCTGATGGCATGACTCTCTAAGAAGTCCTTTCCTACTTTAACCCACTGAATGTTAATGCTGTGTCATTCTGCACAATTATAAAAGTAGAAATAAGGTGACTTCATTAGCAGAGGCCAAAGTAGCTGGTCTCTTAGCAGCCTATTCTAGGCCAATGTTTTCATCAACCAGATTTCTATATATTAAGATTCATCCATCAGTTTAAATATAGGTAAGAGGTTTGTGGTTGTCAGCTCTGCTAATGTACTTGCATGGGGCCTTGCTCACAGTTGGTGTTTAATAAACGTCTGTTGAATAAATGACTTTGCCCTATGAATTTGGGCAAATTGGACTTTCTTAGTGTCACAGAATGTAAAGCTGTAAGTTTCCTTGTCCAACCCCCTCATTTTACAGAGGAGGAAGCTGAGGTCCACAGGGGTAGAGTGAAGGAGCAGACCTAAGATTCAGCTCCAGGTCCTTGGACCCCAAATCCAACATGGTTCTAGTTCAATCCAACCGATCCTGCGATACCACAATGGCAGCCTTCAAGTATTGTTAGATGTACCAGGACTAGAATCCAAGTCTCCTGACCCTTTATCCTTGTTCTTTCTTCTACTACTACTACTACTACTACTACTACTGCCACTACTGCCATTACCACTACTGCCACTACTACTACTACTACTACTACTACTACTACTACTACTACTACTAC
>NW_020954563.1:13699665-13745739 GCF_900497805.2 Vombatus ursinus
CTACTACTACTACTACTACTACTACTACTACTACTACTACTACTACTGCATGGTTAGGGATAAGACTTAATGTATTTGTGAAGTCACTTCACTTTCTGTGGTTGTCTCCTTCTACCACGTTGTCCACTTCCACCACTGCTAACTTGAATTGAGGAGGGGGCTCCCCAGCCAAACCCCCAGGTAATTCCTATATTGCCCCCCCTTTTCTTGGCAGGGCCCAGAATGGCCAATTCTTCTGACCTATATTTGTGATCCAGCCTTGAAAATAAAACAATCCATCCTCTTGAACCTGAGCCATTCTGGATTTTTGGAATTTCCTGGGATTATCTTCCACCATGTGCTAAGTACTTTAAGGATCCAATCTAGGTTTGCTAATGTTTGGGTAATTGATTTCTTATGAGTTGTTTTTAGCTATGCCATTCCTTCCATCATTTTTGGAAATCATCAGCTCTTTTTTAAAATTTCCTTTATAGTAGCCTCTGTGTACAGAAAAATAGATTTCACATCTTCTTCCAATTCATAATTAGTCTCAATCAATGTAGAGAAAATTACCCAAAAAGTACCTCATCTCAAGGCAGCTGTTGTGTCTAAGATATACTTGGGGCTGGGAAGAGAGAACTGCTATTTCGTTTAGATGTTTCCATACAGAACACAATAAAAACATTTTGTTTTTTGGGGGGGGGAACTTTCCACATAAAAAACCTGAATGACCTCCATTCACTGACTCCATCCCACATATGCCGCTGGCCACTTAACTCATTTCAGTTATCATGCCACTTTTCCCATCCATAACAAGTCTCCCTAAATCGTAGGATCATCAATTCTGAATGGAAAGAGACAGTTCATCAGGTTCAACCCCCTCATTTTACAGAAGAAGGAAACTGAGCAGAGAAAGGTGAAATGATTTGCCCAGGGTCACACAGCTAGTAAATATCTGAAGCAGTATTTGAACTCAGGTCTATCTGACTCTAAGTCCTATGCTCTATCCATTACATTACCAGGCTGCCTCAATTGCATTTCATTTTGCAACTTTCTCATACACTTATCATGAGATGTTGTGTATGACAAACACAGTCATCTGTGTTTGTGCCATATCCCTGCCTCCCCTTACACAGCCCCCACTACTGTACTGTTTGAATTCCATGGGGTTTTATCTAAAATTTATATCTCCCCTGGCTCCTAGCACAGTATCTTGTATGAAGTAGGTGCTTAATAAACTTTGTTGAATTGTAATCCACTTTGTTGGAATTCAATTCAGTTCAATAGGCATTTGCTGAATGCCTTTTACGTACAGGACCCTGTGCGTTCTCCTTGTGGGGGAGAAAGAAATAGATAAGAAGTGGTCTTGCCCTCAAGGAGCTTATAGTCTTGGTAAGGTGAAGTAAGATAGAATTGAGCACTGGGGTTAAGTCGGAAGACCTGAGTCTTTGAGTCATGATTTTGGGCAACTCATTCCCCCTCTCTGGGCCTCAGTTCCCTTACCTGTTAAATGAGGGGGTTGGAGTACTTGGTCCCCTAAATTCCCTTCCAGCTCCCAAATCCTTTGATCCCATGAATACAAAGAGAACTTTAATACAAGGTAGAATGTGTGAAGAGTAAAAGAGGGATAAAAAGTGCTCTGTGTGTTCAGGAAAGTCGAGGGGATCAGAGAAGGCTTCATAAAGAAGGTGACATTTGAGGTGAGCTTTGAAACAAGGGTGGGTATAATTTTAAGAGGCAGTCATAGGAAAGGGACATACAAGTCATGGAACACTATTTTGAGTAGAAGTTCAGAGGAAAGAAACCATGGGAGTATGTTCAAGGGAAAGCAAATTGTCAAGCTTGGCCAGGACAAAGGATGTGTAAAAAGGAGTTGTAGGAGACAGAGCCGGAACAGAGAGTCCTAAAGTTTTTTGTGTGTCATGGATTCATGGGCAATCTGTTAATGCCTATGAACCCCTTCTCAGAATAACGTAGGTCTTTTTTTCATTCATAATTAAGGGAAATCCTGTTCAATTAGAAGTTTGTGACAATAAAAATATAATTTTTTTCCCACTTAAGTTCACAGACCCTTTGAAATCTATTCGCAAATCCCTGGAGTAGAATAACAGATTGAAAGCAGATTTGTGAAGTCGTCAATGCTAGGTTGAATTTGGACTTAATTCTGTTGGCAATGGGCAGCCATGGAGAGCCTTATAGGAGAGGAATGTTATAAGCAGAGCTGTGCATTAAGGAGTCGACTCTGACCCTATATCTGGGTTGGCTTGGCAGGGGAGAGACTGGAGGCAGGGAGATAAGTTAGGAGGCTGGGGCAATAGCCCAAAGGAGAGGAATTCAAGGACCAAATGGGGCAGGGATGGGGGTGAATGGAGAAGTAGAAGGTAAATGTTATATATCAGAACTAACTGGGTTTGGCAAGTGATCAGTTGGAGGCAAGGGAAAGGGAGGAATCCAAGTAAAAGTCTTGAATTGGGATGATTAGGAGGATTGTCTCTAGTATGTACCATGTGACCTTGGGTAAGTCATTTGACTTCCCTGGATCTTAGTTTCCCTTTTGTAAGATGAGACCTGAAAACTTTGAAAGATTTAAGAATTCTGCACAATCCAATGACCAACCAGGATTCCAGAGTACTAATGATCAAACATGCTACTCATCTCCTGACGGGGAGGCAATGGACTCAGGGTGCAGAATGAGACATATATTTTTGGGACTTAACCAATGGAGGAATTTGTTTTGCTCGACAATATATGTTTATTATAAGGGTTTTATTTTTTCTTATTTTTTAATAGGAGAGTAGAGTTGGAAGGAACAGAAAGTAGATTTTTTTGTTCATGAAAAGAATTTTTTAATTTTTTTAAAAGTGAGGAGATTTGTGTTGAATGGCTCCCTTCCAGTTCCAGATTTATGATCCCATGACAGACAGGAAGACGGGCTAGGGAGAGAGAGGGTGGAGAAGAGTTTTGTTTTAGATCAAATGAGTTTGAGGTACTCTCTGTCAACTGTGAGGTGCTGTACACATGGGAGGACCTCTTATCATGATGACTCCAAGGAAAGAGAAAAGAGATTGCTATTCGATGATACTTAATGAACATAGTTCACTCCTAGTATATACATCTCTACTGCTTGCAAATGTCTCATCTCTTCTGTGTTTTAAACTTTCACCCTCCTATAGAGTTGTTTCAAAGTCATGGCAAAGGAGTCGAAGTCATCAGTCACTCCCCCAAAGTGGGGCCCGAATTAAAGAAGCAGGCCTATAGTTTGGATTTCGTGGTAGGGCAGTGGGAAGCCACTGGAGGACTATGAGAACAGAGAGATGTGGTCAGAGAGTTGGGCAGGGAGAGTCCCGATCTTCCCGGGAAGCCCAGGAATCACTGGCATTAGACAGCAGGTGTATGCCAGAAGAACTGATGCATCTTTGAGCTGCAGTTAGTACTAGTTGTTCTTCTTAGCAGGAGACGCTCTGGGTACTGCCCTTTGGCTTGGTTTCAATACCCCTTTGGTGTTTTTTTAAATTGGCAACTTGGAGAAGGTAGAGTTGGTGGCAACTTTGGAATGTTTGATGGAGAATCTGAGCTTCCTCTACCCAGGGAACCAAAAGATTGAGGAGCAACTGAAAAAATTGGCTATCCAAGTATATATTCACACTCACACATACCCTTGTGTGCACACTCATGCACGTTCTCATATCCTTATGCCCTCACAGGCTGACACTGGCACACTTGATACCAAGGCACAGAGTCTTTGAATGTCAGACCTTGCGGGTAATCTGAAACAATCCCTTTGTTTTACAGACGATGAAATTGAGGCCCAGCGTGAGGAAGGAACTTGACCCACATCATGTAGCTAGTCAGTAGCAGGGTCAGGAACTGAGGCCAGGTCTCTGGACTCTAAGGCCAACATATTTGTATGTACCCAGGATCCATATATTCATATTCCTGGGAAAATGGTGGGGCAGATATGCAGATTTCTAACGTCAGTAATCTGACAGTGCCCCCCATTTTGGCAGGCCCCAATGTTTACACTACACATGCTAGACAAGCGACAGTATCTAAAAGCCAGCTTTCAGGCTGCAGAGATGGGCTAACTGTGTTCCCAAAGGCTTCAACTGTATGTCCTTGTGACTCATGGTGGATTTGTCCCAAACAGGAAGACTTCACCAAAGGATGGAAACATCACTACTACTCAGATGGGGCTAGGGGGCCCCAGGGGGTGCCTAGGGAAGCTTCTGGTAGCCCTCTTCTACAGGCTGACTTCCCAAGAAGGACATTGCTGGGTCTGGTTCCAGACTACATCTGTCATGGAGTCGAGAATGTTGCCCATTAGGGGTTCTCAGGGCAAGATCACCATTCCTTTTGTAGTACGTGGGTTGGGCCAGGGAGGAATTCCATGTGGAGAGAACAGCCTGGGTTTGAAAATGAATATATGGTGTGGGAGAATGACAAGAAGCTCCATTTGGCAGGAGCACAGGACAACTTAAAAGACAGCTGTGTAAAATGGATTGTAAAAGCATTGGGGGTAGTTATCTTCATTGCAGAACTTCTCATGATCTGGGATGGGCAGGGCTGATGACAGATGAGCTCACTACCCCCCACAAGCCACTTCCCCTTCCTATTAGTGATGCCATCACTTTTTTTGTCAATTGCCAGGTTTGCAAACCAAGCAAGTCCCGTCATTCCTTCCTTTGAAGTGACTGGGATTCATTCATTTCCTCTCCAGAGGGATACAAATCAATGCAGAATAAATAAATGGAAGGAAACACAAGCCTAACTATCACAACTTTAAATATGAATGGGTTAATAACAAAAGAAATAAATATGACAGAAAGAATAAGGAAACAAAACCCAGCAATTGATTATCTAAGAGACATTCTCTTCTCCATTCTCATGACCTCATGGACCTTAGTCCAGACCCATATCGCCTCTCCGCTGAACACTTACAATCTCCTCGTCTAGTCTCCTGGTCTCCCCTCTCACTCCCCTCCAGTGTATCCTGCACAAGCTGCCAGAGTTCTCTTCCTAAAATATCAGCTTTTGTACTCCTAGAAATATAGGCTGTGGCTTCTGTGACACTCAATTCCATTTAACATTTATTAAGCACTTGCTGAATGTGGAGTCTATGCCAAGCATTGAGGAAGATCCTGCATTCAACTAAGCCACAGACCTTGCCTTCTATCAGGAGGATAAGACCCACACAAATAGCTGTAACACCCAGTGTTATGTGATAAGTGAATTAGAGATAAGCAAACTAAGGTGTTATTCGAGGCAGGGGGAGTTGGAGGAGGGAAGAAGGGAGAAACAATGCAGTTGTTACCAACACTGAGGAGATGACCCTGAACTGTTTCATAGCTGAGCCATGCCAGGGTCAGGTTTCACTGCCGGTCCTTGTTAGCCTTTGTCCCCAGGATAGAACTGTATCCCTGGACTTATCCCTCTTTCGAGAAGGTCACATCCACAGATAACAATCGGTCAACAAGTGTTTACCAAGCACATTCTGTCAGTCAACTAGCATTTATTAAACACCTACTATGTGCCAGGTGGGCATCTAAGTGGCATAGTAGATAGAGTGTCAGATCTGGAGTCAAGAAGACTCATCTTCTTAAGTTCAAATCTGACCTTAGACACTAGCTGTGTGATCCTAGGCAAGTCACTTAACTCTGTTGGCCTCATCTGTAAAATTAGCTGGAGAAGGAAATGATAAACCACTCCAGTATCTTTGCCAAGAAAATCCCAAATGGGGTCATGAAGATCAGACATGACTGAAAAATGACTGAATTACAGAGCCATGGTGTAGTAAATAGAATGCTGGAATTTTTAGGTCAGAAGACCTGGATTTAAATCTTACCTCAGATACCTACTAACTGTGTGATCTTAAGCAAGTCATTTAATGCCTCTACTTCCTCCCCTGTAAAATGAGGGAATTGGATAGACTCCATGACCTCCAAGGTCTCTTCTCCCTCTAAATCTATGAGGGGGCTATAGAGGGGGATGTCACTGCTGTCTGGAGGGATGGGGGCTGCAGGGGGGATGTCATTGCTGTGGGGGGACTGTAGGGGGGTGTCACTGCTGTCTGGAGGAGGTGGGGGCTATGGAGGGGGATGTCACTGCTGTAGGAAGATTGTAGAGGAGTGTCACTGCTGTCTGGGGGGATGGGGGCTGCAGGGGTTGTCACTACTATGGGAGGACTGCAGGGGAGTGTCACTGCTGTCTGGGGGGGATGAGGGCTTGGGGGGGTGGGGCACCTGGAAGGCAGGGGTCTTGAAGGTCACCTAGCAGGGGCAGGATGGCCCCTTGGAAGTACCCCTCAGGTACCTGATGCCTCAGGTACTTGAAAAACAATTCAGATGAGGGTTTGGGGCTTCTGAACTGAACTGACTTCTTATAGAGCACCACAGAATTCCTCCATTTGCTTTCTAGGTTTTCCACCCTGCCTGCTCTTGGCCCAGTCTCAGTATTTCTGTGTACATAAGAATACTTTCAACAGTGAAACTAAGACTTGCTTGTGCTTATCAGTTTTGTTAGGGAGAAAGTTTTTTGAAATCTGAGATGGCACCTGGAGCTGGAAGCCTTTAGTTCTTCTATTTGTATGAACTTGAACTTTCGCTACTGACTTGGACAAACTTTTCAACAAGATTTCAACAACCAACCAGTTCCCAGTTTGGGCTCTAGCAGCTTGATTCTGCCTATGCATACCCATATGAGAGCTGTCTTAAAGGCAAGGTGTTTTTAAATGGGGCTGATTTTGAGTGGTGCATTCTTCAATGGAGCATTTACCTGTTGGAAGAATTAGATTTGTGCTGTGAGAGTTATGAAGGCTACTTGTGGCTTTAATTTTATGATCTATGTACATCCTAATTGAGGGCAGGGACTATTTCCTTTTTTTTTCTGTCTTGGTATCCCAAGTGTTGAGTAATAGTACATGACACACAGTAGGTGCTTAATAAATGTTTGTTGAATTGGAGGAGAGAAAGTTGATACTAATTTATGGACTGATTGATATTTGGTTCTTATTTCCAAAGCTATTAGTAGGATCCATGATAGATTTTCCTTTCATATTGGCTGACATCTTTTTTTTTTTAAATAAAAATCACATCCAATGGTAGTCAGAAGGTCAGATGACCTTCCCATTAATAGTCTTAGGTTAGCTCCTTCTCAGACATTGTCCCTGGGCTAAGCTTCATCCCTGATAGTGGTAGCTGGCTGCCCAATGAAAAACTACTCCAGGCTGGCATCTCATTCTGAGAAACTTACTTAGGACACCCCCTGTCTTAGACTAGCAACTGAAATCCGTGATCTTTAGACTAGCGTACAAACCTAACTACAGGGAGGATAGAGGGAGCTGCAAGGATAAGGCCATTTGATCCTAAAGTCCTATAAGAAGGCCATTCATCTGGACACTCAATATGCTTGCAATTAGGAAAAAACGCCCTGAACTGGGGGTAGGGGAATGGAGACTGGAATTAACAAGACATTAGCAATGAGGAAGATTTTTCTCTAGTTCTTCTGGTGCCTGCCATTTTGGTATGATGTTCAATGCCAGGAATAATGCCCTAATGAGCCACCCACTAAGTATGGTATCACCAAGAGGCCTTCAGATATAGGACCATCATTGATCCACCAGCTATGATACTGCCATTGAGCCATTGAGTGTGTAGTGACCAGTGAGAAATCTCTTCCTCCTTGAGCAAAGAAGTCATATTTTCCTTTTTTGATTTCCTGAACCTTTGACCTCTTCATCTGCATTGGTTCATGCTGTTCCAGAACTGAGTCTTAGCCCTGGTCATTGTCTGGGCTGTTGGTACTCTTGCTTCATATCGGGTCAAGGAATTCAGTTTGAAGATAAAACATTAAAGGGAAAAGTGCTTTATAATTCTGTAAGGAAATGAGGGCAAAAGTGAAACAATTGGGGAAAGGGTTTATTTTTCATAGAAAACAAAGAATGCTACAAAATAAAGATGTCTAAAGGAGGCCATTCTTGAGGTTGACATCTAGAGAGAGAGCCTGTCAATATTATAAACAATGTTTTCCCTTCTCCTACCCACTCATATAGAAATAGACGGGCCTCCTTGGCCCCATGTCTCACATCACCACTTTGTTTCATACTGGCCCTAAAGGAGGCATCTTATCTCCAGCATCTATCCCAGAGAACATAACAGGGAATTCTCCTGTGACTTTAGTAGTCTGATCATCATTTGCAGGCTGCTCAACATTAGCTACAATTGTTTCCAATTAAAATGAAATAATAACATGAAGCCAAATGAAATAATATGCTGCATTGTTTGTTAAAAAAACTAGATGCACTATTCTAGAAAAGTCATCTTTTTTCTTTCATGCTCTTTCATTCTGAGGCTGAAACCCCACTGTTGGGCACCAACTGGAGATGTTCAAATATTAGGTCAAATCTATTAAGATGAAAATCAATAAGGATAAATGCAAAGTCTTCTTCTTGGGTTCAAAAAATCAATTTTGCAAATATAATATGAGGGAGTTGTGGCTGGCTAGAAACCCCCTCGTCAGAAAAAGATCTTGGGGTATAACGAACTGCAAGCTCATTATGAATCAGAAGCATGACATAGCAACCCAAAAAAGCCAATGTGATCATAAGCTACATGAAAGGAGGCACAGCTTCCAGAAAGAGGGAGGGTATAATCCTGATATGCTCTGCCCTTGTCAAGTGCACACACAACTGAAATACTGTGTCCAGTTCTAGGTGCCACATTTTAGGTGAAACAAGGACACACAGGAGAGTGTCCAGGAGAGAACAGCCATGATGGGGGAGGGCCTCAAGACCATGTTACAGAAGGATCAAGTGAAGAAATCGGAATATTGATAGACTGGAACAGAGAGTACTTAGGGAGACATGATAGCGGCGATTGTTCTACTTTTTATCTTTGTGTGTCTCACCTGTAATATAAAGGTTTGTTGGGTTGAACTGAATTGAAGGTTGTCGTGGGGAAAAGCCATTAGACTCATTCTTCATAGACTCATAGAGCATAGAACTAGGAGCAATGGGTAGAAGCAGCAAAGAGTCAAATTTAATCCTGATGTAAGGAAAAGCTTCTCATCTGGACCCAAACTGTTCTCTAGGTGTTGTCTCCCTCATTAGAATGAGAGCTCTTCGAGAGCTTGTCTTGCTTTTTCACATGGGCTTTGCCCATCTAAATTTTTCACCAGTGCTTTTTCATTCATTTATTTCTACTCTAACATTCTAGGATTCTAATATTTTGTGGTCTAAGGTCCCTTTAAACTCCAACATTCTCTGGATCTGAGGTTCTAGTCTAGGCTTTTGTTGCTGTCTTTGAAACTAGAACACTGTTTGTTGGGTTTCAAACTCTGGACATTGGCACATAGTAAGCATTTTCACTCATTCATCCAACAATCAGAGCTATCCAAAAATGGAATGGGCTTCCCTAGAGAAGTAAAGGGCTCCCCTTCACTAGACGTCTTCAGAATCTGAATGACTATACTTGTCTGTGGGAATCCTTCTTTGTGTTTATTTATTATTAATGTATTTTAAACTTAAATATGCAATAAGAAAAGAAAAAGAAACATATTATAAACTTAAATACAAAATAAGAAAAGGGGGGGGAAGCATTGCCATGTGCACAGCAGAACATAAGAGAGGAGTCAAAATATACAGCAATAAATTTCCATTTCAAGAAAGCCTGTATAATAAATACTATACATTGTGTTCAGAGCTGTTCATCTTTTCTTTGCTTCCTTGTGAGTTTTCTTTTGTTCTTTACTGTGTACTTTTTAACTTTGTTCTTTTTTTCCCCTTCTTCCCCTCCTTCCTCCAAGAAGGCTACAATTAAGCACACACAAATATATATTTATATATACATACATATACACATTTATAAAAAATATATATATACATACACACATACTTACATACACATACACATACTTAGATATCTATAATCATACTCATATATAGGCACATAAAACAGTATTGATTAATATGGCTGACAAATAGTGTAGTTTCCCTATTTTTCTCTTCTGATTAAATCTGTTTTAGCTTTAGCTTTGTCTGAGATCATTATTACTACCCCTGCTTTTTTCCTAATAAATTCTACTCCTGGTCTTTATTTTATGTTTGTACATGTCTCTTATTCCTATCCCTCCTGACTCCTCTACTTTGCTTCTACCCACTACCTTGCCCTCCTATTACTTCACCTACCACCCTCCAAAGATCTCTCCCTTATCCTCTCCCCCCTTTCTCCTTACTCTCTTGTTTCTATCTGAATTTAGAAGATTTTTATAGCCTTCCAAATACATATGTTATTGCATCTTTATCTCATTCTGTTAATCTAGACACCCTTCTATACCCCCTCATCCTATTCCCTCACCCTCTTATTTCTTTAGAAATTTAGAAGACTTTTATTCTCTCCCAAATGAAAATATTGTTCTTTAACCCAGATCTGATGTGAGTAGGGTTCCCTCTAAAAATCCCTCCCTTATCCTCTCCGCCTCCTTAACCCCTTAACCTTTTATTTCTTTCTGAATTTAGAAGACTTTTATATCCATATGTATATAAATGTATGTATGCATGTATGTATGTATTGTTCCCTCTTTAACCCATTCCCTATGAGAGTAGGGTTCTAGAACTACCAGCCCTCCTCCCCTATCTAATACCTCTGTCAATTCTTCCCCTTGCACCTTATTTGTATAAAATAGTACTCTTTTTACCTTTTCCTAAACAGTTTTACTTTTTAGAATCCCACCATACTCAGGTCTACCCTAATCTTTCTTACTAGTAACAATCTTAGACATACGTTTTACATTTCCTCATATAAAAAGTAAATAGTCTGTCCTTATTGAGAGATCCTTCTGTAGAGATGGGTTAGCCCAGTCAACTTTTGAGGTCTCTTTCCACTCTGAGATTCTCTGATGAAGCCTTGGGATCCAATGACAATCAGTTTGCATCGTTGGGCCTCAGTTTTCTCATCTATAAAATAGGGACATTAATATTGTCCTTTTCAGAGTTGTAGAGAAAATCCTTTGCAAACCTTATCAACATGAGTTATGTATTAGCCATCATCAGCAGAGGCACCTGGGGAATTTGGAACATGAAGGAAAAATTGGCTGGAGCCTTGGATTTAAAGAGAAATGTGTTGAAAGAGCCATTCTTTCCGAGTTTGGATCAGAGGGCCAGCTTTCACAGCTGAAAGACACAATAGTATCAGAGAGAGTTCCTTACAAAAAAGAGCTGAGCCCTGACTGCACTTGACAAGACTCAGGCCTGGAAATTCACCAAGAGTCAGGCAGAGCATGTTCCAACACACTGCCTGTAGGAAGTTTTTGATTCTACTTACATGATAACATTTCTCTGTTTTGTCCTCCAAAGTTTTAAAATGCATCCTGGCTTCTAGCCCTTCTCATCTCCAGGACACATAGCACACTGAACAGAGCTGAGCTTTGAATAGCCTGGAGGACTTCCCAGAACCTTCTCCAGAGCCATTCAACGCAACACCCCTCCCCACCCCCCTCCCGCCCTAGCCCAGGCTGTTTGGAGTCACGGCCGTGAGCTGTGAGCCCTGAGCTATGAGGGGGCAAGGAGTACCATGGCCTCCCCTTCGAGGGGGTGCTATGGACTCCAAGGTGTGTGTGTGTGTGTGTGTGTGTGTGTGTGTGTGTGTGTGTGTGTGTGTGTCTGGTTGGGGGCACTCAGAGCCTGGCCCCTCTGGCCTGCTTGATCTCAGGCATCCTTCAGATGTCTCCTTTCTCAGTATGTCTGCTACATTACTAACACTGTGGTCCAATCAATCATTCAGTCAACTAGTATTTATTAAGGGCCTACTGAGTTCCAGACAGTGCCGAGTGCTGGGGATACAGACAAAAAGTGAGATAATTCCTGCCCTCATGGAGTTTACATTCTAATAGAGAAAAAGACACATATGGGGGAGTGATATCCAAAGAAGGGAGTTTTGTTCTAGGCAGTCACAGGACTTGTTAGTGAAGACACAGGATAGTAGATTAAATTATTCTGCCTTTTCCAATAACAATGGCATTGGATCTGATTTTTGTTCATAGAGAAAGAAAAAGTGGAAAGGGAAAGAGGTGGGGTAGGGTCAAGACCTATTGACAAGATGCCTGGTATGTGGTGGATATCTAAATGGGACGTGAAGTGTGGTCTGCAGCTAGTTACATATATAGTGAGTAAGGGGAGCTTACATCTGCTCACCAGTCAGGGCGGCTTGAGGTTGTGGAGATGCGACCTGTCAACTGCCTCTGAAAGTTCTGCATTCCCTGCCTCTTCAGCCATCACTACTAAAGACCCAGAAAATAAAATTCTCCACACCAACTTCCTTGCCACCATCAAATTGTTCGATATAGGAAATAGGTTTTCAGGTTTTATCAATGGAAATGACATTTAAAAGATACATCACCATTGGTTGTGCCCCTGTATCTTTGGGACTCCTGGTCCTGAAGATACTACACACAAGAGTATCTCCCCATTAAGTTGTTGTTTATTCTTCATTCTCAAAGAGGACCACATCAGGGAGGTGATGCCATGACACACAAGTGAATTGGATTTAAGTGAGGGAGGGCTGTGCAAGGTCACCAGCCTCACTTTCTCCTCCGGGGCCATCTGGATCCAATAGCAAGGTATAGATCAGGATGACTAGAGATGGCCCAGGATGCAGTGGGAGACCCTGGAATTTTTAAGCTAAGGTCTTTAACAGGTCTCAGTTTGACTGAGGCAACCCATTAAGTATGACATCCTTGACAGCAGAGACTTATTCTGCCTTTCTATTTGTATCCAAAGTGCTTATGTTAATTGTTAGAAAGTTTTCTTTATTTCAAGTCAAAATCTACCTCTCTGCAACTTCCACTTGAGAAGGCAGAGCATAGTAGATAGAGCTCTGAGCCTAGATTCAGAAAGGCCTGAGTTCCTATCTAGCCTGAGATATTTGTGACCCTGGGCAGGTCACTTAAACCCCTGTCTGCCTCAGTTTCCTCATCTGTAAATGGGCATAATAATAGCAGCCACCTCCCAGGGATGTCATGAGAGTCAAATAGAATTATATTTGTAAAGTGCTTTGCAAACTTTAATTCACTGTAGACATGCAGACTACTTACTCTTAGATGACTTCCAAGGGACCTTCTGTCTCAAATCCTACCCAGCATCCAGCAGAACCAATCTGATCCCTCTCCTTCATGAAAGCCCTTTAAAGAATACTGGAACACTGATCATTAGACCCCAAATTTTCTCATCTCTAGGATAAGCACGTTGAGTTCTTTTCATGGAGTTTCAAATTCCTTCCTGTCCTCATCACCCACCTCTACACATGCTCTGGCTTTTGAGATTTGGACTGGCCACGATGGGCTAGCATTTGAGGTAAACAAGCAAAACAGTGAGCAAAACAAATATGGGGGATGGTAAATCAAGTCGTTAAACACCTACTATGTGCCAGGCATTGTGCTATGTACTAGGCATACAAATAAAGGCAAAAGACAGTCTTTGTCCTCAAGGAGCTAATTGAGAAGATAATATGCAAACAATCATGAAGAAGCAAGATGTAGACAAGATAAAGGGGAAGGGGGGGGGGTCCCTAGGAAAGGCTTCTTGCAGAAGGTGGAATTTTAGCTGGTGCTTGAAGGAACCAAGGGAAGCTGGGATGCAGAGAGGAGGAGGGAGAGAATTCTAGGTGTGGGAGACAGTCAGGAAAAATGCCTGAAGTCAGGAGAAGAATAAAACCATTAAATATGAAATGTCTTTAAAATAGAGAATGCTTTACAGATCTGCACATCATCCTGCAGAGAGACTAAACACGGTCCTTGCCCACACGGAGCTCAGAGTCTAATGGGGGAGACAGCGTGAAACAAGCAAGATAGAGACTGACCTGGCAGGAGTCAACATACATTTCTGCATGAAATTACATCCCTTACTTTCCAAGATTCCTTTACTTTCAATTCATAATTTCCATTTCTCACAACTCAATTTCATCTTCCACTCTTTCCCACATATACCCCCCATCCTTGGCAATTCAGTTTTCTTACTGTCCCCCAACTTTTTCTTCCCAACTAGCTATGTGACCCTTGAATATGGTGTAATGGAAGGAACAGTGGTGGATTTCCAGGTTTTGAAACACCCCCCCAATTTATCCTGTCTTTATCTTGCTTGCACATAGTTGTTTGCATGTTGTCTTCTCTTTTGTTTAAATTTTATTTATTTCATTCTGAACTTAAGAAATAAGCATTTCTATAACATAGAATAGGAAAAAAGGGGGGATTGTACATGAATTTTTTTAACATTTTTAAAGTTTTGAGTTCCAAATTCTATCCCTCCTTTCCTCTCCTCCTACCACCCCAGACAGTGAGCAATCAGATATAGGTTATACACGTACAAATGTGTAAAACATTTCCATATTAGTCATTTTGTTGTACATGAAATTGGCATGTTGTCTTCTCAATTAGCTCCTTGACTGTCTTTTGCCTTTTTTTGTATCCCTAGGGCTTAGAACAGTGCCTGGCACATAGTAGGTGCTTAATAATTCCTGCTACTTACTTGGAAAAAAAAATCATTTCACCATTCTGGGCCTTGGTTGGCAAGGAGTTTTGTGTAGGTGATTTCTGAGGCTCTACCTGGCTCAAAATTCTAGGATCCTAAATCATTCTTCCTCTCTAAACTTCAGATTCTTTATCTATATATTGAGGAAATTAACCCAGCTCTATCACAAACTTGCTGTACCACCTTGAGCAAGTCAATTCATTCTCCAAGTCTTAGTTTCCTTTTCTGTAAACTGGGGAGAATTATCCCTGCCCTTTGTGCCCCCATGAAGCCATTATGAAAATAAGATGGAATAATGGATGGGAAATTGCTTTGTGAAAATAAGGAGCTACAAAGACTATTATTAATTAGACAGCTGTGAGTATACCCTAGACTAGATCTGCTCAAAAGGCAAGTTACAAGTGATGTTACAGGAAAGGCAGACGTCAACTTGAAGGAAAAACTTCCTTACCAACAGAGCTAGAATGGGTTTTCTTAGGAGGTAGTGAGTTCCCCACCTTTACAAGTATTCAAGAGCAGACTAGATATGAACATTTGACATGTTAAGACTGAAAAAGATCTTGGGATTTTGATGGTCTGCAACCTCAAACTGAGTTGCCGTTGTGCTGTGGTAGCCAAGAAAATGAATGCAGTCTTGGGGGCGTTAAGGGAGGCATATCTTTTAGGAATGAGTCAGTAGTTCCTCTGTACTCAGCTCAAGGCATCATATTTTGGAAGAACATTGACAAGCTGGACAGCATCCAAAGGAAAACAGCTAAGATGGTGAAGGGCCGTGGGCTCACACCATACGACAACGATTGTTTAGCCTGGAGGAAAGTAAACTTACAGGATGCATGAGTCCTGTCTTTAAGTATGTGAAGGGTTGTCATCTCCAAGAGGAGATTTGGAGATGGGTTGTCATCTCCAAGAGGGATTCTGCCTCTTCCTTTTGGCCCCAGAAGGCAGAACTAGTAGGGAGTGGCAGTTGCAAAGAGGTAAATTTAGCCCGATGTCAGGAAAAACTTCTCACAATGAGAATTGTCCCCAAGTGAGATGGGCCACCTCAGGGACCAGTGGGCTCCCCTTCATTGGAGGTCTGCAAGCAAAGTCTGGATGACCTGCTGTGGAGTGAGGGCATTGTAAATTATAATTATATATTATATAAATTATAATTCTTTTTCAGGTAGAGATCAGACTAGATGTGGCCACTAAGGTCTGCTCAAACTCTGAAATTCTGTAATTCGATGAGATTTCCCTTCGTGCAGAGAAGTTGGTCTCAGTGATGCGTGGGCTCCTTTCCAATGCCACAATCTATTCTTCTTTGTCCCCTGTGTCCCCTATTTGCCTGGCACCAAAAACCTCTGTTCTACCAAATCCGGGCGGCCAGTTGTCCAGCTGGCCACCGGATGGGAAAGTGTGATTGAATGAGAAAGGGAAAAATGGGCAGGCTGAGTTGTCCTGGGTATTCTTGTGTGTCCGATTTTACTCCTCTTCATGGCTTTCATTGTAAAAACAGGGCAAGGCAGTGTCTGGACTTTGCCATGCATATATCATCAGTTCCTGACTCAAAGCAAAAAACGTGTGTGAAGCATGTTTTTCTATCAAAGACATAAACTGTGGTGAGAATGCCCTCCCAAACTGTTGTGTGAGTCCTGAGCTTAAGGAAATGATTGTCCTGGCAGGGAGATTAGAAGAATTAAAGGGAAATCAGATGTGACTTCATTATGATTTGCACACTGCATTATAAACTCACTGGCTGAATTGGACTTTTGATTTTATTTTTAAACAAACTCAATCATTTATCAATCTTAGAAGATTAGAATTGGAAGGGACCTTCAGGATCAACAAGATCAGCTCCACCCCAATCCCTTCACCCCACTGGATCTGGTTTCAATGAACCTGGGTTTGATCCCCAGTTCTGCCAATTACTACTGAATAACAACAATTTGGGGGGTAGCTAGGTGGTGCAGTGGATAGAGTGCTGAGCCTGGAGTCAGGAAGACTCCTCTTCCTGAATTCAAATCCAGCCTCAGACACTTACTAGCTGTGTGACCCTGGGCAAGTCGCTTCACCCTGTTTGCCTCAGTTTCCTCATCTGTAAAATGAGCTAGAGAAGGAAATGGCAAGCCACTCCAGCATCTTTGCCAAGAATGCCCCAAATGAGGTCACCTAGAGTTGGACACAACTGAAAACGACTGAACAACAATTGACTTTGGCCAAGGGAGCTCATTTTCTTGATATTTTGTAAATCATTTGGCCTTTCTTCTACCTGGAATTCAGGTAGTAGAAGTATCTGTGATGCAGCAAAAAGAAAATTGAATTTGGAATTAGGAAAACTAGCTGAAATCACAGCTTCATCAAATTCTAAGTGTCCTTGGGTTCATATCTTGTCTCTGATGCTTCCTATTTGTGTGCCCTTGAACACGTCATCTGATCTCCATGGGCTTCAGTTTTCTTTTCTGTATTATAATAGCAATAGTAATGACAATAATAATAACCAACACTGATATAGCTCTTCAAATGTTTCAAAATACTTTATATGCCTTATTTGAGCCTCATGATAGTACTGTGAGGTAGATGCTACAAGTATTATCAAACTCATTTTACAGATGAGGAAATTGAGACTCAGAGAGGTTAATTAACTTGCCCATGATAACGCAGTTAATAAATGTCAGAGGCAAGATCTGAGCTCAGGTCTTCCCACCTTCCTTGCCATTGTGACAGGCTGTCTTCATAAAAATGAGGTTTTACTAGGTAACCTCCCACATGCCACCTGGCTCAGAATCTCACATTCTTAGGAGAACACTAAGTCCCAGTGAGATGTAGAGAGGTAGTGACGTGCCCGAAGCTGCACAGACAGTCATTGATAGAGCAGCTGGGCTTCCTGGCCCCTAATGCACAGCTTTGCCCACTTCGCCCAATCTGCCTCTATCTGAAGTTTGAATAAAAGATGGCAGGTTACCCCCACAGTAACTGTGTGACTATTTCATTTTTTAGAAATTAAGTTAAAAAAAAAGGCCATGTGATAAGTGAGAGTCATGTCATGTTTTTAGTGTAATTTAGGGAGACAGTTTTGCTAGAGGGATGCCTGCCACACCCCAACCTTGCCCAAAGTTTGAGGTTGCACTGGAAATGGGGGTGGAGCTTAGGGGACAAACCCAATTGTGAGACCCATGTTCCTGTCCTCTGTCCTTGACCAGTTGGCTATATGATCATGGTATTTTTATTTTTTATGGCTTAAGAGCATTCTTTATTTAAAACAAACAAACAAACAAACAAAAACCAACCCAGGCCTTTGCTATTGAAAGGCTAAAGTTTCTCAATAGCTGAACATTGGTTTCTCCTCCTTCCTCCTACTCTCTCCACCCCCACCAGGCCTTTTCTCCTCCTGGCACACAGGTAGGGAAGAGAGCTGCGGTGTGCTACTGGAATGAGCAATGAGGGAGTCTGGAGTTAGAGCACCTTGGCTTGAATCCCAGATTACTCCTTCTATCTGTTCATAGGCTAGTCACTTCATCTGTCAAAAACTCAGTTTCTTCCTCTGTAAAATCAGGAGGCTGGACTTGTTAACAGGATTTTATATATGTACATACACTAATAATATACAAATCATAATTCCCTTCTCAAAGCCTTGCCTTAAATCCAATTCACTCTGGCTCTCATTGATTGGCCAATAATTGGTCTCAGACCAAGCCCCACTTAGTGATCATTGTTTGGGTCCTTAAATAGTAACCGTTTCTGTTTTGGCCAGAAATCCAGATCTGGCTTCCCCTCCCGGATTGATTTTTTTTTTTTTAATTAGGTAAAAGAAACCGTTTCTTGGCTCATTTCTTACCTAGCTTTAATCACTTAATGGGCGTTGCCTCAGTCCAACTGAGACCTGAGAAAGACCTTAGCTTAAAAAGGTGGAAGTCTCCCACTGCATCCAGGGCCATCTCCAATCTTCTTGATCTATATCTTGCCACCGGACCCAGAAAGTGAGGCTGGTGACTTTGCACAGCCCTCCTCATTTAATTCACTTGCAAGTCATGGCATCCACTTCCTGATGTCACAGTCCCCTTCGAGAACAAAGGACAAACAACAGTCCAGCCCATACATAAAAGGAATCTTTACCATAATAATCCTGGCAAGTAATCATCCATTGTCTGCTGAAAGACCTCCAAGGAGAGAGAAGCCACCACCTCCCTAGGTGGCCCATTTCACTTTTTGGTTAGCTCTAAATGTTAGGAAGTTTTTCTGACATCAAGCCTGCATTGGCTTCTCTGTGACTTCTATCCACTGCTCCTTGTTTTGCTCTCTGGGCCAAACAGAACAAATCTAATCGCTCCTGTACATGAAGGCCCTTCAAATACTTGAAGACTTCTGTCATGTTCTCTCTGAGTTTTCTTTTCTCTGGGCTAAACATGCCCTATTCCTTCAGCCAGTCCAGGGATGGGGAAACTGCAGCCTCAAGGCCGCATCTTTCTAGATCCTTGGGTATGGCCTTTTGACTGAGTCCTTTTATTAAGGACTAAAGCACTAAATCCTTTTATTAAGGGGATTTGTTGTGTGAAGTTTAGATTCAGTCCAAGGGCCACACTTGAGGACCTAGAGGGCCACATGTGGCCTCAAGACCACAGGTTCCTCACCCCTGAGCTAGTCCTTCTATGATATAGGGGCAAGACCCTTCACCTTCCTGATTGCCTTCCTCTGGAAATTCTCCAATTTATCAATTATCGATACATAAACTATAGTGCCTAGAACTGAACACAGTACTCTGGCAAAAAGCTACTCTGACAAAAGCAGAGAACAGTGGGACTGTTACCAGTTGGCCCCTAGAAGCTAACTTAGCCCAACATCACAAAAGCTTTTTTGGCTGCCGTATTCCATTTCTGACTCGTGTTGACCTTACAATCCACTAAAATCCCCAGATCTTTTTCGAAACTATTGTTGTCTAACCATATCTCCCCCATCTTATACTTATGAAATCTACCTAAGTATTTAACTTCATACTTATCCCAATTGAATTTTATCAGATTCAGTCCAGTGATCTGAATTTCCTCACCTATAAAATGGAGTCGTTAGACTAAAGGACTTCTTCCAGCTCTAACACACTAATAGAGCAGCTGTGAATGCTCAGGGAGGAAACAGATCCTGTGTTTAGCTCTCTTGCTCATAGCAAGGTTTTGTTTTTGATTTTTTTGAGGCTGCTAGATGGCTCAGGGCATAGAATGCTGGATCTGGAGTCAGGAAGTCCTGAATTCAAATTCTGCCTCAGACACCTACTAGCTCTGTGACCCTGGGCAGGTCACTTGATCTCACTCATTCATATCTTTAATACCCACTCATCCTTATCTATAAAATGAGGATGATAACAGCATTTATCTCCTTTGCAAACCTTAAAATGACGTATAAATGCTAGGTATAATAATAATAACTATTATTATATATATTATATGTGCCTAAATCTCTTCTAAGCCCTTTGAATCAATTGATTTTGTTTAAGGAAAAACCTCCACTTTCCCTAATGCCTGGCAGAGGGTCCAGCAAAGAAAAGATAAATTCCAATGAAGAACGGGGGGATCTGTTCTTGACAACATTGAATTTCCCAGTGGGAACAAGCCTGGGGTCTCTATACTCTGGGATTCTCTCTCCACTCAGAAAGAAGTTGAATTTTATTGCATTGGATTGAGTTGAAACACCAAATATGGTTTAAAGTAGCTGGTGGAAAGGTTGTCAGGAAGTTTCCCCAGTCACCCCCACGCCCAGCCTCAAGAAAATACAACAAAGTAGAGACAAGCGGATGTTGCTTTACAATTTACTAAGCCTCTACCATGGCCATTATGTCACTTAATTATATATTTAGAGATGGAATGGACCTTAGAAGCCCATCTAGTCCAATCCCTTCATTTTACAGAAAAGGAAACTGAGTCCCAAAGTGCTTTACATCAGGTCACAAATCAATCAACAAATGTATATTAAGCACCTTTTCCAAAAATGAAAAAAAAAATCCTTATTCTCAAGGAAGTGATAGAGGCAGGATTTAAACTCAGCTCCTCTGACTACATAGCCCAGTGCCATTTCCAATACTATACCATGATAGCCCTGTGGAGGTGGCAGGGCAAATATGATTAGCCTCAATTTACAGAGGAGAAGGTCAGAGTTTAGAGAAGGGAAGTGAATCCACATCTTCTCATGTTTTGGTCTGTTATACCACACTGACCCAAAATCTAGATAGCTAGGCGCCTCTGAAGGGAACTTTAAAAACCTATACTTTTTGAGAAGAAACGAGTAGACCCTCTTCTGAGTTTCAGGGACTTCTTAACTTTTTTTTATGGCCTAGACCCTTTTGGCAGTCTGGTAAAGCTTGTGCACCTCTATCATAATAATGTTTTAAATGCATGAAATAAAATACATAGGATTACAAGGAAATTAATGATACTAAAAGACAGTTATCAAAAAAAAATCTTTAAACAAATTTACAAACCCCAGGTTAAGAATCCTTGCTACTTAATGTACAGAGACCAGGCATTGTTGAATTCTATGGCTTTTCCTAAGCAGGGCTCAGAGGCCTTCAGACTTCTGTTATTTCACGGGATTGAGATGGTTGACCATATTTACCCTTTATTCATCGATTCATTCAAATGAGTAACTGAGTTTTTTCTTTTTTTTCTTTTCTTTTTTTTGGGGGGGAGGGGAGTGAGGCAATCAGGGTTAAGTGACTTGCCCAAGGTCACACAGCTAATAAATGTCAAGTGTCTGAGGCCAAATTTGAATTCAGGTCCTTCTGACTCCAAGGTCAGAGCTTTATCCATTGCACCACCTAGCTGCCCACAGTTGAGTTTTTTCTTGAATAGAGCCTATGGTAATACAGCTAGTTAGTGACATGGCCAGGATTCAAGACCAGGTTCTCTGACTCTAAATCTGGAGTTCTTTCCACTGAGCCAGAAGGAGAGGATCAGGCTAAATGATCTCTAAGGTCTTTTTCAGCCCTCACAGTCTCTGATTCTAAGTACATCCCTTTGACTAATGAGTGCTGTAGGGGCCAAGGGAGGACAAGGGCTGGAGTATGTTGTCAGGAGTCCTCCCCAGTCATAGAAGCTCCTCATTGCAGGGACACAGACAATCAAGAATGTTATTCAGTCACTCCAGACTCTTTGTGACCCCATTCTGGGTTTTCTTGGCAAAGATACTGGAGTGGTTTGCCGTTTCCTTCTCTAGCTCATTTTACAGATAAGGAAACTGAGGCAAATAGGGTTAAGTGACTTGCTCAGGGTCACACAACTAGTAAGAATCTGAGACCAGATTTGAACTCAGGAAGATGAGTCTTCCTGACTCCAGGACTAGCGTTCTGTGCACTATGGCGCGAAGCTGCCCTGGTCAAGGACAAGGAATACCAAAACCATGAGGGAACTGGATAGTCCTAGCCAATCCCAAGGCCCCAAGAAAGAGGCCTGTGGAATTTTGAGTTACCACAACCCCTGGATTAATGTTGCTTGAACTTGGCTTGGATTAGAGCCTGGCTTTATCCCTTAATGGCTTTCACTTGACTTTGTTTTGTTCCCATAAAATAATAGATTTGCAACTAGTGTAGAGGAAACAAGAATAGATTTGGCAGTAGAGGAGTTGGGTTCAAATCCTGGGTTTTCCACTTACTATGGGGTGTTCAGAGAGGATGAGCAATTCTAGCGTGAGGGCTTGCCGGTGTTCATCTTTCACTTGCCTGTGGTACCAAGAAGCTCTAGCATGCTCAGCTGCCATATCCTGGTAAAACTGTCTCAGCAGATGGGCTAAACCAGGTTGAGAGTAACTGATCGGCCTCAAACCCATCGGTGAGTTATGGGGATGTCTACCCTAAGCATGTGAAGCTTTCTCCCTGTGGAATGGGCAGATGAGAACAATTTGTGCCAGTGGCCATAAAGTTACCTGAAGCAGGTGTTGTGGAGCACTTAGAACTTGGTCAGACATCAAAGACACCAAGGTCATCCACTGCATCCTGGGCCATTGCCAGTTGTCCTGGCTTTTGTCTTGCCACTGGACTTCAATGACTCTGAAAGAGAGAGTGGGTCTGTCAACTTGGTGCAATTCTGCCTCACTTAGATCCAATTCACACACAAGCCAAGACATCATCCCACCATGTCATTGGCCCTCTTTGAAAACAAAAGGCAAACCACAACTTTAGGTAAACCCCTTCTCTGTAGACCTCAATTTCCTCTTGGGTAAAATAAGGGAAGTTCGTGAACTAGTAGCTATCTCTATCTCCTTCCAGCTTGGCCATTTTATATTGCTGGATTTGCTGTTGTGTGATCGACACATTCTTGGAAATTTCTTTAATGAGCCCGCCTTCCATCTCTTCCTTCATTGCTTCCTATATTGACAAGAGAATATTCTTTGGATTTTGATATGTGGATGTGATCATTGAGTTAAAATGAGACAGGAAAGTTATCTTAGCTTGAATCCATTACCAAGCCAACCTTGTATCAGTGTAGCTAATGCTAATGATAGACATGCCCCAACTTCTGAAGTCTCCAGTCTTTAATCTGATTAGAGTTGAGTAGCTTGGCTGAGGCCCAGACCATTCACACAAGATCCTCCTCCCACTTTCCAGGGGAGAGAAAATGTTCCCAAGGAAATATCTCTTTGAGGCTGAGCTGTGAAGTCTTATGTGTTAGTCATGTAATATGCAGGCTGCCAAGTCCCCTCATAGCAATGTCTTCCTTTTCCTTGTTTGGGCCTCTGCAAAGGACCAGTAGTCCCTGACCTTGACCCTCCCCCCTGCCTCTACTTCTGTTCCTTTGGGCAGCTGACTGTCAGAGAGGAAAGGTCCAATGTAGTCAGAAGTAACCCGATCATGAAGTCACAGAGCCTCCTTGTCAACAAGAAGCCATCTACTCCAGACCCTATGTGAGCAGTAGTCTCTACTATTCCTGATAAAATGGTCACACTGTCTCTGCTTGAAGATCTCCAGTGATGGAGAATTCACTGCCCTAGTATGTAGGCTAACATAGCATTCTACTTCTGCACAGCTGTTATTGTTTGGAGCAGGGAAAGGAGAGTGAGGGAATTCCTTATATTTGGTCAAAATCTGGCAGGGCACACTTAATGGAAAGAGCACTGGATATGGGGTCAAGATCTAGGTTCACATCCTGACTCAAGTCTTTTAGTCTCTCCAAATTTTAGTTCCATCATTTTTGAAAAGAAGGACTGGTTTACATCAGCAGTTCTTAGCCTGGGATCTGTGAATTTATTTTGTGTTTTTTTAAGAAAATATTTTGATAACTGTATTTCAATATAATCAGTTTCCTTTGAAACCCTATGTATTTTAAGTTACTCAGTTAAAAACATTATTCTAAGGAAGAGCCCATGGTCTTCACCAGACTGCCTAAAGGGTCCATGTCCAAAGTTAAAAACCCCTGGACAAGATAATCTCTGGGGTCTAGCTCTATTCCTATGGTCCTGTGATGTGCCTCACTGTAACTTCAATCTAATGCTTCTCGTTCTGTCCTCTGGGGCCAAGAACAAGCCTAATCCATCTTCTCTGTGACAGCATTTCAAACGCTTTTCAGACAGCTCTGACGTTTCTCCAGAGCCATTTTTTTCCGAGGTTTACGACCCCTAGCTTCTTCAATCAATTGCCCCATGATGTGATTTCAAATTCCCTCCCCATTCTCTTTCACTCTTTCACTTTAGCTTACCTATGTCCTTCCTAAAATGTGATTCCCAGAACCCGGAACAGTATGAAGGGTCAGAAGATAGCAGGACTATTATCTCCCTCACTCTGTACAATCCTCCTCTATTATTATTGCAGATGGAGATACCATTAGCTTTTTCTGGTGACCAGGTCACACATTTGACACTTTTTCAGTCCAGGTCATTTTCGCATGAATTATTTGTGATCTAATCAGGCCATTCTGTACTTATGCTGAGCTTTGGAAATATGTCCTGGTCATTTACTGAAATGGTTTCTAAGCTGGGGACACATTCTCATCAGAGACACATGCTGACTGTCTGTGGAGCTTGGCGATGGGCTTCACATACTGGACAAGAATAGCATGGCAGTCCCAAAGCGTGAGGGAACCAGCTGTCCCAGACCAGACTAGAGACTTCTATTCTGTGGTGGCCACTGCTATGTGCATGGACCCATCAGATAAAAGAACTGGGGACAGGGATCTCTACATACTTAGACTGCTTATAATGACGTGTCAGTTATACAGTGAGCTCCTTGAAAGGAAGGACTGTTACCATTCTTCAGTGTCTAACACATAGTAAGCGCTTAATAAATTCAACCAATAATAGTATGGAATAAAATATAAGCCCC
Source organism: Vombatus ursinus (assembly GCF_900497805.2). Classification (NCBI taxonomy): domain Eukaryota; kingdom Metazoa; phylum Chordata; class Mammalia; order Diprotodontia; family Vombatidae; genus Vombatus; species Vombatus ursinus. The sequence goes on from NW_020954563.1 coordinate 13,724,436, forward strand.
CTGAGGTCAGGGACTGCTCATTTTGTCTTTGAATCTCCAGAACTTAGTACCTAGTACATCGTTTAGGGGCTTAATAAATGCTTACTGGATTGGACTCCTTTAGATTAGAGAATTGATTTTAATCCCAGTTCTGCTAGGAAGTCATTATGAGCCTTTGGCAAAACCCTTCACTATTCCTCACCAGGGACCTTGTACTTGCCTTTTTTTGTACACTTAACCTTAGGGAGTGCCAGGTACACAGTAGGTACTTAATAAATGCTTATTGACTGATTGACTGTTAAATGGGGAGAAGAATTCCTGCCCTTGTCTCCCTCATACAGCTAATATGAGGATCAAACAAGACACTGTATTTTGAAAATAGTTTATAAATGGAAAATGCTGTACACATGTAAGGGCCTATTGTTATTATTACTACTATTGGTATAATTACTATTTGTATGTAACTAAGTTTCCTTGAAGTGGGGATGGGGGGTGGGGCAGGGTGGAGGAAGAATAGAGGAGTCTCATTTTGGATTGTTATACTTATAAATGACATAACACCATGCATCTGTGAATCCCATCTGTGAATCCCAGCTCAAGCTTCTCCCCAAACCAGCTCTATCTGAGCCTCAAATAACCACATTTTAAAGCCCTCTTCCCAAGTGGGTGGGATGTTCCTGTCACCAATGAAGAACATTAGGAATAATTGATTAGCCCTGGAAAATGAAAGGGGTGGATACCAGATGGGATTGTACGTGGTACTTAATTCCCTCCCTGTAGGATCATAAAATAGACAGCTGGAAGGGCCTTTTGACAGTGAATCCAACTTACTTATTTTACAGTTTAGGTAACCAAGGCTTGGGGAGAGGAAGCAGCCTGGTCAGGTTCAGAGTCAGGATTCACACCTAATTTTTCTGATTCCCATTCTAGTGCTCTCTCTGTTAGAGCAGGCTCGCTCATCACCCGTTGTGAATATCTATTTTGAGATCTCTTCCCATTTGTGGGCTCATAATCCAGAGTCCTGGGGATAAGGAACACTTTGCAATGATTTCCTGACAACTCCGTAGAGGAAGATTTGTAAATAAAACAAACGTGTACAGAGACAACTCTGGCTCAGAGCCTCTGGATGAGCTGGTTGTGCCAGCACATCTGCCCTTGGTATGGGGGCTAGAGCTTTCTCTAGAAAAATCTGCATCATGGCCCTTAGCACAGTACCTAGCCCATAGGTGTTTAATAAATGCTTGTTGACTATTTCTCAAATATTGCTTTTTGGGGGAGGGGAAATTCAATTTAGTTGATTTAGATAATTTGTTAAATTTGGAAAAGATTTTTATTGTTTTTGTTGTTTAAAGATGATTATGTAATCATTACCAATTTTAGAAACCCTAGAGAACAGAGGACATTCCAATTCTGAGATTTTCATCTTTTAAAAAAAATTCAATTAAAGCTTTTCTTTTCTCTCCCTCTCACTTCATACCTCCCCACCCCCAATAAAAGGGAAAAAAACTAAAAATAAAAACTTCATGCCAGATTTTGATTCTTAAATGATTGTTTTTAATGGAGGGTCACAATGCTCTGTTATTAGAGTTGAGTTGAAATTGTTCAGAGACCAAAGTGTAGACTTTGTTAATTTTTTTAATAGAGCATTGTGTAGGCCCTATTAGAATTCTAGGAGGATAGATCATTAAAGCTAGGAGGTACCTTAGTGAAGAAGTCATTGTAAAGCTGAGAACCATAGAGAGAAAGTAAATTGCCCAAAGTCATACAGGGAGTTAGTAGGTCTAGAACCATGAATGTCAGATCTGTAAGAAATCATAGAAGTCATCATGTCCAACGTCTGCATTTATCGACAAGGAAATGGAAGCCCAGAGAGAAGAAGCAACTTGCCCAAGATCATAAAGGTGGCAAAACCACTTGCGCCTTGAACTTGAACCCAGTTTTTCTACCTTTGAATTTGTCATCTTTCTAGGGAGCCAGCATGATATAATAGAAACTGGGTTTCAGAGTTCAGGATGACTTGGGAACTGTGAGCTAGGTGACAATGACCCATTAGAAGTTTGGAAAAAAGCATGGATTTAGGGGGTAATATAATGAGTTCCATTTTGGACATGAGATACCAATAGGATATCCATTTAAAAGTGTCTAATACGCAGCTGGTAGTGTGGGAGGGGAGTTCAGGAGAGATTAGGGTTAGATAGAGAGGTCTCCTGCTTATGTCATCTGCATAATTATATGGATTGGATAAGTGAATAAGATCAGAGTTATCCTGAACTTTTCACTTTCCCTCATCCTTGACATCCAGTTAGTTGCCATGTTTTTTCATTTTTCCTTCTGCAACATCTCTTGTATTAACACCCTTGTCTCCATTCAACACGGCCCCTCCTAGCTAAGCCTTCATGTGTGTCCTGGCTGGAAATCCTTCACAGAGTTTCCAAAATAATCTTCCTGAAGCATAGGTCTGAACACGTCACATACACCCCCCCCACCAACCTGCTTGAAAACCTTTGGTGGTTCCGCCATTAGTTCTATGGTAAGTCCTTCACAATATGGCTCCCATCCTCCTTTCCATATTTATTTCATATTATTCCCTTTCACACATTCTCTGTTCCAGCCAGACTACCTCCTCCCTGACTTGGCATTTCATCTTTCATCCATATGCCTTTGCATAGTGTCCCCCAGAACCATAGTGTATTCCCTTCCCACCTTGCCTCTTAGAAGCCACCTCTTTCTTCAGGCCCAGTTCAAGTGCTCCCTCAATGTAGCCTTCCCTGATCTTCCCCCACCCTACCTTTAGTTGTTTGTGTGCTTTCCCTCCTCAAATTACTTTGTATTTACTTATCTGTGTGTCTGTTTTCTACCTTTGGTAGAATATAAGCTCCTTGAGCTTATATTTGTTCTTGTATCAGTGGTGACTAGCTCAATGTTTTGCACATGGTAGGAACTTAATTTTTAAAAGTGAATTTGTTAGTAAGTAACAACGGCTTTGGAGATTCAATTCCATTTGCCTTATCCAAGCACCCCCTTTGATTTCCCAGTCACCCAGCTCTAAGCTGTGTGGTCACAGACTTGCATCAGCCTATGCTGACCTATATAAGCCTAAACCTAGACTGAACCCTGTTCCCCCCCCAAAAAGCACTGATGAAGTTCCTACTTGCTTATTGCTATGGCAGATGACATACATGTCATAGCAAACAGAAATAGTCTCTGACCTCAGAAAGATGCATGAAGTTTAACAAAGCCTACACTTTGGTCTCTGAACAATTTCAACTCAACTCCATTCAATAAGCATTTATTAAACACCTATTATATGCCAGACAGGTACTTTGCTAGGCACTAAAGATACAATAACAAAAGTGCAAACAGTCACCCCTCACTGGATCAGAGCTTAGTTCACACCTAAGATCAAACCAAACAAGTCTAATCCCTGTCTCACAGGATAACTTCTGAGATACTTGAAGATGGTTATCATGGCCCCCGCTAGTTTTATCTTCACCAGGATACTCTGTTTCTTCGCTTGGACCCTCTATGGCATGAGCACTCCAATCCACTCACAATCCTGATAAGGTTCTGCACCTTGTCAGTATCCTCCCTAACCATGCTGCTTGGGACTAACCACAGTCTTCTCGTTGGGGTCTGAGCAGGGCAAAGAGCGTCGCGATGGTCACCCTCCTCATTCTGGACACGCTGCCACTATTAGGTTGCCTAAAAGCAAGTTCACTTATTTTTTTTTATTTTTTACAATCTTGTCATACTGTAAATTCTTTTTTTTTCTAAAGTATTATTTTTATTTTTTATTTTTTTTGGGGGGGGGGGAGGCTAGGCAATGGGATTAAGTGACTTGCCCAGGGTCACATAGCTAGTAAGTATTATGTGTCTGAGGCTGGATTTGAACTCAGGTGCTCCTGAATCCAGGGCCAGTGCTCTATCCACTGTACCACCTAGCTGCCCCTATACTGTTAATTCTGACAGAGCCTGCTGTCCACTATAGAAACCCCAGGTCTTTTTCACATGGCTAGCCTTGCCTAGCTCATTCTTTGCTTGTATAGCTGGGGTTTGGGGTGGAGGGGTGTTTGTTTTTATTTGTATTGATATCTTTATTGTTTTCAAATTATAATATATCCCTCCCCTCCCCCAACCAGAGGAGGATCCCCCTTATAATAGTGAATAAAAAAGAAAAATAAAAAAGTGAAAACTCATATCAATCAAATCCAATATTATATGCTATACTCTGTATCCATAGTGCTTCCTCCCCTACCTTGAAATGGGTTTGGGAGATTTTTGAGCCCAAGTTACGACTTAATTTCAAAGGAGGAAGTAGAGTATATTAGGTAAAGTGCTGGGTTCAAATTTCACCTCAGGTATTTACTAGCTATAGGACTGTGGGTAAGTCTCCTAACCTCTCATAGTTTCAGTTTCTTCATCTATTAAATGGGAATAATAATACTTACAGTGTCTGCTGCTTCACATGTTCTGAGAAAAGCCCTGTTCAAACCTTAAAATTCGATATGAATGAGTTATTATTATTATGGTTTTATTGATTTGGTCAATCATTATTGCCCATTGAAATCTAGTTCCCTTAGTTCAAAATAGAAATTGAGGCCCAGAGAAAGGGCTGATTTATTTGCTATCACACAATTTTATGACAGAGTTAAGCGAGGGACCCACGTGATGTGATTCTTACATAATTCAGGGCTCTTTCTGCCCCATTGTCCAGTTTCCCCAGTGGCCCTTCAGATTTTTCTGTTTTACCCACTAAAAACCCCTCTGATTCCTCTCAATCCAGGTAGAAGTCCACTAAAGTTGAAGTCAAGAAGACTTGGGTTTGAATCTCTCCTCAGGAGCCCAGATATTGTTGTTTAATCATTTCCGTCATATCCAACTCTTCATGACCCCATTTGGGGTTTTCTTGGCAAAGATACTGAAGTAGTTTGCCATTTCTTTTCTAGCTTGTTTTTACAGAGAAGGAACTAAGGCAAACAGGGTGAAGTGACTTGCCCAGGATCACACAGCTAGTAAGTGTCTGAGGCCAGATTTGAACTCAGGAAGATGAGTCTTCTTGACTTTAGGCCTGGCGCTATGTGCTCTATGGTGCCACCTAGCTGCCTAATAACTGGACGATCCTAGATAAATCATGTTGAACCTAAGTTTGCTCATCTGTAAAATCTGAAATGGCACCCACCTCTCAGGGCTGTTGTAAGGCTCCAATGAGATAAGTGAAGTGTTTTGTAAGCACTGTACAAGTGTGCGCAATTATGAGTATATTTATTTCTTAACTCTCCTCTCTTCTCTCCCCTGAGAAACTACAGAAAACTTAAAAATTCAAAAGCGTGGATGTTGCTTTAATACTTTCTGCCAGATGGAAACTTTCACATATGCAAACAGTAATAACTAAGCTGGATTCACCTTTGAAGTGTTAACAGTAAAGTGTTCCCAATGACTCATCTGAATATGGGAGCAGGAGGCAATGACATGCTGTCTAGTACCTGAGGTTATCACCATTCCTTCCCAGGGTCTCCAGTGGTTCCTTTTGGAGAAACAAGACCATGTTTCCCCTTCACTCTGCCTGAGTCCACTAAGAGTATCCCTCCCTCCCTGTGCACCTGGCCCCTACTAGTCTGAGGATGCCCATAACCTTTCTGGTCTAACAGGAGATTAATGAACGGTGCAGAGGGAAAAGGACTTGCCATGGTTTCTAAGTCAGTCCTGGCTCTCGGCTCCTTCATTGCAAACCCAAACTAAAAGAAAACATTCTTAGCATCTACTCTCGGGGCTCCACTGATGTTTCCTCTGGAGCCTGATAATTGGCACAGCCAGAGCACAGTCAGAACAAGAGGGCGTGTGGAAGAATTAAAACTTCTCCAGGATTTGTCTTCACTAGGGCAGTCCATAATGCCTTGGAGGAGACAGATGGGATCGTAGGCAGCAAGGTGGCCCAGTGGATAAAGTGCTGGGTCTCAAGTCAGGAAGACCTGAATTCAAATCCAACCTCGGCTACTTGTTAGCTGTGTGACCCTGGGCGAGCCACTTGACCTCTGCCTCAATTTCCTCATCTGTAAAATGGGATTAATAATAGCATTTACCTCCCAGAGTTATCATGAAGATTGAATGAGATAGTAATCGTGAAGTGCTTAGCACATATTTAATACTATAGAAATATTAGCTATTACCAGCTGTATGACCCTGGGCAAGTCTCTTAACCGCTGTCTGCCTCAGTTTCCTTATCTGTAAAATGAGGATAATAGTAGCACCCACCTCCCAGGGTTGTTGTGAGGATTAAATGAGACAATAGTTGTAAAACACTTAGCACAGTCCCTGGCACATAGTAAGTGCTATGTAAATGTTAGCTATTGTTATTATTATTATTATTATTATTATTATAGATGGGTAAAAATGCTAGAGAGCTAGAAGATCTTAGAGGGCCTAGAAATGCAGTAACACAAAAAGAAGGCCTCCTTTTTCTTCATCAGCAGCCTGGCTGACCCAGAAACTTTCCAGAATCACAGAGGATTAGAGCTCGAAGGGACCTCTGAGACCATCTAGTTCAACCCCTTCATTTTACAGATGAGAAAGCTGAGGCCCAAGGAGGCAAAGTGACTTGCCCGGTGTCACACCACTAATAAGTGGGACTTGAATCCAAGTCTTCTGATTGCAAGACCAGCACTTTTTCTACTATGCTATGCCTGGGTTCGTGGCAGGAAAAGAAGGACAAAATCGGGAATTCAAAGCCAACACCTATGTAAAGGTCAGCCTTATCCCATAATTTAAAAAGGAAATGTTCTTCTGAAATAAGCCTCCCAGAACACATAGAATATTAAGATGCTGCCTCGGTGATTTCCTTTAAATTTACAAGGATGGAGTATTCTTCTGAGAGCAGTGCTGGGAAGGCTGCCTCCCCAACCCATCTGCCCCTTACTGTCCCTCAAGGGGGCCCTGGGCCAGGGGAAGAGAAATGCCAGCACCAAGGAGGAACCAGGACACCTGGTTTCCAATCCACACTCAAACACCAGGTCACCTTGGTATATGATCTGGAGCAGTTCACATCCTCCCTATAAAATGAGTGGGCTGGACTGGATGATCTCAATGGTCCTTTCAACACAAACACTCAGTGAGACCATTGAGTCCTGGCCCTGTGACAGCAGGATCACCAGGGAGGAGAGGAGAGGAGAGGACAAGAGAGGAGAGGAGAAAAGGGGAGAGAAAAGGAGAGGGGAGGGGAAGGAAGAGGAGAAGAGAAGAGAGGACAGGAGAGGAGAAAGAGAACAGGGAGAAAAGGGGAGGAAAGGGGAAGGGAAGGGAGGGGAGGGTCAATTCATCAGCACAAGGTCATATTTTCCCCTCTTTTGAATTATTCTGGGTCATTGATTTTACGGGCAGTATGGTATCATGGGAAGAGCCCTGGATTTGGAGTTGGAAGACATTGGTTCAGGTCCTCCTTGATTATTTTACCTTTTGAAGGACTTCGAACAAGTCACTTAACTTCTCTAGTCTTCACTTTCCTCATTTGTAAAGTGGGAGTATTGGCCTATAAAGTCCGTTCTAGCTTTAATCTATGCTCCTAAAGAAAAATGTACTCTGTTGCCCCCTCAGTTGGGGGCTTATCAACCCTAACCCCTCCCTCTCTCTCAGCAAAGGAAAAACCAGCCCCAAGACCGTTTCTTCTCTCCACATTAAAGGCAGCTGCCTCTGGCTCTTTGGAAGACAGCCTTGGAGACTATTAGTGTCCCAGGATGGACATGGGTGGCCCCCACATAGTACATTTGGCCATGATAGTCCTAGAACATAGAACATTAGATCTGGAAGGGACCTTATAAATCATGTAACCACAATAGAATGTCATTATTTCCTGCATGAGAGAACCTACGATCCGGAAAGGGAAAGTAACTTGTTCAAAGTCACATAAAGCTAGTGGAAGAGCCAGAGCTGGACCCTAAAGTTTCTTTGTCTTAGGACAGGATGCTTCACATCTGCCTCTCTCAAGTATGGGCTCTCCTGAAGAATCATTCCAAGTACTGGCTCAGTACCATGTCTCCATGTTCTCCCTATTTCCTGAAGAAGCTATATTTCCATAATGAAGGGGCTGAATGAGTAAGGCAAGAAATAAGAGGGAGAGAAAAGGAAGGAGAATGAAAAGAGGAGAGAGAGAAATAAAGAGGAAAAAGAAAAGGAAGGAATGAGAATGTGGAGAGAGAAAAGAAAAAGAAGTAAATAGAGGGGAAGAGAAGAAAGAAAAAAAGAGAGAAAGACAAAGGAAGAGAAAGTTGAGAAGAGTGAATGAGAAGGGAAAGAGAAGAAAGAAAAAAGAAAAGGAAAAGAAAGGAGGAAGAGAAAAAAGGAAAGGAGAAGAGAAAGAGAAAAGAAAGAAGAGAGGAGGGGGAGGAAAGAAAGGAAAAAAAAGAAAAAGATAGGAAGAAAGAAAAGCATCACACAATTTAACTGCAGGTGACTGCACTTTGAAGTTCAAATACTACTTTAAATACTTCATTCTATTTAATCCTTTCAAGAACTCTGTGAAATAGGTACTACAGTTATTATCATCTCCGTTTTAGAGATGAGTTAACTGGGGCTCAGAGTAGTTAAATGACTTGCCCACAGGCTTACACCTGATAGGAGTCATAGGTGGAATTTGAAGCTAGATCTTCCTGACCTGGAGTTTAGCATAGCAGAGACTTGCCTAACGCACAGACAGAAAGAGATAGTTTGGGATAATAGAATTTAGAACCTGAGAATTCTGGTGGCATCCACTCCCTTTATGTCTGGGAAAACTGAATCCCAGTGAGGATGTGATTTGCTCAAGGTCCCAAGGAGCTGAGTTTGGATTCAGAGCTGGGTCTTGTGGCTCCAAATCTGGTTTTCTTCCCTTTGACAAATACTTCATCACCGACCCTCCAACATCGTTCCCAACATTCTTGGGACGAAAGCGGAGCAGCTGTATCTCTGCTTCCAAATCATTCTTTTGCTTCACTGGAATGTAGAAAGGACAGTGTGCCAACTTAGGGGCTCTGTTCAGTTCTTTTCATGCAGTTGATAACATCTGGGATTAAATAATGAATCAGGATGCAGATGTTCAATCTGTTTTTGGAAAGTGAAGGTCTAAGCTTGTGCTCCCAAATGCTGGCACCTCTGATGTTTGTGAGTCTCACCCCAGTCAGCTTTAATGATACCTAAAAACACAGAATTCCTGACCAGGGAGCAGAAGCTGACCTCTTGCAGTTCCCCCCAGTTCCCAAGCGTCTCTCCACTGCCAGAAAACATTGCCAAGTCTTATGACCTTAACATGGCCCAGGACGGCATTCTTCCTTTATCTAATCCTGATGAGAGGACAGCCCTTGATGACCTCTTTTGTTTGTTTGTTTTCATTTTATCTATATCTTTTGTTTTTAACTCACTTTCATTTCTGAATATTCCTCATAGTGGAGTGCTCCCTACCTCTTACTTTCCCTGGATTTTTTAAGACTCAACTCAAGTCCCCCCTTCTACAAGAAGTCTTTCCTTAGTCCCTCACTCACCTCTAGGGTCTTTTCCTCTGAAATTATCTTCTCTCTATCGTCTACATCTTGTATGGACTTAGTTTTTTCCATATTGTCTCTTCTACTAGGATGTTAGCTCCTCAAAGGCAGGTACTGTTTCTGCCTTTCTTCGTACCTCCAGAGCTTAGCACAGTGCTTGACACAATAGTCAGTGGACATCTGTCAGTCAGCTGGTCAACATGCATTTATTACTTGCTTGTTACATTCCCAGTGCTGTGCAAAATGCTGAGGATACAAAGAAATGTAAAAGTAATCCCTACACTCACGGAGCATACATTCTAACAACATAATGATAAGCACTGTTGACTAATCAACTCAATTTACAATCAATCCTCAACATTTGGGCATTTAATTTTCATAACTTCAGGCATTGACGTGATTTTATTAATAACCTCATTTTCACTTTTGTGTTGGCAACCATGCACATTTGTAGCTATGTGCCGTAGAGGAAAAAAAAAAACGAGAGGAAGGTGCACACAAGTTTGTGGAGCGATTGGTATCCTACTATATGCATTTCACTTCTCTTGTTCACCCTAGCATTGTAAAGAGTTCCCATGCATTCATTGCATATTTTCATTGTTTGCCTTTAAAATTCAAGTTTTGTGTTGCAATTATGCCCCCCAAAGAGTAGTGCAAGTCATTTGGATTCTAAGGTGATGTCGATGTCGCTCCAGTCTCTGTGTCTTCCAACAGTAGTGACTAAAATACCCGTGACCTCTCCCCTGGTTTTCAGAGAGTGGACAAGGTAGAGAGGTTTACAGCAGTATAGTACACAATATAATGCCCTCACACTGCTATCTGACACAGTGAAAAATAAGATTCAAGTTAAAAATGTTTTAGCTTTAAGAATTTTATTTGCTGTACAGTATTTATGGTATTGTAGGTTTCATGTGTTATGAAAAGTAAATATTGTTTGAAATCAATGTTGTTTTTTTTTTAATTTAATGTTGTTGTTTTTTTTAAATTGAGATGTTAGCACCAAAGGTCACAATTCTAGGGAATTGCTAGTGAGAAAAAAATGTTTTGCATGTTGCCAATTTTATTTTGTGTGCTGCATTTTAAGAGTTATTTCATGGTTACTGTGTTAGGAAAAATGTATATGATCAGAATCAATATTTTGTTATAAAGAATTATATGCAGAAGAGTGTACTTTCAGCAATTTCTAATGAAAGAGTACAGTTTTTGGTGCTTACGGGAACCTAACCCCCTATTTTCCATTGGTTCTATGTATCAACATTTGTATTTTTTACTTTCATGCCATTTTCTAGGAATATTACCCTTTTGAAATTTTAGTATTGACAGTTTCCTTGCCCACTCTCCTACCCAGAGAGCCATCTCCTGTACTGTAACAAAAGATTTCTTTTGAAAGAAGAAATAAAAAACAGGTCAGCAAAACCAACATACATATCAGTGGATGATACACGTGATATTCTAATAGCTAACATTTATGTAGTGCCTGCTATGTGCCAGGCACAGTGCTAAGCGCTTTACAAATATTATCTCATTTGACCCTCACAACTCTGGGATGTAGGTGCTATCATTATCCCCATTTTACAGATGAGGAACTGAGACAAGAAGAGGTTAAGTGATTTACCCAGGGTCACATAGCTAGTAAGTGTCTGAGGACAGATTTGAACTCAGGTCTTCCTGACTTTGGGCCCAGCGCTCTATCCATTGCACCACCTAGCCACATTATATTCTCTGTCTCCCTCCTCCAGAAGTATTCTTTGATCAAAGAGCTAGCTCTCCCTTGGCGTCATGATGCTAGCTCATATTTGCAGAGATCATTACCATTTCCAAGCACTTTTATCTACATGATATCTTTTGGTAGTGAAAAACATTCTGGATCTAGAGTCAAAAGGCTTGAATTCAAATCCCAATTCTACCATTGCAGTCTGCTGCATGACCATGGTCACTTAACCTCTCCAGGCCTTCATTTCCTCATCTTTAAAATGAGGGAGTTAGACTAGACTTTCGAGTCCCTTTGAGGTATAAATCTATGGTTCCATGATCATCTGACTCTCCCAAGAGCTCTGTGAGGTAGATAGGTAGGTAGGTAGGACAAGGCAGAGATAACAGCTGTATTTTCTAAAGGAGTAAAGTGAAGCTCAAGGAAGTAAAATAAACAGCCCAAGGTCACATAGCTACTAGGTGGAAGATCTGGGACTCAAACCAAGGTCTCCAGACTCCCAGTCCAGCAGTTTTCCTTCTGCCTTCAAAGAAGGTCCCATAAAATATAGAGTCTGTCATAAAAAAAAAAAATCATCCATGATTTAATTACTCTGAATCAAAGGCTGATGCTACTTGTGCCAGATAGAACTTAATTCCTCCCATCCATTATCTGATCAAAATGTACCCCCTCCAGGACTTTGAGACTGCTGACTTCAGGTATCTAAGACTTTTACTGATGCCCACTAGATTCAGGTTCCCAAGGGGAAAAATAAAGATGTGTGCAGGGGCTGGGAGCAATCCATCATCCTGTCATTCACATCAGCTCCCGGTCCCAGATTACCAAGGACAGTCTATTGACAATCAATCAGTCAGCCAGCAAGCATTTATTAAACACCTGCTGTATGCCAAGCATGGAGTCAGACCCTGGAGATCCCAGTACACAGAGTAAAACAATCCCATTTCCAAGGGAACTTCCATTCTAGTGAAGGAGAGAGTTACAGCTTAACTATAAAGTGAATAACTACAGAGTAATTAAATACAAGATTGTTTGGGAAAGAACATGTGAGTAGCTATGGGAATCAGGAAGGCCTCAGTTCTGTAGGCCTCTGGACAACATTGATCTAAACATATGGGTGAGGCCAATGGCAAGAAGCCCTTGTATCCATCAGCTCGGACAGAGGTTAGTTACAGCCATGTGTAGACTCTTCAGATGACCAAAGCTTTATTGTGATCGTCCGTCATGAGTCAAAGACCAACTCTGGCCTCGAAACGTTGAAATGTGGAGCTGCTCTAAAGGAGTTGCCTGTGTCGAGTCTGATTTCTTCCTTTGTGATGGGGAACAAAGACTTGGAAAACCAGTGGTTCATAAAACATCTTGAGGCTTTGGTGCTAGAGATCAGCTCAGCATGGTCTGCCAGTTGTATGAACAGACAGTGTGCTGCTTGAATGTTTTTTTTTTATTTGAAAAATATGAATTTTGTCCCTACATGTAGCTGTAAGGGAAGAAGGGGAGGGGAGAGACTTTGCCCAGGGCCAGCAGAGAGGATGTAAGCTACTCATAAACTCTAGTGGCCTCGGTTTCTCCATTAAGCTGTCCCTGGTTAGGGAAGGGTGAACCAAGGCAGTTAGGCCCTGACTGTGGCCATTCTCAGCTCTGCAGGAATACCCAGACTCCTCTCTCTGGGAGCCCTTGCCTTTCCTACTGGGCATCCACATCTCTCAGGCTATAGTTAGCAATGACAATAGTGATAATAAATATGACAGAATAATAGAAGAGATTTTTCTGAGGATCATTTCTACCCAACTCTATGGAAGACACAGAGAATGAGATGAATTAAAATAACAATGCTGTTCAGTTGTTTTTCAGTCGTGTCTGACTCTTTGTAACCCCATTTGGGGTTTTCTTGGCAAAGATACTAGAGTGGTTTGCCATTGTTTCCTTCTCCAGCTCATTTTACAGATGAGGAAACTGAGGCAAATAAGGCTAAGTGACTTGTCCAGAGTCACACAACAAGTGTCTGAGACCAAATCTGAACTCAGGAAGATGAGGCTTCCTGAGTATAGGCCTGGCACTCTATCCACTGTGCCACCTAGCTGCCCCGCTAAAATAACAATAGGGAAGGGAATCAGCATTTATATAGTAACTGCTATATGCCAGAATTATCTTATTCTATCTTCGTAACAACCCTGTGAGGGAGGTGCTGTTATTATTCCCATTTTACAGTTAAGGAAACTGAGGCAAACAGAGGTTAAGTGATTTGCCCAGGGTCATATAGCTAATAAGTGTCTGAGGGCAGATTTGAATTCAGATCTTTCTGATTCCAGGCCCAGGGCTCTATCCAGTGCACCACCTAGGTGCCTCTAGTAGTCAGTAGTAATCATCGATGATGATGATGATGCTGATGATGCTGATGATGATGATGATGGTGATGATGATGATGATGATGATGATGATGGTGGTGGTGGTGCAAGAACACTACTAAAGGGCGCTTTCAGTGAGCCTATAGAGGAGGCATTTATATCCCAATATTGCTGTTGTTCAGTCATTTCAATCATGTCTGACTCTTCCTGACCCCATTTGGAGTTTCCTTGACAAAGATGCTGGAGTGGTTTGCCATTTCCTTCTCCAGCTCATTTTACAGATGAGGAAACTGAGGAAAACAAAGTTAAGTGACTTGCCTAGGGTCACATAGCTAATAAGTATCTGAGGCCATATTTGAACTCAGGAAGAGGAGTCTTCCTGACTCCAGGCCTAGCACTCTATCCACTGTGACACCCAGCTGCTCCTCACACCCCAATACTTTTATTCAATTACAAAAAATTATTTTATCTACTTGTGCAGTAGCTTGCATAACATTAAATATGAAAGCGAGAGAGTTATTTCAATCAATCAATAAGCATTGATTAAGTGCCTACTGTGTACCAGATACTGTTCTAAAAACTAGGGATGCAAAGACAAAAGTGAAATAATCCTTGCCCTCAGAGAGCTTACATGCTAACAAAAAAGATGCATATGTATAAGATACATGCAAAGCAGATACAAGATAAGCTTGAAGAGGAAAGCCCTAGCCACTCGGAACTGCGTTGAGTCTTGTAGGAAACCAGGCATTCCAAGAGGCAAGATGAGGAGAGAGAACATTCCAGGGATGGGGAACAGCCCATGCAAAATTCCAGTGACAGGGGATGGGTGTGGTGTATGAGACAGTAAGTAAGAAGGCTAGTATAGCTTAATCAGAGTGAATCTGGGAGAATAACGTGTAAGAAGACTAGGAAGGTAAGAAAGAGCCAGGTTAAAAGAGTTTTAAACGGCACACAGAGGAGTTTATTTCTGATCCCAGAAGCCACTGGAATTTATTGACTTAGAAAGTGACATTGTCAGACCTGTGCTTTAGGAAAATTGTTCTGGTGGCTGTGTGGAGGATGGATTGGAAACCAGAGAGACTTGAGTTGAGAAGATCAAGTGGGAGGATGTTACGATAGCCTGGTAGAGAAGCAATAAAGGACTGGACTAGGGTGGTAGCTGTGTGACAGCAGAGAAAGGACATGCATGAGATGAGATGTGGAGATAGAAGCTATGAGACCGGGCAACTGATTGAATATGTGAAATAAATTAGAGTGAGGAACAGAGGTTAGAAGCCAAGAATAGACACCAAGGTTGAGAACCTGCAGGACCATTTTTATCTGAACTCCATCGAAGAATGATGAGAACAAGATGAATAATAATAATAATACCTCTTAAATGTACACATAGCATAAAAGTGCTTTCACCGACATTTTATTTGATTTTCCAAGAGCTCTTTGAAGTCGATGGAGTGGGGAAGATTATCTGCATTTTATAGTAGAAGAAAATGAGGCCCAAAAGAGGTGAATTGACCTGCAGGTCACAATCCTAAGCTAGTGGCAGAAGCGGACCTGGAGCCTGGGTTTTGTGACTCCCGACCAGTGCTTGTACATGATCCCCTGTTACAGAGGAGGCTCTGGGGGCAGAACAAAAGGAAGGTCAAGGCCTTCTGAGCAGGAGAATCTGAATTGGCAGCCTTATGATAATCCTCTTTGGCTCTTTCTTATGGACCTTACTCCCTAGTCCCTTCTATGTCTTTCCCCAATTTACCTTCTAGTTGGTTCTTGCTACTGTATGTATCTTTCATGTGCACATGGTTGTTTGCATGTCGTCTTCCCCATTAGAATGTGAACTCCTTGAGGGCAGAAATGCTTCTTGCCTTTCTTTATGTTCCCAGTGCTTAGCACAATGTCTAGCATTGAGTAAATACTTAATAAATACTTGCTGAGGGGCAGCTAGGTGATATACTGGAGAGAGCTCTGGTTCTGGAGTCAGGAGGACCTGAGTTCAAATATGGCCTCAGACACTTACTAGCTGTGTGACCCTGGGCAAGTCACTTAACCCTGATTGCCTCACCAAAAAAAAAAAAACCCCAAACTTGTTGGTTGACTGAAGGGCTCCATCTGTATACCACTCATGATCATAGAAGCTTCCCTCCTTTTTTCATCTCTTATTCAACCTCTATAAAGATGAAAATAATATCATCCCCCAAATTACAGACAATCTTTAAAAATAGCTTGAGGGCTGTGTAGCTCTTCTCTCTACATTTTTGAATTAAAAGGGAGAAAAAACTTTGTTCTCTTTTTTTGCAATTGGATTTTGAGGCTGCGAGCTCTATGAGGGCAGCAGTCTTAGAATACTGTTATTGGCAATACCCAGAATAGTGGTACTATCCCACTGTTGCTTAATAAATGCATGGTCCCTTTACTGTAGCACCACTAATGGAAAATTGTGTGGGCGGTGTAAGAGAGAGACAGAGACAGAGATCAACAGAGGGACATAGAGGGAAAAGGGAGGGAGAGAAGGAAAGGGAAAGAGGGAGAGAGAAGGAGAGAGAAGAAGAGAGAAGCAGAGAGAGAGAGAGAGACCAACAGACAAAGAGACACAGAGGGAGAGGAAGAAGGAGAAGGAATGGGGGGAGAGAGACTGAGAGAGAGAGAGAATGGGCCTATCCTAGATCAATTAATTGGAATTATTAGTAAGTAATTGGAAGTAACCATAGACCTCATTTTAAAGTGGTTTTACTAAAGATGATCAAATGGTGTGGGTTTTCAGGACAACTTTATAACAAGGTTCCTCCGTCACCTATAAGATAGACAGGACCTGCTTTCTATGGAATCACAAAATGGCGGAGCAGTAGAGGACCTTACAACATGGAATGTACAAGTTAGAAGGGATTTTATAACACCAAATTTTAGAGCTGGAAGGGATCTTAGTATATTAGGATTTGGAATGTCCAAATTAGAGGGGACCTTAGAAGATAGAATATAGAATGTCACAGCTCTAAGAGACCTTAGAATATAAATTGTAGAGTGTCAGAATGAGGAGATCACAGAATGTTAGAGCTGGAAGGGCCCTTAAGGAATATTTAGCACAACTCCTTCATTTGGTGAAACAGGCCCAGTGAGGAGGAGGTTTGCCCCACATTACATAGTTAATTAGTGACAAAGCCAAGAATCCCTGACTCCAAACTTACTTCTCATTCCACTACAAAACTTGCCCCCCCCCTTTTTTTAGTCCTTTGTATCAGGATGGGATTGAAATGCTTAACCTGTGTCTTGCTTTCCTTGCATGAAACTTTAAATTGAGGAGTGAGGGATTTAAATTCTCATGACTGCATCTCAAATGTGGGTTCTAGGCTAAGATTTTCTGCTCCAGAAATCCCAAGGAAACAGACGTAACACTTGACATCCAGTGATTTCTTCCAGAGAGGCAGCCAGATGTAGTGGATACAGAGCCATCCTCAGTGTCAGGAAGACCCAGGTTCAAGTTCCACTTCTGACGCATACTGGCTGCATGATCCTGAGAAACTGTTTAACTTCTGAGTGCCCTAGGTTAACTCTCTAAGATGATAAGTTGCAGAATCCTTGCCCATTAGTATGGGTAGAGGAAGTTTTCTCACTGGGAATTCCCTAAATCATTGAAATTACAGATCAGTTGTTTTTTGTTTTCGTTTTTTTAAATCCTCCAAACCTTTCTGCTTCTAACAATTGCACATTGCCCCTGGGACCAACTCAGCCCAAGAAGTCACCTGGTCTCCTAACTCTTTTGAACTTTGAAGTAGCTTTGGGTCAGATTTCAGCCCAGGAATGGGCTGACACAACAGCTGGTGGGATTATTGGAGAGTTATTTCTCCAGCCCAAGGGTGGGGTGAGTGTGGTCCATGGAAGAAAGGGTCAGATCCTGTTTGCATGCATTGATAACTCTTGGCTCTGCCGAGGAACCATGTGGGTCTCTCCTCAGGGGAGGCCTTTCCAGATGTTTGTGTTTTAGGTTGGGTAAGGGAAGCTTGGCAGGCCCTAGGGCTGAGCCCAACAGGAGATGCTGACGGAGACACTTGGACGTCTCGGTGGGATCACTTCCTGGGAATGTTGACTGCTCTTGTGACTAGCTGGGCAAGGCCAAGGGTGACCAGTGGGGATTTACATCAATCAACCAGAGCTTAGGAAGGCGGTTTGCATGGGTCAGTTTGGCCCGCCAACTGGAAACAACCTCAGGATGTGTTTCTATTGGGAGTCCAAAGTTAAATGTGGAGGGTTTTTTCTTTTTTTGTTTTTTTTTTAAGGTCTTTTGTTCTGGCTGCAAAAATCCAGGCAGAAATCTGATATATAAGTTTTCACCTGGGAATGGATTTGTTTCACCAAATTTGGGAAACGAGTTGGCAGAAAGGTTTCTGAAATGGGTGCCAGGAAAGCAAGGCTCATGGACAGCAGGCCAGAAGGCCGGCTAATGTTTGAAACCTGACAAAGGAGCTTTGAGAGCAGGGAGTGAACGATCCCTGTTGGATGATGGAATGTGAAGCCCGATAAGGTAGCATTAAGAACCAGAGTTTCTTTTCTGCCCAACATGTTCTGACAATGCCGTCCAATGTGAGTCCTTCGTCAATGTTGCTCAAATAAGTAACTGCCAGAATTGCAGCTGGGGAGATGACCTCATAAAATTGTCTTAAGACCACCGAATCTCAGAAATTGAAAGAATCTTAGAGGCCA
The DNA here is from genome assembly GCF_900497805.2 of Vombatus ursinus. NCBI lineage: Eukaryota > Metazoa > Chordata > Mammalia > Diprotodontia > Vombatidae > Vombatus > Vombatus ursinus. Next base: position 13,742,663 of record NW_020954563.1, read on the forward strand.
ATGCCAGATTTTTTTCCTTGACTGTACAAATTTGTTATAAGGGTTTGGTTTTTCTCTTTTCCAATGGAGAAGAGGGGGTAGAAGAGAGAAAAGGTAGATTTGCATTAGTTGAAAAAAATTTTTGTTTTAAGGGGGGGGAAAGGACTGTAGAGGCAAGACTCCCTTATGGTAGAGTCATCTTGCTTGGAGCCCCTTTAGTGCTGGTAAGCTCACTACCACATAAGACAGCCTGGTCCACTGTTAGATAGCTCTGATTGTTAGAAATGTCCTCCTTGCAGTACGTTAGAATCTCTCTCCCTGTAACTTTTGTCCAGTAATCCTAGCTCTTCCCTCCAGAACCACATAGAACAAATTGAATCCCCTCTTTTATGCCCTTCAGATATTTTCCGATTGCAATCATGCTGTACCCTGTCGCCTCTCAAATCTTCTCTTCTCCCCAGGCCAAACCCCATGAGGACACCAGACTTGCCCTACTTGGCCCTGGAGGACAGGCTAAGGTGGTAAGGTCAATGTAGGGAAGAATTTTCTAAGAACTTAAGCTATCCAGGAGTGGAATGGGCCACTTCTCATATGATGAGTCCTTTGTCACTGGAGGCCTTTAAGCAAAAACTAGATGAGTATTCATCTTGGGTCCATAATGGAGGTAGAGGTTAGACTAGGCATTCTCAACCTTTTTTGTATAATGGACCCCTTTGGCAATCTGGTGAAGCCTCTGGACCTCTTCTCAAAATAAGGTTTTTAAATGCATAAAATAAATTCTAAAGGATTACAAAGGAAACCAGTTACACTGAAATGTAGTAATCAAAATATTTGTTAAAACAAATTCACACACACACACACACAAACCAGGTTAAGAACCCTTGGGTTTGATGAAGCTTCCTTCTAACTCAGATTCTGAAATTCTCAGATTCTTTGGTCACCCTCCCCTCGACCTTTCTTGCCAGGGTCTTCCATCTTTGGGAATTAGGGCACTTCTCTCATTTTCTACACTGATCTTCATTTTCTACAATTTGGCTCCAAGTCTACGTCTATTAAAAGAGCTTCCCTTTTTCTTTTGTCAGGAACTTAAATGAATCCACATGTGTTTGAAGGCTCCTTTTGAAAACCTCCTTGGGAGGTTTACATGCCCATGGAATCGGCTGGAAATGGGAATTATACTATAGCAAGGTTAGGAGAGTGAGCTTGGTCAACCCTGACTCAGCCAAGGATTGCTACATTGTCTTTGCTGTGCGTATCCGCAGCCTCTTGTGACAGGAAAACCAACTCGGGCCTGAAAGGGTTTTAATTAAATTTCCAGGTTGCTGAGTGAATCAATCTTGCTTCACTGCAACATGTTTGAGAAAGCTCAGGACCGGTTGGAGTGTAGCCGCCTGTCCCCACAAATGGCCCTTAGCTAACCAAGAGCCAGCAGAGCATTGTGACAGCCTGGTAAAGATCAAATGAGATAATATAGGTAAGGCACTTTGCAAACTTTAAAGCACCTTATAAATGTTATCTGTTATTATTATTATTATTATCTGCAGAGGAAAAAGCAATAAGCCAAGAGCTAGGAGACTTAGGCTCTCATCTTGGCTCTACAACCAACTCTCCGGGCTATGTGATCTTGAGGTGTTATCTCCCTTCTCTGGGCCTCAGTTTCCTATGCTGAAGTAGTAGTGGGGCATGGCAGAAAGAACACCAGCTCTGGAATCAGAGATCCTGGGTTCAAATAAAGCCTAGAATACTTACTTCTTGTTTAACCTAAGCCAACTCACTTAAACTCTGTGGCTCTCAGTTTCCTCATCTGTAAAATGAAGGGGCTGGATTTAATGGCATCTGAGGTGGGTAGCTAGGCGACTTTGTGGATAGAGCGCTGGACCTGGAGTCAGGAACACCTGAGTTCAAATCCAGCCTCAGACACTTACCAGCTGTGTGACCCTGGGCAAGTCACTTAACCCTGTTTGCCTCAGTTTCCTCATTCATAAAATGAGCTGGAGAATGAAATGGCAAAGCACTCCAGTATCTCTGCCAAGAAAACCCCAAATGGGGTCAAGGAAAGTCTGCACAACTGAAACAACTCAGCGATCAATGGAGGTCCTTCCAAGCCCTAGCGCCTTGCTCTTACAATCAATAGAATGGGGAAGAAGAAGGGGACAAGTGTTTACAGCATCTACTATGTGCCAGGCACTGTGCTAAAAGCTTTACAAATATTATCTCATCTGACCCTCACAAAAACCCTACAAGGTAGGTGCTGTTGTTGTCCCCATTTTACAGTTCAGGAAACTGAGGAAAGTAGAGGTTAAGTGACTTGCCCAGGGTCACACAGCTAGTAATTGTCTGAAGACAGATTTGAACTCAGGTCTTCCTGACTCTAGACCAAGTGCTTTATCCACTGCACCGCTGCCTTTTTTCAACAATAACAAAAAAAAAATTTTAAACATCTTTTATGAGCAGTGCACAGTGCTAAGTGCTGAGGATGTATAGGTAAAAATAAGTTGCTCCTTGCTTCCAAACAGTTTCTATTTCTACTTCAGGAGGACATTTACTGTGTGTACACAGGTAGAGTTTGACACAAGCAGGGAGGGGCTGGCCTCTAGGATGAGCTAATTGCGAGCTAGACGAAACTCTCTAGGAATATGTGATGAGGGGAGGAGTCCTTTCTGCTGGAGGGATGGATTAAGGGAGGCTACAGGCATGCACGGGAGAAGCAGCACCTAGTCTAGAGGTAAAGGAGATGAAGATGAGGGGAAGGTGTGTTCTAGGCTAGGTAAACAGAGAGCTAGAGATGGTGTGTTGAGTGTGGGGACTAACCAGGCAAAAGTCTGCCTGGAACAGGCATCATGAATGGGCAGTCAAGTGCAATGAGGCTGGAAACAGCCTGGAGACAGGCTGGGGAGGGCTTTCAGCACTGGGTTAAAGATTTTCCGTTTCATCTTTCAAGGCAACAAGGAGCCACTGAAGGTTCTATAGGATCAAAATCTCTGCCCTGCCTTTCAGGGCTGTTGTGCGAATCAAATGAGATTATGTGTGAGAATGACCTGTTAGTGGTAAAGAGCAATACATACATAAGAAAGGGATTCTTTTTGTTTTGGGGGGGG